>NW_006159547.1:4600783-4606704 GCF_000334495.1 Tupaia belangeri chinensis | reverse complement strand
CCCTCTCCAAAAGAAAAAAAATGGTGAATCTTGCAGTATGCTGCTTATATCTTAAAAAAAAAAAAAATAGTGTTACCAAAAAAAAACAGCTATTAAAGAACCACTCCTATAGGAACTTCTGTTTCCTCTGAATTTCACCATACTGTTAGATACTGAAGTTTATAAAAAGATTCATGAAACAGTGAGGGTGTACTGGGCACTTTTTGTATAGATTATCCTATAGAAAGTGATAGTATGTAATGGTTAAGAATAAGAATTTAAGAATAAGGATGTGTCATATTTAAATTCTGGCTCTACCATTTGCTAGCCGTATAACTTCTGACAAGTTATTTAACATCACATATACACAGATTGAACATCCCTAATTTGAAAATCTGAAATCCAAAATTTTCCAAAATCTGAAACTTTCTAAGCACTTACAGTGGAAAATTCCACACCTGAACTCAGGTGAAGGTCCAGTTAAAAATGCTTCAATACGAAAATATTGTATTTTTCAGGTTATGTGTAGATAAAACAAAATAAATATCGTGTTTAGACTTGGTTTCCATCTCAAAAAAAATCTCATTATGTACTTGCAAATATGCCAAAATTGGAGGGGAAGACTTGAAAAAAGGGAAAAAATGAAATCTGAAATTAGAAACACTTTTATCCCAAGCATTCTGTATAAGGGATACCCACCTATAACCACAAAAGCTGAGGTAAGTATACTTATTATGTGTATTTCACAGATGAAGAATAAGATGTAACCAAAGTCACACAGCAATGTTGACGGTGGAAAGAAATAAAATATAGGAGGTAAAGAGAAAACACTGTGGAATGAAATCATCTGACTTAATATACTCATATAGAAAGAAAAGGATTTCGTGGGGATCATTTTAGAAATTAATGACTACAGGAAACCTCTGGACACTTTGATCACATTCCTTCTGCTTGCAAAATATACTAATCTTCCACTTAAGAGCCCCAAAGTCTTATTCCATTATAGGACTGGCCTGAAATCCAGTATTTCTAAGCTAAACCAACCAAAGGTGCAATGAAGTTCCTACAATGAGCTTCCTTAAGTGCCGTGCCTAGACAGTAGTTTCTCTCAAATGAAAGACCCAGGAATCAAAAGGCATCCTTGGTATCTGTCCTCCACTAACCCAACAGACAATGGTGAACCAAGCACAAGATGGCAGCCAGAGATACTCCCCTTTGATGGAGAATGGATGGAAGACACAGAACTGTCACTTGTCCACAGCATTCACGAGCACCCTCAGAAGTTGACTTAAATGCCCACTTACCTGCTACTATGGTCCCTTAGGCTTATCTTTATCACAGAAAGTATGGCAGAAATGGAAAGATTGGAAGCTGTAAAAACCTGAAGAGCTACTGTGGATCCTAGAGGCAGTGTAGAAGGAGGGTGGGAAATGGGAGAGGGTGAGAAGGAGGGAATCTAGGGGGAAAAGAAAGAAGTAAAATATTTAAGGGACCCAAAAATGGAAGATTATCTGCTGATGTTGATGTGTATGGTAATAACTTTGACAGGATTAATATACAGTGTATTCACAATGAGAAACCTCATTTTTTATACTGTAATATGCAGTGATTAAATGTAAAAATAATTTTTAAAAAAGTATCAAATTCCACACAATTGCATTATCTAGCTTGTCCACTGGGTGGCAGGATATTTGAGAACAAGGTCCCTGTCTTTTCACCATCATTTACCTATAGCCTAGTACTCAACGGATGCTTAATCAGCATTCTTTAAAAAATAAATTAAAACTAGTACTATGGGACTGTGTCCTCTCTGCTAATGTTCACCTTTGTTCCCATCACTTAATTTCTCTTTGGTTACGTGTCCATATCTGGAAACAGGAGTTTGGACTAGAAGACTCCAGGACTAGCTAGTTCCACCATTCTGTTCTGTCGCTTCTGCTTGACTTCCTGTGAACTCCAGCACCAACATCACATTCTGCTCACATGCCACATTAGGCAGTCCTTATTTCAGAGAGCTCCTCTCCTTGATGGGGACTGAGTGATAGAAACAAGGATGCACTGAACAACGATTTCACCAAGTGATAGGAAATGAGGCTCAGGTGAAGCCACATTGAGTAGCGTAATGGGGAATAGCTGAAGATGATCAAACCCTAGCAGCGTCCTCAGAGCTCCTTAGGCTGCCAACAGGTTTATCCTGGGGCTGTAAGGAATGTCTGAGAAATGCAGTCCCATCAGCAGATGTGAACAGTTTATGCTCACAATCCACCATCATCACAATGCTCAGAAGTTTTGAGATTTCTGTTCTTGGCGTACTAGGTTGAAAAATGTGGGCACAATGTCTCTTTTGAACTTCTGTCTCCGTGCTTTCATTTCTGTTCTTTCGTGAGAGCTTTGCCTCTGAATTCCTCTGCAATGAGTCTCAGAAAACAAAACCAGCTGCAGCCCCGGTTTTGTAATTTCTTAAACTTTTTAGAAATCATGGTCTATCTCTATGTTCTTTAAAATTACTGTTCCTTTTTCTAGGGGAAGATCAAACCCCTAGGACAGGATTTGTTGGTATCTATCTTCCTTATTCTCTTTATTTAGTCTTTGTTTGCAAACTCTATAGAGTAATGGTTCTCAAACTTGAACGTGCATTAGGTTCACTTGGAAGGCTTAGGGAGTTACCAATTGCTGGACCCATAATCAGCTGCTGGTTCTAGAGATGGTTCTGAGAAGTTGAAACCCTTTTTTGGGGGGTGGGGGGTTGTCATTTTTGTTTTTACTTTTATTGTCTTTTATATATTTGATCACTGTGCACACTGTATCCAGTATCCACTTTCCATTCTTCTATATCCTCTAATCTTTTAATTATTTCTAATTTGTTCTCCAAGGATGCCGATACTTCTGGTACCAGGACCCACTTTTTAAGGACCCCATTGTTTTAGGGTATACACCCAGAATCAAGTTTAAAATAATTTTTCTTACCCTTAAACATAATTTTAATGACAAAGCATTTTTCTGTCTCCCAAATACATTAACTTTTGCTAACAGTATGGTTGTCAACAAGCCTCTTTCAAATTTCTTGCTTCATGTGAAAACTAGACCTGTTTGCCTAGTTACCCAAATTCTTATATTATAAAAAGTAACAGGCTATCTGAACTAACAACAAACCCAAGCTTTGGGGAAGTAAAGTTCCAAACACTATGAATTTTTTCTTAGACATTTTAGTCCAAGAGAGGGAAATAGTTCCTTCTCATTGTCTCTCTCCCTGCGTAAGCATGCATTGTTTGTTTTCTCCCTCATAATACCATCTAAAACTTTTATAAATACACGTTCTCAATTTAGGGCTTAAAAGAATAAAGAAGCCTACAAGATGGAATTGTTCTCCAAGGTTCCTATTCATTGTTATCAATAAATATTCAAACTTAAGCTCTGGCAGTTTTCCAGCTTCTTACAACCTGAGGACATTGGACACTTCACTCACCAAGCCTCAGTTCATTTATTTATAGAGTGAAAATAATGGTACTTACTTTATATTGTATTTTTTTTTAGGACAAAATCTCATAAATGCTATCTTCGTGCTACAACCATAAGTCCTAAAATTCTGGTTTTTCTTTCTCTTTCATTTCTCCTTCCTTCTAACTCCGATTATTTTAATATTATTAGAAATTAAAATGGAGACATAAAATATAAGGGAAGTTTTCAGGCTCTACCACACCTTTTCTTTTTTTTTTTTTAAATAGTATACCATTGTAAATTCAGGATCTCTGTTAATTCAACATTCTTTCATGCTTCCTAAGTTGACTTTAATTCATTCTTTATGACAACTAATTTAAAATTATTAGAGTTTAAATTAGGTGTCACTCCATAGAAATACCTCTCCTCTTTTGTGTCTTAATCATTTCTTTATCAGTGTCTGGCTTCCCTAAATCATTGTCAAGACTTTGACAGGGGGGTAGGTTATCCTTAACTCAGATTATTTCTTATGCATTCCATTGCTAGACCTGGAAATACCTGAAACTGTATGATTTATTAAAATAGAGGTTTATGATGCTCACAGTTTGAAGGTCCAAGGTCCAGGGTCCACAGAGTGGCCGGGGCTTTGGGAGGGGAGATCCTGCAGCGTCCTGAGGCATCACATCAGAGATCAAAACAGCTCCGACCGTGTGTCTCTCTGCTCTTCTTCCCTCGCCTAATAAACCCACCAGAACTCAATCATAGCAGTCGTAATCACATAATCATTCCCAAAGACCCCACCTTTCTTTCTACACCATGAAGGTATTCTCCTCTCAACAACTTTACAACCAGTTCTCAACACATGAATTTTGGGGAGAGGGACACAAACCAAAGCCCTATCAATTTACACATTTCATTGAATTATCTCCGGATTTATACTGGAACGTATAGTTCAGGATTTCTAGGGTTTGATATAGATTAACAAAATACACATTTTTTGAATGATTTATATACAATAACCATTGCTTCTTTATTTCCCACAACTCTTTGAGCTAGGTATTATATTATTATCCCAATGATAATGTAAAAAATCACATATAAGTCAGAAGACCCACATACATTTTCAGAGCAAGAATTTTAATTTTGTTTATCTAATCCCAAAGATCGTGGATGTGTTACATAGATTCCTGTTCAAATTTAGAAAAACTTTTGATTATTAATATAATTTCCAGTTGTTATGTAAGAGAGCAGTTCCATAAGAATTGTATCAATAATGGATTTTTACCAAAAACTGTATTAAAATATTCTCCTTATTATCTATATTTACCACCTTCACTCTTTCTTTTTTCCACTAATTTTTGTCCATTCTAAGTTAACAGGCTAAATGTCATATATACACAATAAAAAATATAGTTTGAAGAAATAAATTTTATCAGCTACCACATTTTAAAGTCTAATTTTGGTCACTACATTTCTGTATATATGATGGCAAAGGATGAAGCCCTAAAAGTTTATAGCCTCATCTAGGCTCTTAAACTACTGCAATTACAGCAATATTTCTATCCCCTGGATGTGAAAGCAACATAAGAAATCCATCTCTTCTAAGTCAATTATTTCCGGGGATGCTTGGGAAATTCTATTGGTTGCTATTAAGGCAAGCCACAATCTCCTATTTTTTCATGACCAGACTCTCTCTTATAACAGCTTTTGATCTAAAAATGGTTAACAAGAAACAAACTCTCCAGATCCTCTTCGGTCAGATTACCATCAGTTTTAAAAGGAGGGCAGGTGCTAGTCCTAAAAGGTACTCATAACTATGAGGGGGAAAATACCCAGGTCATTAAAAACAGAAGTAACAGATGAGATTGTGTTGAGTTTCCAGCTCTTTTCTATATCATCTATTTGGCTGGCATTCTACTGTGATCAAATTCTAATAAAACTTAGAATTTTCTTGAGAAAAGGCCAGAAGTTGCAAAAGATTTGATTCAAAACACTGGGAGGTTTTGAGAGATACAGAGAAAATTTTATTGTAAAGAAACTATATTTTATTGGCATAAAGATCTGGGATTGGTTGTGAGATCAAAAAAGGGAAGGTAGAAGGGATAATGTAAACAAAAGGGAGAATTCATGGATGCTGATGATATGCCCAAAGGAAAGCGAGCCTAGGGAAAGTGTCTGCAGAAGCAAATAGGGATAATTCAAAGCCACCATGGTGACTTTCTCCTTGTGGTTCTTCACAGGCTGGAGCAGGAAGGCCAATGCCAGTGAAGCTGCAACCACACAAATTCATTTGAGTCAGGCCTCATGATCTCCTATGTACTAGTTTCCTACAGCTGCTGTAACAAATTACCACAAATTCTGTGGCATCAAACAACAGAAATGTGTCACCTCACAGTTGTGGAGACCAAACATCTGAAAGCAAGGTATAGGCAGTGTTGTCCTCCTTCCACAGGCTCTAGCAGACATTCTGTCCCTTACCTCTGCCAGTTTCTGCTACCAGTTGG
>NW_006159547.1:4598200-4600752 GCF_000334495.1 Tupaia belangeri chinensis | reverse complement strand
CATTCCTGGACTTACAGCTGCATCACTCCAATCTCCATCTAAATGGTCATATCTCCTTCATCTCTTCTGTCAGTCTGTCAAACTTCCCTTTCTCTGTGTTTTACATAGATACTTGTCATTGGATTTAGGGCTCGCCAAGACAATTCATGATTATCTCATCTCAAGAGCTTTCACTTAATCACATCTATAAAGATCTTTTTTTTTAATAAGGTAAAATTAATAGGTTCCAGGGATTTGACATCAATATATCTTTCTTTCTTTTCTTTTTTTTTTTTTTGAGAGGTTTTCGCTATAGGGCGCATGTGCTCGCCAGACAGACAGACAGAGACATAGAGACAGAAAGCGAGAAATCACCCCCCAGAGGGGATGGGCACGCCACAATCCCTTCTCCTCCATTCTCCTCTCAGGATCTTGGGCACGCACGCACACGCGCCCGGCGTGAGTTTTAAGCGACCGGGTCCCAGACGCGAACCACGGTCGACTACGTTGGAGTCCAGCGACATAGCCATTACGCTAACTGCTGGTTCCCAACATCAGTATATCTTTCGAAGGACTACCATTCAACTGATTATGACTTGAATGAATATTTTTCAATAGTCTTAAGTCTTTTTTCCAAATGATGATTCACCTGCCTCCATATGAGTATGAGCTTGATTTTTCTTTAGTGCAAACAGGGAATTGAGGCTAGGAACAAAAAGCAGTCAAGATGTTTTTTAATTGACAGAGTGCACATATCCTTACCACAGAGCAAGAGAGAGAGAGAGCCATCCTCCAATGGGCATGGCCTCCCTACAACTTTTTTTTTCATTATTTCATCCCACATGAAATAATTTTGAGTGCACACACACACACACATACCCAACCATGTTTTTCAAGCTGTCAGGGCTGGGACTTGAACTATGTTTGGTTATGTGAGATCCAGCTCTCAAGACCGAGGGCTTAACTGGTGTGCTATGAAGCCAGCCAGATGCAACTGTATTGCTGCAGTTTGAAAAGAAAATGGATCTTTCATTCAGTTCCTCTCAAATAAAATTCCGACTCTTAAAAATCCTGAGAAATATTCTAAGGATACGTAGTTAATATCATAATACTTATTTCCAACAGTAACATCTGAGGAAAAAATGGCTTCACATCACCTGCAGCAATTTTCTTAGCACAAGATGGATGTTTAGAGCAAGTCTATTTTTTCAGGCTGCCCCAGATCTACTGAATATCTATAATGTCATGAATGCTCCCAAACTTGAGCCATCTGAAGAAAACTTACTAGTCCACACCCAGGACCTGGAGAAAAGAATGGCCTTGAAAATCTGACTTGATGTGATATTAAAATGTCCTATTTTTCTGCAATGGGCATCCTGTCTCATCACCAGGGGTATTGACTGCCTAATCAATTTCCAACAAGGGAACTGAAGAACTAATTTCTGGTGACCAAATAGAGTTCTTCTCTATTCTTATCTAACAAAATACTCATTTGCTTTCCTAAAGTATGAGGAGAAACACTTCGGCATTTATAAGTACTAATTATATTTAGAGCCACAACTCGAGTTTTTAAAAATAAAATTATGAATAATGTAACAGTCTGTGAAAATCATCAAGTTTCTTGGCAAAACTGAAAGTAGACAAAGGGCATAAGTACTCTAAGATTTTAACTTTGATCATCTACTTCATACTCAGGAAGTAGAAAAAAATCAAACAAAAATAAGCGAAAGACACATAAGGCCCACCTCAACAATCCAACAGAAGGTCATACGCCTCGTCTTCCTCATTATGTGTATATACACTGAGAGAAATAATTGGCTAGAGAGGGGGGAAAATGGAAAAAAGGAAACAACACAGTAGAGTTTAGTTCCCAGTTTAGTTATTTAGCTATTTTTTTTTTAATCTGTACATGGCTTTCCTCCTAACTCACAATTAATATCATCACAGAGTGCCTTCTTTATTTCACATTCCCTCCATAACCTTCCTTTGTATGCCTCTTTAAAGGCAAAGCTAACTTACAAAAACAATTTGCTTCACTGAAGGAAATAATACAGTGCATATTGATGTGGGAAATTTCCATTTTAACACTAAGGGGTTAACCATGGCAAAGACCACAACCATAAATAATCATATTTCTAACTCCTGCTCTCCTCTTTTCTCCCTCCGTCCTCCCTCCCTCTCTCTTCACTCTCGGTGGTTCCCACTCCCCTGGCTCTCAGTTCCTTGCTTCTGAGTGAGAACCCAGCTGTCAGCATTGTGCTGCAAAGGGAGGAGTATCAAGGACATCTTGCTAGGCAATGAGCAGGACCATTGATCATTGTTTTTCTTCACTATTTGCAGAGAATCTCTGGGCAAGACATGTGTCTTTGCTACGCAGAAAGAATTGAAAGTGCTATAAGGGTTTTAGCTTTTTTAAAAAGACATATTAAGCTTGTTAAGTTCTGAATATTTAACAGTTTGAAATGACTTTGTGCTTTTCCCCATTATTGCCTCAGTGAAAGAATACACACACACACACATATGCATACAGACATACACACAAACACACACACACACACACACACACACACACA
>NW_006159547.1:4579254-4588074 GCF_000334495.1 Tupaia belangeri chinensis | reverse complement strand
ATATATATATATATATATATATATATATATATACACGAAAAATTTTCCCCCACAGTTCTATATTGAAGCGACACAAGTGACAAAACAAAACACTCAGGCATAACAATTTTAGTCTGATAACTGTGTGCTTTGGAGACAAAGAGAACAAAAGTAAAGAACACTCAAATTACCATTTGTAAAATAACCATGAATTTTTAGCATACAGTATGAACCATGGAAGCAATACAAGTTGTTCTTTAAAAGCTTTGGGTAGGCTTTTAAAGTTATGGATTTGCAACACAAACAAATTTAAACCTAAGAAGAAATCCTGTTGCCATGACAATGTGATACACCAGCTTCCCGTCATTATGAATTGTGGGCTTCAGAAATATGATCACACCATCATACCTCAGAGTTCTCTGATAAAACGTGCAGCTTGTAAATCACACTCATTTATTACTCAGACATTTGTGTTTAGTCTTAAAAATAGGTACACTTTCATAGCAAATAACCTAGGAAAAATTTATAAAAGTGCAAGATATATCTCTTTCAAAATGTTTTTTATCAGAATATTAGTTATAACTGTAAATTTACGAACAAGATCTGGTAGAAAAGATAAAGCCTATTGTTCAAAATTGAGAAGTATCATTTGTCAGACTCACTAGTTTTTTTATGCTTCTATTTCATAGGAAAGAATACCATTTACTAATCCAAAACCTTGAAAAAAAACTCATTGTGATACATTATTCATTACACTGTAATATCTACAAATGTGCTTTACAAACAAAACTGGTACAGACGGCAGGCTCTAACTTGTCACAAGCAGCATGAGTCAAAAACAATCTCCTTGAAGCACTAAGCAAACAGGGTAAGAGATGTCTTTCTGTCAAGACAAACTGCAGCCTATTACCCCTAGTTCCTCCCTTTTTTTCCATTTTCCAAGATTTTCCTTTCCTTATTACTTTGAAGATGATAAGAAACAAAAGGCTAAACTGAATTACCATTAATTCATTACCTCCTAAAACATTTTACATTTTTTGTAAGTAAAAAAGAACAGAGAAGATTAAATTCAGCCTAGTGAAGAAGGCAAGTATGAGAAAATAATTATAATAGAATCTTCAAGACTGTTAGTCTTAGAATGAAAAGAATTCCTTAAAATCACAGAGAAATGTAGGCCCCCAGTCTCTCCAGGCTTAGAAAAATAATTCCAGACAGGAAGATATGGTTCAGACGAACCCTAATTTCTTAGGTAATAAGGGGTGAAGAGGAGAATGGGTATTTCAAGGTAAGGACAAGTGCAAAGACATAGAGTTTTGGCGTTAGAGAAATTTCCTCTGGGAGTGAAGTGCATATGGAAAAACAGCATGAGATCATCTTGCCAAAATATGAAGCTTGTACTTTGTCCTGTAAAGACAGACATCCATCAAAAAATTACCAGCCAGGGGAAAACTAAAGTCTAAACAAGGTTTTAGAAAGATTGTTCTAACCAAGTTACAGAAGTTGAAGTGAGATTGAAGATGGAAAAATTAAGAGGCTATTGTAATTGTCCAAATGAGAGATTTGAACAAAGAGTCTTCATAGAGAGATTTGGGAAATCTTAAGTATGTGCATGGAACAAGCTTTGGTATTCTGGATGATGAAATTAAAGAAGAGAAAATGTTTCTGGCATGAGTGATTGTCTGAGTGTGGTTACAAATTTCCACAATGATGAATGTGATTTAGGAGACAGACACGGAGAGATGGATTAGGATAATACAGAAAAATCCCAACGAGTAAGACTAAAGAGTGAAGAAATAAATGATAACAGCTGCATGCAAAGACACACAGAAGAAGAGGGTCATAAAGGAAAAGTAAAAGGGATTTTCAGACATTAAAGGCCTTTTCTTCAACAAAAGTATTCAAGGATAAGAGAGTCTGACATATCCAAATGTATTTGAATGATGTTTCTAGTGTGATAAAGGCATCTGTGAATATAAAACAAAGTTCTGTATAATAGTGAACCTTTTATACTGCATCTTTGCACAATAGTAGCATTATTATTTTTTAGTTTTTAGAGTGTTTTTAAATTTTTTTTATTTATTTATTTTTTTTTTGCTGTAGGGCGTGTGTGCTCACCAGAAAGACAGAGAGAGACAAAGAGACAGAAAGTGAGAAATCACCCGCCAGGGGGATGCCCACGCTGCAATCCCTTCTCCTCCATTCTCCTCTCAGGATCTTGGGCACTCACGCACATGCGCCCAGCGGGGGTTTAAGCCACAGGGTCTGGGACTCGAACCATGGTCAACTACATGGGAGTCCAGCGACATAGCCACTACACCATCTGCTGGTCCCATTATTAGCATTATTCATTCTCTACCATAAATCCATATACCTAAATTATGTATTATTATTTCTTTTCTTATTTTATGGAAAAGAACACCACAGATCAGAGCGATTAGCTAACTCTCCCAAGGTTATTCAGCCAATAACCCAGAGCTTCTGATTCCATTTTGTCTAGATTTTAATTATGTAGTGTACAATAGTTATATGTGAACCATAAATAGAAATTTATTTTGCTAGAACATATAGAAAAGTATTCCATTAATTAAGACTACTCCACTTCTCAAGTACAGAAATATTCTATTATCTAAATAAATAATATATGGAAACAATTGTCCTAGAAATAACTATTGGTTCATTTGTTTTTACTTTGAATTTATAATGTTGAGATATGACAGCTATAAAAGGATAAAAGGAAGAGTAGATAAAAGTGTCATAAACATTTCGTAGAGAACATATTTTAAGTCAAATCAGAGAATCAATGTAATTTTCATCCTCAAATGATTATTTCCAGCCTGAAGGTGATAATTATTATCCATTACCTGGTTCAGATATATAAACAGAATATTCAGTTTGGGATTCAGCAAGTAATATAGCAATCTTTTCCTAGCCAAAGAAAATAATTAATGAAGGATAAAGTTATTCAAAATTGCCCTCAAAAATCATTAGAAACAGCATACCTAGGCTCTTGCACAGATACATACAGAGCAAATGGTAAAACGTTTGGAAGTCCATCTGGTCCTCTACAAATGATGTTAAGAGATAATGAAAACATCAGACTAAGAACAGAAATTAAAACTGCATTTGCACAAACATCTTTTAGAATTGCGATATAGCTTACAAAAGCCATATAGAAGACAGAGTAACAAAAATTTAGACTACAGTGTCTGAGCAGGGTACTGTTACCATATGAAACTTTAACTCAAAGCTTATATAAAGAAAAAAAAGGCGCATCAAACTTCAACATGATTTTATATGCACAATAACTGAAAAATCTGAGCCACCTTTGAGAGAAATTGATTCTAAAATCTATAAAACCTATGAATAATCACTATTTTTTTTTGTTGTTGTTAAGAAAAAATTTTGGTATGGAGTGTGTGTACTTGCTAAAGAGACACAGAGAAACAGAGAGACATGAAGAGAGAAATCACCCCCCCCCCAGGTGGATGACTGTGACTCAATTACTTTTCCTCCATTCTCCTCTCAGGATCTTGGGAATGCACACACACACACACACGCCTGGCATGAATTTTTAAGCCACTGGATCTGGGACTTGAACTGCCGTTGGAGCCCAGCATACATGGTAGTCCAGCAATACAACCATTACACCATCTGCTGGGCCCTGGATACATGTATTTGAAATGAATGCGCACCTGCTGTATTGTTGATCTGTGAAAAAAACCAGAAGATTCACAGAGATCTGTGTGGTGGTCACTGAAAGTAGGAATAATAAAATCAAAGCTCATTAAGGTCACAAACTTCGGTGAAACCTTTAAAATCCAAATCTTCTAGTACTGTAAATTGTGTCCCTTCCTATTTAATTTTTTCTGGACTCTCCATTTGAAACTGACAGTTACCTTTTAAATTTTGTACACATTAAGATTAAAATTGGACTTCTGCTATGAACATTCCTACTCCTTTTGTGTTTTAAGTGCAAACTAACATTTAAATGAACATTGAAGTCACACAGTGCAGACATGTAGGCATTTGCTTGATTGTGTTGAGACCTTACCAGCTTTGAATTGGAATTGCGCCATTTCATAGATAATGTAAACTATATTGTTGCACAGATGAGCTTTCTAAACAGTGTTTAAAAATTCCATTCTTGGGGCCAGTAGGTGGGGTGGTGGTTAAGACATTAGACTCCCACATGGCCAACTACAGTTAGAGTCCCAGACTTAGTGGTTTGAAAATCAAGCTGGGCACGTGTGCATATATGACCCAAATCCCAAGAAGAGAATGGAGAAGGTGGAGAAGGGATTGTAGTGCGGCCATCACCACTAGGAGGTGATTTCTCACTTTCTCTCCCTTTGTCTCTCTAGAGAGTGCGTGTGCCCTATGGCAAAAACCTAAAAGAAAAGAACAATCTTCATTACAGCATGATCACTGGGAACATCTTGCTCTGATTAATCTTTTTTTTTTTTTCTTCTCTTTTTGTTTGGAGAAGTCTTTGCTATAGGGCGTGTGCACTCGCCAGAAAGACAGAGAGAGGCAGAGAGACAGAAAGCGAGAAATCGCCCCCCCAGGAGGATGGCCACACCATAATCCCTTCTCCTCCATTCCCCTCTCGGGATCTTGGGCACACATGCACACGTGCCCGGTGTGAGTTTAAGCCACTGGGTCCAGGACTCAAACTGTGGTTGACTACATGGGAGTCCAGCAACATAGCCATTACGCTAACTGCTGGTCCCAACTGACTAATCTTTTATAATAAGTAGAATGGTTACTTTGGAGTTGAACTGGCATTTTATATTCTTTATAAATCACTATTTTATATTTTAATCTAAAAAATTTCTTTGTGATAGGTAGGTAGATAATGTTTCCACCTTTCAAAGATGAAGGCAGTGGCTCGTATCCACCTTAGCTTACAAAACAAGGCTTTGTAGGTTTCTGCATTTTCCCTTTGATAAAACTGGGCAAATATTAAACTAAATTAAATTAAAATTCATTTAATTAAACATGTTATTTATGTATCTTGACTCTAAATCTTGTACATATGACTCTAAATTCCTCATTTATAACTCTAAATCTTGTATACTGCTTAATGTTCCAGTCCATAATAATTTACTTTAAACACTATCGTGATAAGGCCCATGAAATAATCTTTTGCTAGGTAGACAAAATCGAATCATATAGAGATATCAATTGTCTCACAGCAATTATGCTTTATTATGAGATTAGCCATCTGATTCATAGGCAACTAATTCCTTTTCTTCTCTAAACATACTGTGTGTTCACAAATAACCAAGGGTATGTCTTAGGTTGTTTTAAAACCACTAGTGAGTTACTAAAGGACTCCAAAACTGCATTTTAATTAGTATATACAGTGATTTCATAACTCAGTCCCATGGTAAATCATTATAATAAACACTTCAAAAGACGCTTCATCTCTTAATGCATAATTCAAGTATCAAATACAATGACCTTTCTCATATTTGCACATTAGTAATTTTATTTTAGTAAAGATAATGAATTCCTTTGCCTCTCGATTTAGTTTTTGCTTTTGTAAAATATTAATCACCCAGTATTCAGAGT
This sequence comes from Tupaia belangeri chinensis, assembly GCF_000334495.1. Taxonomy (NCBI): domain Eukaryota; kingdom Metazoa; phylum Chordata; class Mammalia; order Scandentia; family Tupaiidae; genus Tupaia; species Tupaia belangeri. Next base: position 4,582,521 of record NW_006159547.1, on the reverse strand, counting down.
CCTTCTTTATAAGTCAAATTTTAAAGTCTCTTTGCTATAACCAAAAATATAAGCATAGAATTCTCAGATAATAATTATGGATTCCCTAAGCTTCCTAACAGTATTTCAAGTAGGCTAGCTAAAACAAGCCTGCAAACAGAAAAGAACATCCACTAAAGTTTTATCCCTAGGACATTCTTAAGAAATGAAGCAGTTCTACAAAGTGCTATTGGGCCTCTTTGGTGGGCTAAGCAGAATTTTTTATAGCGTCATCAATAATAGACTTCCAAAACAAGGCAAATATTTAAGTTATTGATAAAATCAGATTCAAAATATATTTGTGAGGTGTGTAGGTATATGTCTCTGCCATGTTCTATTTATTTTTATTTTGTTTCTACCATTTTTGAAATATGTGTGAGAATGCATTTCTGACAGTAAGTCTCCAAGAGTTGATAAGACCTGAGTTTGAACTTTTTCAACAAGTATATTGCTCCCCCCAAAAAAATACTGATTCATGCACCTTAAGTATTATAAGTATATTTATATAATTGCTCTAATTATTTCATGTATTCTATTCTCAACAACTTTTAAGAATCTACTGTGTTTCCATTGCTTTGATAGGTGCTGACAATACAATGAGAACTATAATTCTAATCACTGTGAAGATTAAATACAAGAGCTGTCCTTCAAGGAAATAACGTCATAAAATGTGTTTACTAGCAAGTCATTGTCATCAAAAATATCTTCACATGAATGTAATTCTGAAAAAAAAAAGCATGATTTTACCTCAATAAACAAATTTCCTACCAAAAACTCATTTGAAATATTCCTTCCGGAATTTGCAGAATTTGGGGAGAAGGGGAGTGTTTCTACTTATTTTCATCCAAGTCCTATTAAAAATTAAGAAGGGCATGAATTCAATCGCCAAATGGGAATTGATAGATGAACATTTTGGTGGAGAAGGACAATCCTTAAATTTCACATGAAAAAAGCAATTGCTGGACATGCTCCTAAATGTATACTACTGCCTGGAAGACAGAGGAATAGAGAGAGAGAGAAACATAATAGAGGAGAATGGCTGGACAGTTTTTAGGAGGAGAGAGGGAAAAAGAGAGAGCAAACAGGATCAGAGAGTATGTGAAGAAAAGAAATAACTGAAGTTATTAGAAAGTAATAAGATAATCAAGGGATAATCTTATCAATGACGCCAACCCCACACTTTGTCAATAGTCATTTGTGAGAAATGATGTCTCAACTCCACTTCTGCTACATTATTTATACTTCAGATAAAATCTTTGCATACCCATTATTTTACAAATAGTTATAAATTATTTTATTTTATGAAAAATATAACATTTATGGCACAGTTAGTAGATGCAGTCAACACACTAAATGTATGTTCACCATCTATTCTTAATATTCAAAGTTGCATTTTAAATGGACAACTTTATATATTCACTACTATCTTCTCCTGGACATAAGTCTTTATTAACAAAAATTGCTTAATCCTCACCTATGTAGCTGAGTCAATTCTGGGCCAGAAGTCTTATAACAGTATATATATTCTGTTCTGAATGAGTTCATAAAACTGTAAAGCCCAAAACTTAATCATCATATTCTTTTCTATATCCCCTTTCTCTACCCTCCAGAGACTTGTCATTAGTGTTAACATCTGATGTTTGCTATGTAATTTGGATAAGGTATTTTAATCTCATTAAACCTTAATTCCTAATCTACCTAATTGGTTTACCAAAAAAGTATGTTATAGTATCACTGTGAAGATTAAATACATTATTTTTCCAAACAATTCCTTATAGCAGGCACAAAATAAATATTCAATGAATTAATTGAAAGAATTATTAGTATTACTTTCACATGTATTTCAGATGGCTTTTTAGATAGCCATGTTGAGCATCTAGATCTTAAAAATTCCAGTCATGGTTAACTGGCAAATATTTTATAATGCACCAGGCAAATATTGGTTTAAAATTAAATGCTAGAGTTTCATGTCAGATTATGGATTTCTGAAAAAGCTTCTTTTGCGGCAACTAGAACATTAGCCCAGAACAAATAGCACCGTGTTTAATGTAATTAGATAGGCCTTTATAAATACTGTTACATATGAATAGTATTTATATATGCACATATAGTATGTATGTTATATATAGTATATATGCACATATATAGCATTATATTTTGTTATTAGAATCCATGTGTTAGCAATATGTATAGCTAAGGTCTATCATTTATGTATAAGGGGAAGAATAACATTTTTGAAACTTCATTGTCCACTTGTAAATTTCCTTTTTTGGCCTCGGTTCAGCTCCTGCTCTCCCCTCATGTACTGCCTGCTCCCCACCTCCTCACTCATGTCATGGGGCAGTTCAGTACTTGTTAAGAGGGTAGAAAGGAAAGCATAACAGGAGCCACTTAGCTTTGGTTTGTAAAGTTCTGGTAGCCATTTTAGAGATTAGGGGAGAATTTTAAGTATAAGCGAAACATTTGAGAGAGAGAAATAAAATAGAAATATCCCAGGATTAGCAGTCATAAGACAAAAAATAGAGGGCCACTGACCCAAACTTTAAAGAAAAGAAAGCATATTTTGTTTTAGTTGTTTTTCTTTTTATTTATTTATTTATTTATTTATTTAAAATCAGAGTCCTGTGTTGAGACAAGATGATGTCAACTTAGAGAATACCTTCCCACTTAGGCAACAGGCTAATCTCCCTTTATAGGGACAGTATAGACTTGTCAGAACTTGGCCATAACTGCAGAGAGGGTGAGAGGGGTCCACGTTCATAAACTTTAATCACCACAAGTACAAGGAAGGTTCAAACTGGAAATTAAGTTTTAATGTAAAATGCAGTTATTTTCTTGTACACTTGAAGTAATGGACTTAGGTTTATATCCAAACATCCTAGCTCTATCTGTGTGACCATGTGTGTGTGTCTGTTGGAGACATCTGTGACATATAGATATTGACAGCAATACGATTACAAAACTATGCACTCAATTTCTAGCAATTCTACACAGTAAATACTACATAAAACATTTCCCTAGGAATTTGTAAATGTCTCAAAGGCAGAAATGCTGTTTTATTCAAATTCATATTAGGAGGGCCTGACACAGTTCTTGAACTTCGTAAGTACTACTGTTTCGTAGCCACTATGTACCTGTGTAAGAAAGGGATATGATCACAAAGCCTGATTGAAAGACATTAATTTGGAAGTTATGAGTAAGATAGTTTAGGTGGTTGAATTAGAAGGTTACTGAAACACTAAGGGAAAG
>NW_006159547.1:4557546-4579223 GCF_000334495.1 Tupaia belangeri chinensis | reverse complement strand
AGGTTCTGAACTCGGCTGGTGACTCTGGGAACAGAAAGAGGGCATGATGAAATCACCAAATGGGAACTGATAGAACTGGGGAAACTTTTCTATTTTAAACCTTGATTGTTCGGGAGGTTGAGCCTGGAATGGTTCCTATCCCTTGGCCAAATGCCTAAGGATATCAAATAAATATTAGCTGTCAGTGATAATAAGAAACTAAGCAGAAATAGCTCTTTAAAAAGAATAGTATTCAAGTAGCTCATCGATTTAAATTGACTGCATTTAAATGGTCTGTCTAGTTAAAACACAAAACACATCCATTAAGACTTTGAAAATACCCTTTTTATGTTCAAAGTCAGATCATTAATATGGTTCTAAGTACTAATTTTTTTTAATAACAATAAGAGTAAGACCAATTACCATCTGTTTTCAATGAACAATCACATGAGCAAATGCATACCTGATACAGCTTGCCCTTTATAAAACATTATATATATATATATATTTTTTATCTCAAACTGGAATTAGACTTGCTGCCAATTCCACACTTAGAGAAATAGGTTAGTAAGTACTGCAATGCCTGGGGTACTTATTATCTTTGAGTTTCAGTGAAATAGAATCTATCTTAAAGGATAAATGAAAAGAAGGGATTCATATCTCCATAGACAGATCAAGGTGAAAAGCAAAAATTTATGAAATAGCATAAAAAACTATAGTATACCTTTTAAATAAAAAAAATACATAAATGCCTCAACATTAGAATTTTGATTATGAAAATAAAGGGAAAGCTATTTCAAAATTCTTTGCATATACATAAAATCTAATAGTGTCATCTTTGTTACTACATTGTATGCTTTTTCTTACATAACATAATTTAGAAGGAATCAGTAGAAAAATACAACTCTGGCCCTTGTCCTGTGAGTTCCTTCCAAATTCCTGACTTGATTTTGGTGTTCTTTGATATAAACAGTGATGGAAACCAGTCTCTACTTCAGGAAACTTCTTTATAAGACGGATTTGTACACCCCAGTTTAATGCAATCCCAATATTATAACTATATTAGAATGGGGTAGAAATTTTTTTCTTTTTCATATTTTTAGTTAAAACATTAATAAAAATTCCAATAGTGCACATCAAACAGTATTAGTCACACATGCAACCAGAAGCAATCAAACTCAGAGTGAAAGATGAGCATGAAATAAAGAAAAATTTGCAATTTCAAAAACAGTGGTTAAATCATTACTGAACTTAAATGATAAAAATAAACCACAGCACTATTTTTGGAAGCTGTAAAGACTTGTGAAACTGGCTTTGAGACCAGCAATAAACTGACGGTGACAAGAAAGAAGACGAATTCAAGGGGTGTGACCAGGCCAAAAACAAACAAACAAAAAATACAGTTAAAGAGAAAGAAGAAACTCCCCTACTTCTTATTGGTGCCCCGTCCCTACACACAGTTGCCTCGAGTTGTCAGGAAGCCCTTAAACCATTCTGTTATTACCATTTTCCAAGGACATGTGACTTCCTAGCTTCTTGCTCACCTATGACAAATCCCATTCTCAACATAGTTGGGTCTCCATACTTAACTAATGTCACAAATATTTTTCTTATTGTATTAATTAATTATTTCTAGTGTGGGCAAAAAATTGAGGAAGGGAGAGGAAAAAAAATCCTGCAATAGGCCATAGGTCATTCAGTAGAAAACTGTCATGTCCACTGCTGCCTTCTGCTGAGCATAGTGGTCCAGACAAGTTGCGCCCAGGAGCAGAGACCTCTGTGCCCTCTTCCTGAACTAGAGGTGACTGCATGTAAAGGGCTCCTCTAAGTTCTGATCCACAGGGTACCTACCTAGTATTTCCTGTATGGATAGGGTTCAGTCTAAAAGTTCTGCTGGAGTGTTTTGCATGGAGAGCCTTCACTGTTTTATGTCTGTTGACATTTCTGAACTATCGGATGACCATAATTTATGGTGACAAAAAGCCCTACTTGGTTTTCCTTGAACTGGATGATGAAAGTTCAAATCAATCAGATTGCCCTTTTATAATTTAGCTGAGATAGGTTGATATATCCTGGTAATAATTGCAAAAGTTTTGAAAGCCTTGTTGAGCTAGTGATGAGTAGTAGACAAGAATTTATAGTTGCAAGAATGTTAGCAGGCATAGGAGAGAGAGAAAAAGTCACCCAAATCAGGGCTAGGTTGTGGCACACAAATGGCATGTGGGAAAGGTACTGGGTTCAAGTCCTGAGACCTCTCTGAGTATGCTCTACACATGCCATCGATATGAATGGGTAAGACCAGCAGTAAACTGGGTCATGGTGTTAAACCTCTCATTAGGGGTGCCTCTCTCTCTTTTTCTTATGGAAGAAATAAAAAAAAAAAAGTCACAAAAATCAGAATGCTAGAACACCATGCAAAATACCTGATTCTGAGAAATCAGTGAGTTTTCCTGAACAAACTTCTATCTTCCAAGTGGTATTGTAGTCTCCAGAAGGCTGGCTGAAAGGAAATTGCTAGTTTTCAAAAGTTCCAGCTGCCCTTCTCTCCTGGATATCTTTGTAACAAACCTCCATTATATGTCTCTTTTCTTTACAACCTAAAAGAATTGGACAGAAAGGCAACATGTAGGTCTCAGAGTGAAAGAGACAGGAAACTCAACAAATGATAAAAAGAAAGTTGAACATCTATATCTCTTTCCTTAATTGTCACTTACAGGCAAATTCTGGTGCTGCCCACCGGGCAGCAGTGCCAAGTGAGCACCTGCTGTCTTGGTGACTGACTGCTGGCACCTCCAAAGCTTTCTGTGCTCTTGGGTGTGCACAAAAGGATTTGGGAAAGTGATGGCTACACTGCTGCCACTTAACTGATAAAGATCCACTTGAATTTTTTGTAAATGGCAATAAAGCATTAATTTAATAATCGTAATTATTTTCTTTTCTGAGAGAAAATTGTAATGTGTCTGAGAAGCTTCTTTTGTTTATGGCTCATAAAGGGTCCCTGATTGTCAATGAAGGAGCAAGAATCCAACTTGCAATGTCTTTAATTGTGTTATCATTAGTAGAGGTATCTTCTTGACCAGCGATACCAACCAGAAGACTGTGATACCCATTATATGAACAGGTTGGGTGGGCAGGGTTACCACTTTGAGGACCTTTGCCATTTCTAGCCCTTCCTTAACTGGAAACACACACATGGGGCTTTAAAGAAGGTTTATGCAGTTCTTCACTCAAGAACTCAGATAATTGACCGAGACCGTAGGGGGTTAGCAAGAGGAGAAGGGTAAGGAGTTCTAGTGCATCCTGAGCTAGAGGTCTGTGCTAGGTCAGATATCCTGTGGTGTCATGTGAATGTGTTTTCTTATTCTGTCTCTGCTCTCACCTCCAAAGGTTTCTCTAGCCTCTTTTTTCTTTTTATCTATTCATTCCTACAGAAAAACCAGAGCTCAATTGCTATTACCTTAAAATTTGTTTCAGACATTTGATAAATATCAGTACATAATTTCTGCTCGCTCTGAAAACAGAAATGGGTGTTTTCTTCTCACTTTTTCCTTGTTGTGAAAGAGAAAGTAGTGAATTCTGGTTCAGCTTGAGAGAAAAAGAATGAGGGATGTTTATCCCTGGCTCTGACTCTTTGATTTCTTTTCCTAAAGTCTGAAACAACATACCTTATGCCCCCACCCGCCGCTTCCAAATGATCTATTTGTGAAGATCCCTGCTGTATCCAAATGAGGAAAATAAATTCCTCCCATTAATATAATGTTGGAAAATAAATTCCTCCTATTAATATAATGTTTGTACTTTTAAGTTTATTTATTTCTTCCATGAGCAAGAGTGGGAAAGAGACAACAACCTTAAGGGTTTGGAAGCCATGATCCTTGGCTTAGCCAGTCTCAGATCACAGGCAGGTATGTACCATGCCTACGCAGGGAAGTCTCCGGACACAAACCTGGAACTTTCCCTTGTGGATTAGCCTTGCAGAGCCTCATGTTTTACCACTATGCCCCCATCAGGCCCCTAAAATAACTTTTAAATTAAAAAATTTTAGGAAGCTTAAGAATACAAAAACATGAGAAGACTTGCAGCAAGTAGGTGGCGTGGTGGTTAGGGCCGCTGGACTCCCACATGGCTGATCATGGTTTGATTCTCAGACATGGTAGCTTGCTTTCTCACTTTCCCTCTCTTTTTCAGTCCCTCACTCATCAAATTAAATGAATAAATAAATAAATAAGGTTAAATAGAATAATTCTGAAAAAAAACGTGAAGACCAGTATACAGAATTTCCATATATTCACTCAGTTCGCCTATACCTGGTATCTTCTATTAGTATGGCACATTTCTTAAAATTAATGAACCAGTAATGATACATTGTTACTAACTAAGGTTTCCATGGCATCTGGATTTTGATTCCATGCTACATTTAGTTGGCATTTGGTTGGCACATCTCCTTAGGCTCCTCTTGGCTGTGACAATTTCTCAGACTTTTCTTATTTTGATCACATAGTTCATAGTTTTGGAGAGTGCTGTCAAGTGTCTTGTGAAATGTCCCTCAATTGGGATTTGTCTGATGTCTTTTTTCATTAAATCGCAGTTACAGATTTTGAGGAAAAAGACCAGAGAGGTAAAGTTTTGTAACAAGACCATTTCATCTCATTCTGTCAAGGGTCCATACTAGCAACAAGATAAGTAAAATTACTCTTTGCCCCCCCTTTCTTTTCTTCTCTTTTATTTATTTATTTTCTAAAGAGATATTTTGCTATAGGGTGAGTGTGCTCACTGGAGAGACAGAAAGAAAGAGAGAAATCACATCCCTCAATGGGAGATGGCCACACTGCAATCCCTTCTCTCAGGATTTTGGGCACAAACGCATATGCACCAGGCATGTATCTTAAGCTGCCAGGTCTAGGACTTGAACAATGGCCAACTACTTGGGTATCAGCCAACAAAACCATTACACTATCTGCTGATCTTGCTCCTCCCTTTCTGTATTTACCCTTTGGAAGAAAGTTACTATGTATAACTGACATTTATAAGTAGATCGAGTTATGTTCTATCTCCCTCAAGAACATCCCATACTTGGGATTTTTCTAAATGGGAAATTTGTTTACTCTTCCCCTATTCACTTATTTCTTCATTAGTTTACATCAGTATGTACTCACAGATATTAATTTTATACTCTGAGTAAAAATCTAGCGCTACTGGAGCCAGCAGGTAGCATGGCGGTTAAGGTACCAGATTTCTACATGGCCAACCATGGTTTGAGTCTCAGACCTGTAGGCTTGAAAATCACCAAGAGAGGGAATGGAGGAGAAGGGATTTCAGTATGTCCATCCCCTTTGGGGAGTGAGTCTTCACTTTCCTTCACACTATCTTTCTCACAAGTGCCCACGTGCTGTCACAAAAACTAAAAGAAAAGAAAAAAAAAAAGGGAAAAGAAACTAGTGCTGCTTGATCAAATTGTTCTAGCTGAGACTATTGGGAGCTTTTCAGTCGACTCTGTGTCACTTTGACATACCCCAACCACATGTTTGAATGTGTGGTACTTCTGTACTCACTGGAATTATAAGATGCTTTGACTTTTCTTAGTATTTAATGACTCAATTCTAGATGTGGCCATTTCTCCCAGGAGCTCTGGTAACCATGACCTTCACACTATTTGTGTGCATTGCTACTGGTGTTATATGAATATGATTTTGACCGTAACTGTCAAGAACTAACAAATCCGACTTTGGAAAAATACCATTTAACCCCCCCCCTTACTACTCTTAGTTTTTCCACTGTATACTAAATGTAAGATATAGCAAAGTACTTGTTTCTGAATGAAAGGTTGAAGATGGACCCAACAACCTTCTGAGAAAGGACAAGTACCACACTATTTTACTAATGAAGAAACAGTAGCACAGAGAACAGTAATATCTTCTTTAAATCACACAGATTACAAAGATCAATGTTGGAGTCTTGTATTCTGAATCATCACGGAAAATTGCTTGTTTTCCTAAAATAAGAATTTTCCCTATTATTTTAATATTTAAGGAGGTCTCTTATAAACCAGCCAGATAAATCTAGTTTGTCTAATTTTTCAGAATGTAGAAGTGCCAGTTGGCAACTTCTGTAGAGATGGCAAGTACAGGAGTGTTTCTGCACTCCTGTGGTGCATGTGGCAGAAATCACTAATGGGTTTTACACTTTGCCAATAAGCCTGTGCTGGCCCTCAGAGTCTTGTGCATCACAGCTCCAGGAGCTGCTTCTAATGAGTCAGTGCACCAACCCTGTGTAGAAATTTCTAGCAATGTCATTCTAAAAAGGTGATTATTTGTATATATAGTATGTATAAGGGTAACCAGCCCTGATAAAGGCAATGCTTTCAGATTCACATTTAAGTCTTATGTAATGATGAAGAAATCACCTCAAAACAGATCCTTTAGATAAAATATTAAAAAAAAAAAAAGTTAAGATGTAAAAGGTCAGGCTGACTTCATGGCCTAGTGATTAAGGTAGCTGGATTCCATGCGGCTGACCCCAGATTCAAGTTCCAGATCTGGCAACCTGAGAAACATATGGGATGTATGTGTGCCCAAAATCTTGAAGGGAGGGAGAGATGCAGAAGCGATTATGGTGTGATCCTTCCCTGTGTGGGGTGGAGGTTGTGGGAGCGTCTCCCTTTTCTTTTCCATCTGTCTCTCTGTCTCTCTATGGGAAGTGTGCATGCCTTCTAGGAAAAAAAAAAAAAACATGTATATAAGATGTCATATGTCATGGATTAGAAGCTGGCAATTCAGTCCACACATTTATCTCACCTCAGTGTCATCATGACTCTCCTCAGTGAAGAAAATAGAGCTTACTGACCAGACTCCTGAGATTACAAAGTAAAAGTTATGGCTTTGTCCAATTTTATATCCCTTTTCTCCCAATTTCTGGCATTGATGTAGTAGAAAGTCTTTGGTGATATATTGTACCACGTCAATAAAAGAACTTGTTCACTTATATCAAGAATGATACATTTTATACATTTGCAGCCTAAGTGCCATGCATGAGAATTTGCAGACTTGCCCCCCACACACATATTATAGTTTCATTTCAGAAGCCATATTATATATTTTTTTTTTACACATTTGTAATCAGGATGACTAGCTATAGTATTTCTAGGCTCAAAAGAAAAGGTTTGGTTTTTTAAAATTTCTTTTTAATTTCTATTTAATAATTGTACATCTTTGTAGTGTACAACATGGTTTTTCTTAGCAAGAATATGGTGCTTATAAGTCAAGTCAAAGACATTACCATATACTTTATCAACAGATAAATTCTCATTTGTGTGTCTATTAAATGTTTTGCCTTTTTCCCTGATCTCTTCCCTCCCACCCCCTATTACTCACACCCTTCTATACTGTCTCTAGGATCTACAGTTGGCTTCCCTGACATTATACCTCCCAATTTTTAGTTTCTGTTTTAGAGTGCTGACATTTGGTATATATTAAGCATGTGCATACAATACCTGTCTTTTATAGCCTGGCTTACTTCACTTAGCATTAACTCTTCTATTTTTGTTCTTTTTGTATCAAATGTCAGGGCCTCACTGTTTTTAACAGCTGTGTAGTATTTTATAGAACACATGTGCCTCATTTTTTTTAATCCACTCTTCTATTTTTGGGCATTTGCATTGATTCGTTAAGATGTAAAAGGTCAGGCTGACTTCATGGCCTAGTGATTAAGGTAGCTGGATTCCATGCGGCTGACCCCAGATTCAAGTTCCAGATCTGGCAACCTGAGAAACATATGGGATGTATGTGTGCCCAAAATCTTGAAGGGAGGGAGAGATGCAGAAGCGATTATGGTGTGATCCTTCCCTGTGTGGGGTGGAGGTTGTGGGAGCGTCTCCCTTTTCTTTTCCATCTGTCTCTCTGTCTCTCTATGGGAAGTGTGCATGCCTTCTAGGAAAAAAAAAAAAAACATGTATATAAGATGTCATATGTCATGGATTAGAAGCTGGCAATTCAGTCCACACATTTATCTCACCTCAGTGTCATCATGACTCTCCTCAGTGAAGAAAATAGAGCTTACTGACCAGACTCCTGAGATTACAAAGTAAAAGTTATGGCTTTGTCCAATTTTATATCCCTTTTCTCCCAATTTCTGGCATTGATGTAGTAGAAAGTCTTTGGTGATATATTGTACCACGTCAATAAAAGAACTTGTTCACTTATATCAAGAATGATACATTTTATACATTTGCAGCCTAAGTGCCATGCATGAGAATTTGCAGACTTGCCCCCCACACACATATTATAGTTTCATTTCAGAAGCCATATTATATATTTTTTTTTTACACATTTGTAATCAGGATGACTAGCTATAGTATTTCTAGGCTCAAAAGAAAAGGTTTGGTTTTTTAAAATTTCTTTTTAATTTCTATTTAATAATTGTACATCTTTGTAGTGTACAACATGGTTTTTCTTAGCAAGAATATGGTGCTTATAAGTCAAGTCAAAGACATTACCATATACTTTATCAACAGATAAATTCTCATTTGTGTGTCTATTAAATGTTTTGCCTTTTTCCCTGATCTCTTCCCTCCCACCCCCTATTACTCACACCCTTCTATACTGTCTCTAGGATCTACAGTTGGCTTCCCTGACATTATACCTCCCAATTTTTAGTTTCTGTTTTAGAGTGCTGACATTTGGTATATATTAAGCATGTGCATACAATACCTGTCTTTTATAGCCTGGCTTACTTCACTTAGCATTAACTCTTCTATTTTTGTTCTTTTTGTATCAAATGTCAGGGCCTCACTGTTTTTAACAGCTGTGTAGTATTTTATAGAACACATGTGCCTCATTTTTTTTAATCCACTCTTCTATTTTTGGGCATTTGCATTGATTCCACATCGTAGTAATTGTAAATAATGCTGCAATAAATATGGATATGCAAGTGTTCTTCTGAGTGAGTGTTTTCCTATCCTTTGGGTAGATACCTAAGAGTGGAATTACTAGATCGTATGGTAGCTCCATTTTTAAGTTTCTGAGGACTTCCATATTGTTCTCCACAGAGGCTGTACCAGTTTTTATTACCACCAATGGTGTAGGAGAGTTCCTTTTTCACTGGAGCCTCATGAGTACTTACCATTCTTTATTTATTTTAGTATTAGCCATTCTGACTGGGGTTTGGTGCTACCTCATTATGGTTTTGATTTTCAATTTCCTTATGAAAAGAGATATTGTAAGGTAGAAACACTGTAGAAAATAAAATAAAACATTTTTTCATATGCTTTTTGGCCATTGGTATGTCTTCCTTGGAGAGTTATCTGTTTAGCTCATTTGCCCATCTTTTAATTGGGTTGATCCTTTTATTAATTGAATACATGGTGAGACTTCTTTACCAAATTTGAAGATCCCTGAAAGGAGAATAAAAACTTCAGGAAATATTAATCACATGAATCAAGGTGTTAACACAAATTGTTTCCTTTCTGCATTCATCTTAGACAAAGCAAAAATAGAATTTTAGTTGTCTAAGTTAAGATACAGCTTCAGAGAGTAAAGGAAATTATATCTGCAGATGGAATTTAGGAAGAATACTTGCATGTCTGTGGAAAATTTCTACCTACAAAAAATATAAACTATAAACTCTGCATTAAACAATTTCATAAAGGTTTTAGAGTGGTTCTGATGGTTATTGAGAAGGGAGGCTGCCTTTTTTATTCCTTGTAGAAAATGTTGGCAAGCAGAAAATCACTGCAAGAAGAGAATATAATATGCTCCATGAAATAACCAAGTTTAAATAAAAGAATTCTGTCAATATAGGCTCTGACATATAAAATATATGCTATCATCTAACAGACTCCAGATGGAGTGTTTCAATGACAAAATATTCTGGAAAATTAAACAAGGCAATATAAACAAAAGGTTCTGCATCTCCAAATCATAAGGGCATGTTCCAACACTTGACTAATTGTAAGGCAGCTATAATGTTCTTTAAATATTTTTCAAGTTTATGTATTTATTTCTTCCATGAGCATGAGAGACAAAGAGACAGCACCTGCAATAGATCTTGATGCTGCAATCTACTCCCAGCTTTAGCCAACTCCAGATCCTGGGTGCCAGTGTGCTGGGCATACTCAGGGTGGTTTTGAAGTGCAAGCCCACAACCTCACATGTGACATAGTCCTGCAGAATGTTCCGCTTTACCACTGCACCACCATTTGACTCCAATAAATGATTTTAATGAACGACTTTTAAATAAGGTGTTTTATCTTAAATGATAACATACAACATGATCACAAAAAAATGAAACTATACAAAGAGCTTAAAGAAAGGAAACAGAACTGAGTAGAAATCTAACCATTCAGAGATAATGGCTAGATTTGCCTCTCATTTTTTCAGATAACTGTCTTTGCTTCCACACCAATATAATGTTGCAAAAATTTGATAAAGTGATAGATATGTTTTCTAACATGTTTAAAATAGTAATGTATTAATGGCAGCTTTAAATAATTATCAATCAATATAAATATTTAAAATAGCTAAATAATATGCATATCTTTGCATGATAATATCAATATATATTTAATCTTATGCTGATGGATATGTGTTATTTCCTTCTTTTGTTCCTATAAAATTCCAATGTATGTATCTTTGTGTATATGTCCAATATCTTTTATGATTAATTTCTAAAAGTAGAATTGCTATACCAAAATTATTCATTTTACATTTAAATGCACAATATCAAATCACTCAATAGAAATCCTGAATTAAATGTTCAGAAAAAAACACTTAGTCATAATGTATTAGACTGTAAATTCTTCAGATTCAGGGATTGCTATTATCTTGTTTTGTTTTTCCCCAATCCAGTGTCAGATCTATAATGCGGTGTGCACACAATAACTTAGTTGAATAAATTAATATTGACTAACTTGGAGCTAAAGTATTTAATTTGAATCTAATTAATTTTACATTTGAAACAGAGTACAACCTCTTTTAGACCTCTCTCTTTAAAATAATCATTGAAAAATGTTTGACTAAAATAGAGGGACAGACTCTCCCCACTTTCCATATAAATAGTATACCCTTTGTACTCTGCTATTCATCAGTTTGCGTGACCTTGTACTAATTGATTACTACTTTGGAGTCTCAAATATTCCACCTGTATGAGGAGTATAATAGTCCATTCTGCCAGCCCTCCAGGAACTATTGTGAGACTTAAACAGTATAATGTAAGGTAGAAACACTGTACAAAATAAAATGGTCTACAAATAAAAGAGATTAACAATTACAGACAGATTTACTGTTCTGGAATGCATTACATTTAACTCATGTTAACCTGAAAAGACTTCTGCAAGCATTCCAAAGCTTCAGCTTAGCATCCACTTGCCAATGATGCATCACCAAGGAGAGTCTTTGAAGATGGGGAAAAGTCATTTGTTTTCACTTTTATCTATCATACTTAGCTGAACAATGATTCCTATTGATTTTCACCATCAAATTCACTTCCTTTTTGCAAGCATGACATTTGCTATTATCTCTTTGCAAGCACAGAAATCTAAAAGGAACACCACTAAAAAATAAATAAATAAAAAATGAAAACCTCCCAGCTTAAGTATTGATTAAAAACAAACTTGGTTCATTAAAAACACTGCTGGGATTTCAAACACTTAGAGGCAATCTTATCTTTTCCTCAGCAGCAAGAACTCCAGTGATGTATAAGTTTTAGTGGCTCCGAGAAGGTGTTAGTTGTGATTTAAATATGTACTGGATTATAAAAAAAAAAGAAAAGGTGTAAATTAAAATCCAAATTTCCCATCAGTCTATTTGACATTTATGTAAGAGGAAGATCATATTTCCTTAAAGCAATAATACTAACATGTGATTAATAGTTGTATAGCATTTTTTCTATTAAAAGGACATTTCATATAACATATTTTATGCCTCTATCTGAGCCTGGAATTTCTTGATCCTCCTCCAAAAGGGACAAGGTCAGGAATGTGGTAGAGGTGGAGCTGAGCAGTCACTAGCTGCTGTCTTTAGGGATCTTCCCAGAGAGGGAAAAATCTGTGCTCCTGTCAAAAGGAAAAATGTGTTCAGATGCAGATCTCATCTGACTGCATTGTGTTCTTCCTTTCAGCCTGGATTCATGGTGGTTTGAAGGAATGGTGAGTCACAGAAGACCCAGACCCTTTGCCCTCCTAGAAGGTTATTCAGCTAACAATTGACTATAGACAAAGGAAAATAAAAGACACTGTGAATTTGAAGTTTTCTTCAACTTGCTTAAAACACTTTAAAATGCTGTCATATATTCAGCTTTTCATCATTTAAAGCTATAATACAATAATAATTACCTAAGGAGGTAAGCTCATATTTTTCTAGAACTTATCTTCTTAGGTAGCACTAAAACTGACCTTGAAGTAAGCCTCAAGCACAATATTTTTTATTTGCTATTTCAATTATGTTGTTATCAGTGTATTGTGCCCTATAAACAATTATTTTTCCTTTGATCTGTGACATGTTCGTGATTTTAAAAAATTATGCACAATTATTATGTAGACACTGCAAAAAGACATGAATTTCTGTAATTTTTGTTCAGGAGGAAAAGATTTATTTTTATCTCTGATATTTAAAAAACATGGAAACACATCCTACACTTTCTTTACTGTATATTCTTACTTATCACCAAATCACATGCTATGACTGGGGTTGCACTTACATGTTCTTTACTGTTAAGTCTTAATGATTTGATGTTCTTTTCAACTTTTCTTATTATGTAATGTATTTTAGTGTAATTCATTCTCATAGCTTTTTTTTTTTTTGAGAGGTTTTTTGCTATAGGGCACGTGTGCTAGCCAGACAGACAGAGAGAGACAGAGAGACAGAAAGCAGGAAATCACCCCCCCCGGGGGGGGGCACGCCGCAATCTCTTCTCCTCCATTCTCCTCTCAGTATCTTGGGCACGCACGCACACGCGCCTGGCGTGAGTTTAAGCCACTGGGTCCAGGCTCGAACTGCGGTCGACTACGTGGAAGTCCAGCGACATAGCCATTACGCTAACTGCTGGTCCCCATTCTCATAGTTTTAACATGTCTATTTTTTCATTTCTGAATTATCATTTCAAGTTAAACTCTTTAATATATGGTATGTAAAATGATAAATTATGGAAATAACTAATACACAAAACTTGGACTATATTGAGAAAGTGTAACTATATAATTTGATATATAACCAGAAGATGTAATCTAGTCTAAGTACAGTAGGAAGATGAATCAGTTTTTCAAAGTCATGTTTTTGTTGTTACTCAGTAATTAATGTTAAAAACAAAAATAAAAGTGGTTCATAGGTGATAAATTGTGTTTTCAAAAGACATTTTAGTGAATATAGAACTTTAACAAGAGGCAGCCAGAGAGTGGCACAGTGGTAAAACGAGATGTTCTGTGAGGCCTACTCTCATGGGAAGGTACTAGGATCATGTCTGGGAAACCTCCTTGAGCATGTCTGGTGCATGTGTGGCCATAGTCTAGGGCTGGGTGAAGCCGGGGGTGGATCACATGTCTGGAGTTTTTTAGGGGTGTTCTCTGTCTGTGTGTCTTGACAATGGAATAAAAAAAAAAAAAAAAAAAAAAAAAAAAAAAAAAACTTCAACAAGAAATTAGTAAAACTCATTCATGCCATATATTGATAGATTTTATTTATTCTAAGATAGTATACTATGTTAACATTACTACAACCATACCATGGAGTTCCCCACTAACTCAGAAGAACTCACTGTCCAAAAATATTAAATATCTATGGGATTGAATTAGACATAGCAAAGTAGAATTCTACTGATTTATAAGTAACAGAAACAGTAACTTATGGACAACAATTTATTGTTCACAGTTCTACTGAGTAGTGGAAAGTCCAAGATCATTGAAGACTGGCAGATATAGGTCTAGTGAGGGGCCATTCCTCATAGATGGCATCTTTTATGTGTTTTAATTTGTTTGTAATTTTTTTAGGTTTTTACTTTAGGGGGTGTACACACACCAGAGAAAGAGAGAGGCAGAGACAGTGAGAAAGAAAGAGAATCACCCTTCAGGTGATTCCTTCTTCATTCTCCTCCCAGGATCTTGGGCAAGCATGCCCATGTGCCAGGAGTAAGTTTCAAGCCACTGGGACCTGCACTTGAACCACAGTCAGCCATATGGGAGTTCAGCAATGTAACCACTATGCCATCTGCTGGCCCCTTGTTTTAATGTGTTTTAAGATGTGGAAGGGGTGAACAAGCTCCCTAAGGCTCCTTTTATAAGGACACTAATCCCATTCATGAGGGCTAATCCCAAATCGTCTCCTCTTAATACTATCTTAATACTATCACACTGAAGCTTAGGTTTCGACATATGAATCTGTGGCCAGTGGAGTGTTGACAGAAACATTCAGACCATAGCAGGCACTCTAAATGAGAATCAATGACTTGAGGGTCTCTGAAGTCTACCACTGGACTAAGTCAGTCCACCAGATAAGTAGCTGCATAGGATGTACTAACTTGATCATTTTTGGTCCTTAATCAGATTTTGCATTGATATGTTGCTTTCCCTAAATAAACCAGTGAGTGTATGCTCCTTGAATATGTTCTAGATGCTGCTGGTGCTCAATAGAAAACTCACACCATAACAAGAAAGTTTATTGTATGATTGACCCTGTAAGATACTGGTTAAGGACTGTGCTTTGGGAGCTAGATCCCATATGGGCCCGCCATTCAAGTCCCAACCCTGGAGGCTTGAAAATCATGCCAGTCCATGTAAGTGCATGCTCTAAATCCTGTGGAGAAATGGGGAAGAAAGAACTGCAGTGTGACCACATTCCACCGAGGGGTGCTTTTTCCCTCACCCTCTCTCCTCTCATCCTCTCTCCATAGAACATGTGCAGTCTCCAGAAATAGAGAGAAAGAAAGAAGGAAGGAAGGAAGGAAGGAAGGAAGGAAGGAGAGAGAGAAAGAGAAAGAAAGAAAGAACAAAAGAAAGAGAGAGAAAGAAAGAAAAGAGAGAGAGAAAGAAAGAAGAAAGAAAAGAGAAAAAGATAAAAGAAAAAAGAAAAAGAAGGGAAAAAGAAAAGGAAGGAAGACTATTGTAAAATATATGTGGAGCAATGAGAGAGATGAACTCTCAGGGATATCTAAGAATAGTAACTGGGACATCTTTGGTGATAAAAAGCACTTCATTTCGGTACCCTTTACTCCCTATGTAACTCTATCCTAATCTTAGTGTATGTAATTTGAAATAAATACATTAAATAATTGTATTTAAATATATAATGTCTAAATTCATATATCAGTATAATTACTTCAGAAGCTGTGATTATTAGTCACTATATATTAATTTAAAAATACCCAAATTCAGTAAGCTAGTATTTTAATATCTGTAGGATTTTAGACCTAACATAAAAAAAGATTTGAACAAATGCGTTTGCATTAGTTATTGCCAATTAACATAGGCCAGGAAGTAGAGAACACCAGTTTGATGGAGGCTCTGGCACACCATTAAAAAATATTTCATCAAAGTTGTTTTTTTTTTTTTTTTTTTTTAGGAAATAAGGCGATTTAGTGTCATAATTAAATCAACCTAACTTGGTAACATGTTAGTCTCCTTATTAGAATCTGAAACTATGGCTTTGTATAATCATTAAATACTAATGTTGATTGTGTATAGATCTATTTTTAAATGAATTCTTTCCATATAACTTTCCTGGCCAATCAGCACTACATAGGTATAGTCAATTCACTGAGGATGACAGACTCTAATGTGATTTATAACTTAGGTCATGATGAAGCCCAAACCCACCATTTGGTGACATATGCTCCCTTTAAATTTTAGAGTACGTGGTACAGGATGGTAAGAAGGGCTATGTTAGAGCAGTCAGAGGATAACAGCTTTATCCTGGTTCTGAGCACTTCCCGGTTGTATTCCCAGATCCTGGACTAGATCTCTGGTTGGTTAGATGAGAAGATAATCCAAATAAACTCCCTGGTAGAAATCTTCCTAAAGAATTGGAAAGAATTATACTTATCACTTGGATAACTGAGTACATAAAGCAGAAATTTGATATTTAAAATGTTATGATTATATTTAAAGGTATTTAATTTTCTGACTTTTGAAGGGGATCGAATATTAATTAAAATTCTCCTTAAAATATTGTTCATATGTGCTAGACTTACTGTCAGAAAAACAATATTTTTTGATAAAATTAAAATCTTAAGAAAGGACTAGCTTCTCTAATAAGTCAAGTTTTAGAATTCCAAGTTGAACTCTGAATCACCTTTCTTTAGTATTTATGAGAGCACTTTAGACCATCTCATTTTAACCACATGAAAGTATAAAGTTGATGAGTTTTATATTTTATAATCATAATTTTCAGTGTGGGTAAATTGCAATAGGTCCTATAAATTGCAGTATGGTTCTTTTGTTGCCTCTGTTGGGAAACAAGCTTTCACACGCAATTGATCCGTCAGAAATCTTTACTAGATATGAAGTGGTCTGTGAAAACCGTCATGTTGCTAATGATAGAAGAACATGCATTCACCAAAGAGAAATAAAATTACCCCGTCTATTTTATAACTAGAGATTATATACTTTTATTTAAATTTAAATATTACATAATACACATTAAAACTTTCTATTTTTCTCTGTGTTGGGGTTTGAACAGGGGCAAAGTGGTTAGAATCCAGTATCTGTAGGCTACCCAATCTTAGAGAATGTCTTTCACATTGCAGTTTTTTTATACGTGGTGCCACCTAAAAATGACAGCCTGGCACTACTGATCTTCTGTAGTAGTAACTTTTTCAAAAATAACACATTTTATAAGAACACTTTCATAAATTTACTAAATTAGTGTTCTTTGCTTCCTGTGGTTCATCTGAAATGTCAATGCGTCCATCTAGCACATTTTAACTTACGAGCATAATGTTTTATTTTTGATCTCTCAATAGCATGCTGTTGTAACTAGACATTATTTTTTTCTCAGCAAAGTGAATTTAGGATTATCTAATATTGCTTGGTAATGTTGTGAAAGGAATTATAGGCATTGAAGTAATGCACATTACTCCCACATCTTTCACCTCACTGTGCAGTCAGCCAAATTATATATTTATTAATTTTGTTAAGCTGGCCTCATGAGTAAATAGATTGAATAGAGTCCCTGTTAATTAAGTTTGCTGATGAAATGACTAGAAGCTCGGAGAATAGCTTTAGAATTAAAAATGAGTTTAACCAGCTGGAGGGGATTTATGCATTGGATAAGGATTGGACCAGATGACCTCTGTGGTCTTTTTCAACTCTGGGATTCTATAAAAGACTAAAAAATCAATACAAGAATTTATATAAAATGGATCTAATATAACAAAAAGTTATATGGAAAGAATTCATTTAAAAATAGATCTATACACAATCAACATTAGAATTGAATGGTTATATAAAGGCATAGTTTCAGATCCTAATAAAGAGACCATTTAAACTTTTGTTATCAAGTTAGGCTGATTTAATTATGACACTAAATTGCCTTGTTTTCTAAAAAAAAACTTTTACAAAATATTTTTAATGGTGTGCCAAAGTCAAACTTGTGTTCTCTACTTCTTCCTGGCCAATCTGCATTACATTTTCCTGTAGCTAATAAAATTCCTGTAGCCAAAATAAGTTTTGACCAATACAATGTGTTTAAAAGGGATATATATCAATTTCAGACCTTTCCCATAAGTGCTTCTCACTTGACTGTCCATTCACTCTCTTTTTTTAGGCTATCATAGACTGACCTCTAGGCAAATTAGTATGTTTATATTGAAGATAAACTCATGTCTAAAATACACACATGCACATACACATATACTTTTCTTACTGCATAAAGCCAGAAATCTTGAATAGGTATATCAGATAAAAAATAATATAAAAATGTCCAGTACGAATAAAAAGCCTATACAACTTCTTTAGTTATCAAGAAAATTCAAGTTTGAACCTCAATGAAATCATTTATCAGAATGGTTACAGTGACGATTTAAAGATAACATACAATACTAAGTAATGCTAAGATTGTGAAGCAACAGAAATTCTTATACACAAATTTATAAATATAAATTGAGAAAGTCTGATGATGCTACCAAAGTTAATCATGTACATACTCTATGACCTAACAGTTTCACTCCTAGGTATTTTCCCAGCAGAAATGTATAATAAATGCATGCACAAAATGCTCAAAAGAATTTTATTGATAATACACAACATAGAAAAAAGTCCTCCAACAGTTGAAAGCTAGCTATTCACAATAGACTATTTTAGAAATACAAAAAAATAAAAAACACCATTAAATTGTGTAATATTGAAGAAATCCAGGAACAATGACCAACATATGTGATTTCATTTATATGAAGTAAAAATTAATAAAAATAAGTATAGAAACAAAAATAGTAGTTATTTTCAGTGTGTGATGGTAGAGTATTACAGAGAATTGAGGGAGGATTCTAGAATGCTGGGAATGTAAAGTACAATTGGAATATTGTATTCTGCTGCTGTGTTTGTAAAAATTCATGTAGTTTTAAACCTAAAATTTGTGCACTCGCTTTAATGAAAAAATTTTTAAGTTTACCAAAAAAGTCATTGTTTGATGACTCTAGGTTAAAGGTTTCAAATATTCAGGATTTTAAAACAGCTGAAATGCTGTACAATTTTCTTTCTCAAAGGAGATTTACGGTCTAAATGCCCAGAGGCAATATGGGAGATTAGATGACCTTCTGGGTCCTGTTCAGCCCTATGATCCTATGATATTTCCTACAATGTATTGTTTTTCTTTAAACCCCCTTCAGTCTTTCTATTTCTCTAGTATTGAGTTGTCCAGGACTGAATTTAATACTCTAGAGAGTTTCTCACAAGGGCAACATAAGTAGAAAGTCTGTCACCTTCCTAATAGGCAATATGATAGAGTTGTATCCAGTGGGAAATCTCAGTGGCATTTTGTACAGCCCTGCTACAGTTGGATGGATAATACAAGGTCATGTACAATTTTCTCTTTTCTCTCACCTCTGGATATTTTAACATTATTTCTTCACAAGTTTTCCTTCACATTGCATGTCTTGCAGTAGATTTATTTTTTCCCCCTAAGAGGTACTACATTGACTTCCTTTTTGTCAACTTCAGGACAATTTTTTAAACATTCTAAGTCTGAATATATGGGATGGAGAAAACAGGCAATTTCAAAAAATTTTGTAGAAAATATCAGTACATACTTTGTCTCAAATAAACAAGAAAATTAGTTAATCAAATAAGTTATTTTGCTTTTAAATACATATTAATGTTATGTGGATGCAACCAAGAGACAGTCTCGAAAAGAATTTTTTTAAATGATCTTTTCATGGCAGTTATTTGAGATTTTACTCATTAAGATTTTTTTTTGTGGAAATAGTAAATGTTACAATTAATACCACTTTATAAGCCTCAATTGACCCAACTTCATATATTTTTCAATGAACCAATTTATACTAAAGAATACTGAAATATGAACCAAAGTCTTCCTGCTAAAAAAAACCTTTCAAATAAAATTTAAAATTATTTTTTTTATTTTATGAAATGTGTTACATACATTTTACTTTGGCATTTTTGAATATCCAAAAGAAGAAGATGAAGAAGGAAAGGAGAAAGAATTAGCTAGCTTCCGCTCAACATACACATCTTAGGAGCATTTTTAGTCAAACAATTAACTAGGTACAAGAAGCCTATGATTTCTGGAAGTTTTCCAAGCAAAACATTTACTCTGGAAAAATAAGATCATGGATTTGAAGACATTCACATTAATTGACACTGTAATATTTGTCCCCAGACTTCTAAAGTTCTCCAAAGGCTATAATTTTAGGACATTCTTGTATGTTATGCCACTGAGGGGGATGGAACAACTTCAGCATCCATTGGTCCTGTGCATCTGTGTATATAACAATCTCTAAATGCACCTAATGAAATCTCAGTACGAAACCAGAAAAAAATTTGTCAAACTCATTATAGTTGCACTGAAAAGTGAAACTCTAACTTCACAATGTTGTCAGTCATTGGGTAAACATAACTGCTCCTGTACATTGAAGCGTAGCTGAAAACTTATCTATTCACAATTCACAGAAAATTTTCAAGTCATTCAAATGTTACCAAAATGTCAATACAATTTTAAAGAGACCTTATAGAAATGCAGATAGAAATTAGCACTTACAGAAAAAAAATTATTAAAATACAGAGCCAAATTACTAGATATGCCAGTCCATCAAAAACCTATAAGAGAGTGTAATATAGTATAGTAATAAGGATTAGTTTTTACTCAAGAAGAATTCTCTACCTCACATGACTGAAGTCAGAGCTAAAAATTCTGAATGATATTCATCATATTGACATGGCTGATAGGCAAATGAAAAAATTACATTCATTGATTTATTTGGTGATTCATTTAACCAATTTCTTTTTAAATTCAACTATCAAAAAACACATAGAAGAAATAATAGGCTTCTAGTAATTGTATTTATTAGCATAACATTTTCTATTTTTTTCAGCTATATGTATGATCTCATTCCCTAATTTCAGTAGAATATCTACCAAAATGTTTCTAAAAGCAGAGAACCCCAAAAGTATTTTTAACACCTCAGAACATCATGAATCCCTCACCAAAAAACACTGCTCTAGTTAACTAAAGATAATCACATTCTTTTAAAGACTCTTATGTGATTCCACAACCAGCGCCAGAACCCTGTTGCCATCTGCCAATCATATAGTTTTTGTATAAGTCAGAGAAAAATCTCAATTAATGCTCATTTAATGTGTTTCTAGACCTGGTATTTAGATGTTTTCTATTTTAAAGTTGTCAGAAGGAGCCACCAAGATGGCTGCCCATCCTGTTTCCCTGTGTCCCTTTTCTTGAGTGTGAGCTAGACTCATTGAATCACATTTAACAAATAGAATACAGAAAAAGTAAACAGAATTTTATTTCTGAGATTAGGTTCTAAAACCAACCATGACCTCACCTCCAACTTGGGTGCATTTTATCTCTTATTCTCTCATCATTTGTTCTGAGAAGTTTCCTTGTGGAAAGAACACTGTGACAGGGACATGAGGATGGTCTCAGGCCAACAAATAAGGAATTACATCCTGCTAAAAGCAATGAGAGAAGTTTCCCACAAATGGAACTAAACAACCCGATTACTAATTTGGGAAGTATATTTTTTCCTACTTGAGCCTGAAGAAGAGACCACAATGCTGGCTGATACCTGAGTCAAATATCATAGAAGACCTTGAGGCAGAGGCAGCAAGCAAAGTTCTGCTCAGATTCTACATCCAGCTTATGTAGTTAACTTGTCTTATCACATTTTGATTAGCCTTGGAATATTAAACAGCTCTGAAAAGATTGATAATTATTGAAGTCGAGTTATGAGTATTTGAGGTTTATTGCCACCCTTTACTTTTGTATGCTGAAAAAAACAGAAAAGTTTCTTAAAATGCCTTATGTAATCAGAAAAAGAATTTACATTCTCCTTTTTCTTTGTTCTTCAAATTAGTTTTTCATGTGATTACTAATTTTTTTAGTAAGCTTTGCCACACATTTTAGAACAAATTGATATAATTAGATTCATTTGCATAAAAGCAACCTGAAATTTTTAAACAGTAGCCTTAAGAGGTTTTTTGTTTTGTTTTGTTTTGGTTTTGTTTTTATTTTTAATGTAGGATCTGT
>NW_006159547.1:4512299-4557525 GCF_000334495.1 Tupaia belangeri chinensis | reverse complement strand
GAAAAGAGATTTCTAACTCACAGGTCTGTATACTCCGTATGGATGTTATAATTAAGCAAACCTGAGTTCATAATGATACAACATAGTTAATTTTTACTAATTTTTAGTTTTTATTTTTTTAAACTGATTTTAAAAATTGAGTCATTGGCCTGTGATAAGAGTATGGCATAATATCTAACATTTGGTGAGTGCTTATTATGCATCTGACAGTTATATTTCTTTTTTTTTTTTTTAAGAGTTGTTTTTGCTATAGGGTGCATGCACTCACCAGAAGGACAGAGAGAGACAGAGAGACAGAGAGACAGAAAGGGAGAAATCAACCCCGAGGGGGGATGGCCACACCATAATCCCTTCTCCTTCATTTTCCTCAGGATCTTGGGCACACATGCACATGCGCCTGGTGTGTGTTTAAGCCACCGGGTCTGGGACTTGAACCACGGTTGACTACATGGGAGTTCAGCGACATAGTCATTACACTAACTGCTGATCCCTGACAGTTATATTTCTTATGAAACCTTTAAAAAGTCAGCAAGATAGGTTCTGATATTTTTCCTATTTATCAAAGGAAAACAAGGTACCAAGACATTAATTAGGTTTCCCTAGGACATACAGGTAGGTAAGTGATGAAGCTGGGAACTGAACTAAAATTTTAATCATTAGGCTATACTATACATAAAACATGCTATGTATTCAAAACACCAGCACAGAACAAGTATTAGTATAATTTCTTTCTTTTCATCCTCCTCAAACAAATATGTATTGGAGAGGCGTTGTAATTACTAACTGTATTTGCAAGGTTTTTATTGATTAATGCTGTATAGCTACCCCAAAACTTTCCATGACGTAAAATAACAAAATTTATATCATGCTTGCAGGTCTTACTGTTGGCTGAGTGAGCTCTGCTTCAGACTGCAGATTAGGTCCAAGGCCATGTGTTGTTTATTCTAGTCTACCAGCTACCTAGAGCAAGTGCTTTTCTCCCAGAAGGGTGAGCAAATGAATTTAGTCCTTCTTGAGGCTTCAACTCAGAACCAGCACATTATCACTGTACCCACGCTCCATTGCTAAATGGAATCACGTGGCCAAGTCAAAGTTGATTAGGCAGGGAGGTACACAAGGCCTGCAGTGAATCCTGACAGGGAAGGAAAAAAAGGAAGAATTATAGATAAGTAACAATTTATACATAAATAATACTTTTAGGATTAATACTGCAGCAGTCATAAAAATGTTTAAAATAAACATTGAATAAAGAGTTGGAATAGCTGATGCCTAAATTGTACATACTCTAAAATTTTATAGGTTTAACATATTGAAAAAAATGTCTCCCTAGCTCATTCTTTAATCTATTTATTAATACAAGTCATTTTTTTTTAATTTTTAGCATTCTTTTTTAAATAAGGAAACATAAGATCTCTAGTCATTTTCAGGAAACCCTTTTTGTAAATTATTCTGCAAATTAATACCTAATAGCTTTAACATGTTATCTATACTTATTGAATTACTTTATGAATTATGTTTTTAGATCTATAAGTCACCATAAACTTAAATTCATTTATTTCCTAGGTATTTTTGAGTAAAATCTTTCACAAATACAGTGTTTTTCGAGAGGTACAGTACCACTGATAGTTGTTTTAATCAACTCTCCACATCTGATTACCGTTGCACTAGACAACTTAAAGAACATCAGAAGACTTTGTGTTTTAACTGTCCTCTGTTATTAGTTATTACTCTGACTATCAAAAGCATAGAATCACTACTTTTGTCCTTTATCTTGGGATACCCTTCCTCAGTACTGCCATTTTACTCATGGTTTTGTTTGTTTTTAGAATAAATGGGATACATGTGTGTCTCTGTCACTATATTGTAAATTTCTTCAAAGGGATTGGATCTTGGTATTATTTGTGCCTATTCAAACATCTAACTCAGATATCTGTTACATACAAAGTAAGTGAAAATTGATAGAATTAATAGATAACATAATTTTTCAGTAGTTAACATTCAAAATTATAAAGTTTTATTTGAAAAATAATAGCATTTGGTCCAGCAATGTGGTTTAACAGCAGTGTTACTGCTTGGGAGACTGGAGGCCACATGGGAGTCCTGGGTTTGGTTCTCAGGCAGACTTGTTGTGCATGCTGAGCATGGCTGTGTGTGCCTGTAGTCCTAACTATCAAAAATGTCTGTCCCTTTCTTTCTATTCCCATTTCTTTCTATATCTGTTTCTCTCTCAGAAAGAAAAACATAAATAAAGCTTTTGACTAAGAAATATTCCAATTGATCAATTTTCTAAATACATTTTAAACCTTGAACGATCACCTAGTAAAATAAAATAAGACCATTATTCATAAATCTATAAAGCAAGGCATGTTGGGATTGAAAATGATGAATTTAAGGAACTCTGTACTTAATTGTTATGACTCTCCAACCAGCACACAAGAAAGCAGCTCTCATTCCAGAGAACAAATAACACTGTGTAGAATATCAAGCACCCCACTAGAGCCTAGGTTAACCTGGGTTTTTGGTTACATGAAAAATGAAATGCTAAGAGTCATAACCAGGATAAAATTGTTATTATTATTGTGTGGAAAGAGCAGTCAATATTGAAGGCTAAAAGGGCCCCTACCCTAGATTCGTCTTTAGTGCATGATGATCCAGGTCTGTTTTAGACAGATCTCAAGTAAAACTCCAGCAAAAAGACAAGAGAAGAAGAAAAGATAGTATTACTGGAAATTGGTATTTTTCCTAGGAATTCTATCTAATATCTGCACACGTATTTATTTATTTGATACATGTTTATTGAGTGTCTACTTGTGCTGTGCATTGTGTATGTGCAAATCCTAAAACAAGGCAGAAATAGAGGAAAGTATAAAGACCAGTAACAATATGCAATTACTCATAAAATAATAATAAGACATTTAAGTACAGTTTCTCTCTGAGAACATAGGAAAACACCAAAACTGGATATGATGGATTAGAGAGAGCTTCCAGTGTAGGAAGTGGAATACAAACTGAGAACTTCAGGATGGATGAGTGTTGACCAGAAGAGAAATATTCCAGGAGGAAAACAAACAAACAAACAAACAAACAAACAAACAAAAAACAATATCCTTCTTCTATAAGCCACATTGTGAAGTTTGGACTGGAGAAACTGGTTTCATTCACCATTTTGACATTGTCTCATAGGAAAGGCAGGCCGATACGCCCTCTTCAAATCTGAGTTCTAGGTAAAACAAGGTCAAAACTCAGTGAGACAGAGAAGACTGTCTTGGCTATTCTTGTCTTTTCTGTTCTGCCCATTTTCTCAGCATGGGCTGTACAAACTCTAGTATTGTTCCCATAAAGTCCATTTCTGCTGAAGTTAGCCAGGATTGGTTTTCCTAACTGCAACCAAATTCTAATTCAGTCTTTAAAAGATTTCAGCAGAGTCTGTTATCAACTGGACTAGGGAGAAATGCTCACCTGTTAAAATATTCACTTTGTAAGCTAAATAATGTGATTGAATATATAAAAGAAAATGAAATTTAAAAATGTAAAAAAAAAGGGGATATACAATTCAAAATATGTTCTCTTCTTTGAAGTGTAAATCATCGTTCATAATCATGTACCTCCATTAGAATGTCTTGTTTCTGTCTGAAATAGTAGAACAGAGCTTTAAGATCTGGTGGGAAGCATATGTAGATAATTAGCCAAATAATAGTGGTACATTGTTTAGTCAAAATAAAGGTGTATTTCATTTTAAACAAGTAAATAAATAAATAAAAAGATTTTAGCAGAAAAGTGGCAGGTAGAGATAGGCACTAGAGAACATTGTGTCTGTCTGTAGAGTTGATAAGAGAAAGGACAGCAGCTCTGCCACAGCCAAGGGATCTCGTGCTACAAGTTTACAACCAGCCGAACTAGACATGATGATTGACGTCTTTATTACAAACAATCTCCAATTGGAGAGAAAGGGAAATGAGGATTTTTCTTCATCCTCAGGAAAAGAAACATGTACTGCTCCATTTCTTAGCGTACATTTATGGTTTAAACAACTAAGTATGTGGACACTCTGGGAGAGCAGTCTGAGAAAGAAATATGGAGTAAACCTGAAGGACACACTAACAAGAAAGTAATAGAAGTGCAATAGTTAGGATTCAAGTAAGCAAAAACCTACCTCCAAATGGCAAAAATTAAAAGGAATATGTTGGCTCATATGAGGGGACTTCAAAAAGTCAGTGAAAAAAAGTGCAATTAGCACAGAAAACAAACATAATAATGTAAGCATATTTTTAAAATAATATACATTTTCCATGATCATTTTTGAAGACCTGGTCATATATCTGAAATTTCAAAGATAGACTTTGGTTTTAATCGAGTAGCTAAGGTTAAATCTCCTTTAATTATGCTCAACTCTTCCTTTCTTTTTTGGTGACTTTTCTCATTAAGACGATGGGAGTAAGATTAGAATAGTGATAGGACATAAATTTGTACTCCGCCAGCTCAGAGGACAGAAAAGCGGGCAGATATTTCCTCTCCAGAATCCTGAGTAGCTGCAGTCCTAAAAGAGTACAAAACTAGTTAAGCAGAAAACCCCGTATCTTTGACATAATCCAGGCTACCTCTCATGTTTCATTTGCTCTTTTTGCATCTTTCTCTTAAAGAAAAGACCACATTTTTCAGAAGCTCCAGAAAACATCTCCCTCTTTATCACTGTTATACATTTGGGCATGTGTTTGCTCCTGAAATAATTACCGTGGTTAAAAGAATTACATGTATAACAGGCTTAGGCTTGGGTTCCACTAGTGAGACTGACAAAGAAAATGGAATACGATAAACAGAAATGTACAAACGAACAGTATTAGTGATGTAAATGAGGAATATGAGGACAGCACATTAGAGATTATTTTAAATCATCAAAATATTATAGGCTACTTCAATAGCAACGTATTTAAAAAGAGATGAATAGGCAATTTATTAAAAAGTTACTAAAATTGGGATCAGCAGATGGCATAATGGTTATGTTGCTGAACTCATATGTGACATACAGCAGTTCGAGTCCTGAACCGAGAACTTAAAACTGATGCTGGGTGCATGTGCATGTGTACCCGAGATCTCAAGAGAAGACAGGAGGAGAAGGGACTGTAGTGTGGCCATCCACCTGGGGTGGGGGTGGGAGGGTGATTTCTCACTTTCTGTCTCTGTCTCCAGTGAGCACACATGCCTTATAGCAAAAAAAACAAAAACAAAAACAAAAACAAAACCTCTAAAAAAGAAAGTTGTTAAAATTGATTGAAAAAATATAATAACTGACCAGTAGTCAGTAAACCATTAAGTAAATTTTTAAAACTTTCTCTAAAAATAAGTAACAGACCTTGATCATTTCATTGATAAATTTTAGTAGAATTTAAAGTCACAAATTATCTCCATGTTACCAAGATATTTATTTTTTCTTTTTTCTATTTTTAAAGGGAAATTGTTTTTCCTCTAATTCTCTATCTTTTTAAAATAATTATTTATTTAATTTTATTTATTCATTCATTTATTTTAATTTGACCAGAGAGAGATAGAGAGAGAGAGAGAGGGAAAGTGAGAAAGCAAGCAACCAGGTCCGGTATTTGAACCGCAATTGGCCATGTGGGAGTGTCCAGCACCTTAACAACCATGCCACCTGCTGATCCCAAGAAATCGTCCCCTAAGGGGGTTGGCCACACCACAATCCCTTCTCCTCCATTCTCCTCCTGGGGTCCTCCTGGGCACATATGCGCACACATGCCCGGCATGAGTTTGAGCCCTGGGTCCGGGGCTCAAACCGTGGTCGACTACATGGGAGTCCAGTAAAATAGCATTACACTAATTGCTGGTCCCTAATTCTCTATCTTATCCAGATACTGAGCACATGTGTTTGCACAGTTTGATTTTAAGCAATAGGGCTGGGATTTGAACCCTGTCAACCATGTAGAATTCGGCTACCTCTGAACAATGCCTAACCTCTGTGCTATAGGACCAGCCCCCAAACATCTTTTTAAAACAATTTTATTGAGGTACAATAATTACACAAAAAAACTACACATACTTAATGTGTACGATTTGATGAGTTTGGACATAAGCAAACAGTCGTAATACTATCACCACAATCAAGATAAATGGATATATATGAAACCTCCTCAAGTTTTCTTATGGCTCTTTGTTTTTCATTTTGTGGTAATAACACTTGTGTTTTTGTCAATGTTTTCTGTTGGGAAGGCAACATTCAAAATTTAAAAATTATATTATAGCATTATTAACTATAATCACCATGTTATATTGCTGATCTCTAGAACATCTTTATTTTGCTTGACTGGAAGTATATCCATTGAACAACTCTAAAATATTTCACAAACAAAAACTCATGGAAAATCATTGTACTCATTTCATGAATTTAATACAAGTATGAGAAAATGAGGAAACATTGGTCTGAAAAAATAATTGTTAAACCTCACCTTTAAAAACAGAAGAGGAAATGGGCTGGTCCTATGGCCAGGTATGTGTGAGTACTTGCCCCAAATCCCAACAGGATGGGTAAATGTAGGAGAAGGGAATGCAGCACGACTACATCCCATTGAGGTGTTTCTTCGCTCTCCATGTCTCTCTGGCAATGGACATACCTCTGGCAATACCCCCAAAAAAAGATAAACTAAAAATTTTAAAAACATAAAATGCAAATTCAGTCCACTAAAATATTTTTTAAAAGTCAAACATAAAAATGTTAACTCTAGGATTCAATGTTACTACAATATCTTTGAAATTCAATATATTTGAAATTCAATATAAAATATTAATCTTGTTTGAGCCATGGTAGCCAAGGAGGTAGAGTGCTGCTATGGTGGGGGCCATGCCGAAAGGCCAGGGATTCAGGGTTCATCTGGGTGCAGCAGGACCCACAGTGTACCTGTGATGCTGGTTCATTACAGAGTTGGGGAAAAATGCATGTGAAGACCATTTGAGGTCTCTCTGATTCTCCTTGGAAATAAAAGCTGAAACAAGCTGAATGATCATATGATGAAGAAAAGATAGGTGTAGAAAAATTCATTTGGAAACTTAACATTCATGTATTGAGTTGCTGGAAAAGTCATGACACATTTTTGCATACAAAAATACACATGACTTTTCCAACAACCTAATAGTTTAAAAAGTTCTTAGCATATTAGGGATGAAATGGAGTATCTTTACCTGATAATATGTTACCAAAAATTATAAGAATATTATTATTAAAAGTAAAATGTTGACCTACTTCATGGCTTAATGGTTAAGGGAGTCAGATTCCACATGGTTGATTATGGTAGGAGTCCTAGCCCAGACAACTTGAAAAGATGCCAAATATAAACGTATGCCCTCAATCTTAAAAGGATGGGGAAATGGAAAAGAAGGATTGTGCCATGACCATTCCCCATAGGTGGGATGCTTTCTCCTTCTCTCTCTCTCTCTGGTGAGCACATGTGCCCTTGGGCATTTAATATTTTTTCTTTCAATAAAAAGTAAAATGTTAAAAACCATTTGTGCTAATATGAGATATGAACACATGTTTCATTATCATTTAATTATTGAACATTGTACTGGATGCCCTGGCTAGTGCTCTAATTCAATGAAAATAAAAATGAAGCATACAAAGTTAAAAAGAAGTAACA
Organism: Tupaia belangeri chinensis; assembly: GCF_000334495.1. NCBI lineage: Eukaryota > Metazoa > Chordata > Mammalia > Scandentia > Tupaiidae > Tupaia > Tupaia belangeri. The sequence continues at coordinate 4,549,882 of NW_006159547.1, read as the reverse complement.
AAATAGTTATTTAAATCAAAAACTCAAGACAATCTTGGTGTTCAACGGTATACAGACAACAGTAAATTTCTAAACACAAAACTAACATATTGAAGTCTTAGGATTCTTATAAGCATAATAAATTGGAAAGCACTATGTAAAACATGAATATTTACTATGACATTGAAAATCATTTTTAATATCTATTAGGAATAGGTCCAATAAAAACTGTGAGACCAACCAATAAAAAATAACTAAAGTACATACAAGATGAAAATATGAGGCGATACATTGAATCATATTTATATGTCAAGTAGAACTTTACTATGTCACTACTGGCCAATTTTGTGTGACTGGTACAGTTATTTGTTATATTGCTCATTGTACCTTTCTGTATTTTTTAAACTTTCAAAATGAAGATAAGTAAGTCAATAAAAGGAACTTCATGTTTCTGCAGAGAAAAATATTTTATCTTATGAACCAACAGAATAAATTTCCTACTAATGTTATATATGATACATAGATAGATGGAGAGATTTCAAGATAGGTATAAGATAAAATTGTCGTTCATTTTTTTTTCACTGATTCAAAAAGTAACCAAATAAAGTCATATGCTAACCTGAATGAAAAGTGTTTATGAAGCAGAGAATTTTGAGAAAAATAATATTTTTCAAGTTTTTTTTTAATGTATTTTCTTTACTAGTCCTTGTTTTATTCGTGAGTACTGCATTCCTCTCTGCTTAGACACTGAATCCTGTATATTTCCTGTCTGATAGTTAATATTAACACTGGTTGAAGTATTCATAGGCAGGATTTTTTTTTTGGTAATTAATGAAGAACTTTTCCACATCCTATTTCCAAATATTATTAGATGTTTGACACTTTTAGATGACTTAAATTATTTTTGATGAACTTGAGATCCAGTTTTATCACATTGCTTCCTTGAATCAAGAGGAGGAAAATGATATATTAGTTTTAGATTCCTAACAAGACCAGACTGAACTAAAATGGGAATTACAAGATTTTTTTTATCCAAAGAACACAGCCTTTTAGGCTCAGATACTGATGTGAATACAAACCTTGAATTTACTTGTTCTCCTCATAAAGGCTGGGAGCTTGGGAAAGTCTTCCTGGTTAAACAAAGCATCCATGGGTACATGGCAATGATCTACAAATCCTGAATATTTTCCTGCTTAAATATTTGTCACTATTATCGCAACTATGAAAATTCTACACACGGTTAAAGTCCAATTTAAATTTCATTGTTTCTAAATTGTCTTCCCAATTGATTAAAATGGGGTATAATCTGTGTCTGCAAGCTGATTTGGATTTTTGTGTGAACCATGCTTAGAATCATGCTCTGCTAGATTTGGAGAGAAACATTTAGATCATCTAGGTCAAGCCTCTTTCCAATGAATAAATAATTTTCTTACATAAAAATGCTGGCAAATAGTTGGGTTGGTTTCTGCCTAAACTCTGCTAAGTGCTTACAAACTTTGGCAGACAGTCCATGTGGCCTATCCAAGATTTAATAGCAATTCTTCCCATTCTTCTTATTCCCCCGAACCACAGATTAAAGTCTTAAATGAAAATGAATCTGGGGCTGGGTAGTGGCATAGTGATAGCACAGCTAGACCCACAGAGGAAAGGTCCTGGGTCCGTGTCTTGGCACTTTCCTGGGCAAGGTGGATACGCACACATGATGGTAATCTGGGTCTGTTGGAGCTGGGGATGAGTTGAGGCATGGGAACCTTTCAGAAGTATTTATCTTTCTCTCTCTGTCTCAGACTGTCTCTCTCATGCAAGAAATAAATAAAAACGTTATAAAGAAAACATTGAAAAAAAGTAAATAAATCCTAAATTAGATAAAAGAGTCTTAGAAGAAAGACTACTGCAATAGAAGAACTCTCTGCTCTCAGAAACCTGCAAGCTTCTCAAAATCAGAGGAAAGAGTTTTTCTTTTACGGGGAAAGCTAAGCAGTCAGTAAAGGGAAGTAGGCAAAATAAGGGGGCATATGTGGACTGCATCTTCTGAGGTTTGACAGAAATTTCTGCTGTGGTTAGCCAATTCTCAGGATAAGCTGGTATCGTATGTTCTGCATCTTAGGACATGTTTCAGCTTGGAGACACACTATTATACAGGAACTTCTAAGGAGGAGAGAAGCCTGACAAAAAACTTTGTCCAGGCAAAGCAGAGATTTTAAAAAAAGAGTAATTGTGAAACCTCCGTCAGTTGCAATGATGTGCATCTGTGACGATGTCTTGACTATTACTATGTAAGCAAAAGATTACTTCTGCTTCTGTTTTCCTGATAAAAGGCTTGATTGGTAAGCAATTTATACAGATATGTTACCTGGGAATAGAGCAGTAATGTTATGAACATGAAGAAAGCCACAAATGAAAGATGAGGGTTAGAAGCCAGATTAGGTCTGACGTCAGAGTCTGCAGAAAGGTCTGGATTACTTTATTTGAGACTCATTTAGAAAAGTAAATAAGCTGATGTTGGGTTAGGGGAGGGTAGTCACATTTCTGTTACAGTAGAAGACAATCTTAACATGCAAAATATACTTGATAACACATTCTAAAATTTTGCCCAAAATCAACATTAATTTAGGATTTTTTAAGATACATAAAATCTCCACGGTATTATTGAGAATTCTCACATTTAAAAGCCCTTATTCCTGTGGAATTTCACTAATTTTTCACATATATTTTCAAAGATGAATATTTCTTGATTTTCTTTATTTTTCTAATTCAATGCACTTATTTAATGGTCCGTATATTTTACCTTTTATGTATGTTAATTATTAATGCTTTTATATCTCTTTCTATAGAGATATAGACAGATATAGCTTTAAAGCAAGAAATCAAATTATCACATATAAAAATAGTACATAAGTATAAAGTACAAATATTAAAGTTTCTGTCAATATTCTATATTCTGTCAATACTTTTTACTTGATAGACCCTCATAAATATTTTAGAGTAATTTCATGGAATTGCCAATTCTGATCATTTATAAACATTCATAGGGCTTGGAAGGCTCTCATTTAGTTTTAATGGCATTTCAAAACATCACCACTGTGCTAATAGCTACATGACAGGAATTAACTAAAACTAAATATAGATATCTTTCTGAAAGACTTTTTTTAAGTTAATTGAATTATTCCAATTGCATTATAAAAATATAATATATAAAGAAATCCTGTGGTGAAAGCTTTTGCAAATGTAATGTCTCCTTTTATTCAAATATAATTTATCTGCTGGCTTTTTCTGTTGCTCTAGGCAGGATTCGTAAGATACTAGCACATGCAATAGAGAGTTACTCAAGCTTTACCTAGAATGTCAGCAAACAATCTGAATAGTTGTCAGGGAGACAGAAAGGAGGCAAAGGGTAGATTTGGGGAAAAAGCCAAAACTCTTGCAACCAAGAATTCTAGTAAACAGGTGATATTAATTGGAAGAAGCTTGATTTTACTGACCACCTTAAACTGAAAACAAGTCTAGGGTCACTTTATGATCTTCGTAATGCTCAATCATTGTGAAAATCTTCTCTCCTAGTTAAGATCCTCATTGTATGGAAGGAGTTTTGAATTGTGAAGTCCACTGGTTTCCTTTGATCAGATCCTTGAAGTGCATTGGCAGATGGAAGATCTGATTCAAAACTTAATATTGCCTAAGATTACCTTCTCTAGGGTCTGTACAAGGGCCATTATAAAGCAAGAACTGGAAAATATATTCTACTACTGTTCTAATTATACAAATTCCCTTAGGAAAACATTAAGACAAACTTAAATTGATAGTTTTAGTTTTGCTTGCATCTTGGTCACATCATTCTAACAAAATATTAAAATAAGTTTCATATATGGTTCTAAATAAACTTTTTTAGTGGAATGTTCAATGAGGAAGAAGAGAGGAAAAATTTTAGCAGATTTCCCAAATTTTTATCTTTCAAGCAAACTGAATGAGTACAAATGGTTAACATTATCTATTATGGATATTGGAAAATATTATTTCCATTAAAAGAAAAATAATTTATTATTTGGAAATCAATTATTCATAAGGAAATGAATGCTGTCAAATTTTATTAGTGCCTTTAACAACATCCTTTTTTGTACTTTTAATTTTTTTAGAACATTTTTTTGGCAATGTACTTCATGTAATTTATATCTATAAAGTTTTGTGTAGCAAAACTTCTAATCATGGAATTTAAAAGTAAGCTTCCTATTACCTACAATATGAAGAAATATATTCTAAATGAATGCAATCTCAAATATATCTGAGTTTTCTATTAATGTTGTTTTAATCTTTATGCAGTAACAAAAAAAAACAGAAATTATTGGTGGTAAAATTTTAAAATACAAAAACTATCATTATGACCATTCAATAAAACTAACAAATATCAGAAAACATTTGCTATTACTTAAAAGGCATTTAATTCTGGGAACATCCTTGTTTTTAAATTAATATTAATAATTTCCACATGAAAGGAGAGATGTATTTCTTCTAAGACTTTAACAAAGCTTTCACAAACCTTCTTTTTAGAAAGAAAGCTCTATGATTGTTTCTATGTTTTATATATATAGTCATCTATTATATGAACCAGGTTCCAGTAAAATTCTGTCCTGCATTTATAGTCACAATTTGTGGCCATAAGAGCCCCATGATGGCCAAGACGATTAAAGCTTTCAAAAACATGTTCTCTCGGGACCAGGGGACCAGCAGTTACCATAATGACTGTGTTGCTGGACTCCCATGTAGTCAACCACAGTTTGCGTCCTGGACCCTGTGGCTTAAAACACACCAGGCGTGTGTGCGTGCCTGCCCAAGATCCCGAGGGGAGAAAGGAGGAGAAGGGATTGCAGTGTGGCCATCCCCCCGGGGGGTGATTTCTTGCTTTCTGTCTCTCTGTCTCTGTCTGTCTGGCGAATGCATGTGCCCTATAGCAAAAAAAAAAAAAAAGGTTCTCTCCATGGTAGGCTGAGGACGCATCTGGAGAGGGAACTGGTTGGGGTAGGAAGACAAGGAGGACACTGGGGACTGGGGAATGGAACTTTCGGATGAGACTGGATTCACGTTCCTGAAAACTCGTGGTCTCAGAATCCTGCAGTTGGCAGGTGTCGCCGCGTGCCCACCCGCCACCGCCCCACCTCCCAAAGCATCGTTGGCACTGAAGATGTGAAGCCTCAGTCTCACTGAGGATTCTAAGGTCAATTATCCTTTCGTTTTTAATTAGCATCTTTGTAAATATAAGACATAGTTTTAATTAATAAATATTGCCCCCAGATTATAAAAAAAAAAAAAAGAATTTTGCAAAACAAGTTTATACAATGTTCATTGCCAAGTTCTGGACATTGAGTTCAGAGAATAATAAGTCTATAGTATAGTAATTGTGAGTATGTGTTTAATGTTGGACAAGCAATAATTATTCTGCCAAATCTGAAATATTTTTTGCAGCATCAATTAATAATTATTTGGGGGAGAATATTATCGTACCGTTTGATTTATCTATTTCCTCATATCCCTCTCAGCTTTCCAACTAAAAATCTACAAATACATGTTATTTGCATTGACTAATTACACCAAGGGACTTGAGAGTTTTAGTCTCACTTTTAGTATATAAAGTTAGACCTGTTATGTGAACTAATAATAAGGATCCCTGGGATAGGACTGGGTACTGTCAGCCTAAGACCTCTGCCATACCATTATTATTATGGGTTGTCTTATGGCTGACTGACCACACAGCTTCCTTCTTCTCCACCATAGCCCTGTAACACTCAATGATTAATGAACTGTAAAATAACCACCAGTCTTTGAGCAAGAGAGGATTTCTTCCATGAATACTAAAAGGGAATTCAAAGTTTCTTCCCTAAAGTTGTGAAGATTTTACAGACAAAAAGTTCCTTTTTCATTTTTTGCCCTCTAGCACTATGTCTGTTTTGTTGCCACCAGTGTAGGAACTAGACATCAAACCAGATCATCAAAGACCGCTTCTTTTTGCTAAAGTAACCCCAAGGTGCTACCATTTGTTTCTCATCAATTTAGCCCAAGTTATTCCAACCACTATAATTCATAATTATCTCCCTCTAAATGTCCATCTTGGAGCTGTGTTTTGAAATCATTATTTCTCTTTCACAAGAGAAATAATTCAGCAGAGCAAATATAATTTTAGAGCTGGGAACAGGCTGACCTTCTGGAGCTTGCATAACTGAATCTGGATAAAGTACATAGCAGTGTTTTCTCTAATAATAATATATTTTCCCTAAGAAAACAAAAAGTGGAAGTAAAGAAAGACCACAAACTGAAAGGAAAAACAGAAAAGTTCAGTTAGTAAAAAAATAAAACAGAAAATCTAAGGAAACAGTGTTGCAACTTGGTTTTAGGCCAGCATATTGATTTCTAGACTTCTCTGTCAAATTGCATTTCCCAGCAAACTCTTCTTGCTTAAGCATTACAGTTGCAATTGATTTAAGAGATTATCATGGATACTGACTATAAAGAGCAAAAAACTGAGTTTAGCTTCTACTAAACTTGAATTTAGCCAATAGTTTACAATAATGTTCTTCTATAAAGGACATAAATTATGTCTTTTTGAAACCATTTTTAAATTTTCCTTTTTATTTCTGAAAATTAGTAAATGATGAAATTACATGTAATGTCCAATTACAAACTCTATAATCTCACCACTGCTTTGTGAAATTGTATTGTCCAGAAACTTATTTTATCTTTTGTATTATTTTTATTGCTTTCAAAACATTTAAACTTACATGTGTTATTCTTACTGTTTATATTTCAAGAATAGTATCCTCATGCCCTTTTGAAGTGAAAATCAAATTTGAAACTGTTCAAGCATCATAATATTGAATTATTTCTCTTTCTTTCAGCATATATTTTTCCTACTAAACTATCATTTATACCCCCATGATAATTTCTTTTCTCTGAGACATGTGGATTCATATTATATGTATCAGGATAGCTTATCACTTCAGAATTTGTGAAAATGTAGCACAAATTGTATTAGTTATCTTATGACTTTCCATCAAAACTCTTGAAAAAGGCAAAAAAAAAAGTTCTAATATGTTCAGATATCAGAAAACAATTTAAAGACAGATTCTTGCTATAAAGCATGTGCATTCACCTTATAGACAGAGAGAGAGAAAAAGTGAGAAACCATCCCCCAGGGGGATGACCACATTACAATCCCTTCTCCTCCTTTCTCCTTTTAGGATTTTGGGTACACAACACACACACACACACACACACACACACACACACGCCTGTCATGTTTCAAGCTAGCAGGTCCAGGACTCAAACTGCTGTTGACCATGTGGGAATACAGCAATGTAACCATTATGTCATCTGTTGGTCCCCAGAAAATGATGTTTTAAATTTCCTACTATTATTACTATCGTTTCCTAAAAATGATTTGTTGTTTTTTGTTGTTTTTATTTTCATCCATTCTTTTGTAGGTTTTTTGAAGGGAAATATTCTCTGAAAGCACAGGGTAGTACCAGAACTCTAAGAAGCCATGAGAATGTGGCTACTATGACAAAAAATTTCTGCTCACTGGTCATGTGACATCATGGTGAGAAAGCAGCCCACTGTCTAACTTGTTTCTTTTCCCCAGTCAAGTATTCTTTGACATGGCCATCAGCTCACGAATTCTCTATGTCTAATAGGAGCTACCCATGCTAAAACAAACCAAGTTTCTGAGACAAAAATGGAAAATCATTAAAGAATGACCATAGAAATATAGCTTTATCTTTTGCTTTTTTGGTGACTTCACTATTCTTATTTGAAAATACAGTGAAGCATAAAGTTATTACTACAAGGACTCATATTTTCATAAGGATATATCAAAGATTAGTTTATTACTACCTTCTAGGGTCAAGGTCTGGGATATACTTATCAGTTCTTCAAATGGATAAGACAGCCCTATAATATATTTACTCCTTCACACAGCAAATAGTGATAACATGTCGATCCCGAGTTGTGTTTTTGTGTGTGCTGAACATGAAGTTTACAGGGACAGCAATGGTATCTAATGCCAAAGTACTTACAGAGGAAGAAGACAAAAAAATACACAAGTTGACCAAGTTAATAATTTGTAAGTGCTCTGAATAAAAATGAATCATGAGGATGTGATTTTAGTGTCTAAGGAAAAAGCAAAACGACTTTAGGTAGAGTACACTGGGAAAGAATTTATAGGAAAGTGCCATTTGAATTGACGTGAATGATGAATAGGAGGTGGTCATGCCAACATTAAAGCAAGAGCACTCCATGCAGCCAGGGGGATGACCACATTACAATCCCTTCTCCTCCTTTCTCCTTTTAGGATTTTGGGTACACAACACACACACACACACACACACACACACACACACACGCCTGTCATGTTTCAAGCTAGCAGGTCCAGGACTCAAACTGCTGTTGACCATGTGGGAATACAGCAATGTAACCATTATGTCATCTGTTGGTCCCCAGAAAATGATGTTTTAAATTTCCTACTATTATTACTATCGTTTCCTAAAAATGATTTGTTGTTTTTTGTTGTTTTTATTTTCATCCATTCTTTTGTAGGTTTTTTGAAGGGAAATATTCTCTGAAAGCACAGGGTAGTACCAGAACTCTAAGAAGCCATGAGAATGTGGCTACTATGACAAAAAATTTCTGCTCACTGGTCATGTGACATCATGGTGAGAAAGCAGCCCACTGTCTAACTTGTTTCTTTTCCCCAGTCAAGTATTCTTTGACATGGCCATCAGCTCACGAATTCTCTATGTCTAATAGGAGCTACCCATGCTAAAACAAACCAAGTTTCTGAGACAAAAATGGAAAATCATTAAAGAATGACCATAGAAATATAGCTTTATCTTTTGCTTTTTTGGTGACTTCACTATTCTTATTTGAAAATACAGTGAAGCATAAAGTTATTACTACAAGGACTCATATTTTCATAAGGATATATCAAAGATTAGTTTATTACTACCTTCTAGGGTCAAGGTCTGGGATATACTTATCAGTTCTTCAAATGGATAAGACAGCCCTATAATATATTTACTCCTTCACACAGCAAATAGTGATAACATGTCGATCCCGAGTTGTGTTTTTGTGTGTGCTGAACATGAAGTTTACAGGGACAGCAATGGTATCTAATGCCAAAGTACTTACAGAGGAAGAAGACAAAAAAATACACAAGTTGACCAAGTTAATAATTTGTAAGTGCTCTGAATAAAAATGAATCATGAGGATGTGATTTTAGTGTCTAAGGAAAAAGCAAAACGACTTTAGGTAGAGTACACTGGGAAAGAATTTATAGGAAAGTGCCATTTGAATTGACGTGAATGATGAATAGGAGGTGGTCATGCCAACATTAAAGCAAGAGCACTCCATGCAGAAGACAAGAGCTTGAAATTAAAAGAAAATTAGTGTTCTGGAAACTGAAGGTATTTAATTTTCCTTCTTTCTTTCTTACATTGCCAAAATTGAGAAATTTGCAAAGGGCAAAGGACTCAATATACTTACAGCCTTTCAGGGAATAACACTTCACTCATGCTTTCTTATTAGATAAAAACAGATTTATTTTACATCTCAAAACTAATGCATCCAAAGACTTTTGAGAGTATTCATTTACATCAAACATTATGAGTGGTTTTCAAAAACATTCGTGGGAAAAGTGCATTTTGGAAAAACTATCCATGGACTTCAAAAATTTTTGTGCCATAATAAAACTATTACATAATTTCATTTTCCATGACATTTTAGAATTAACCTCATATCTTCTCAATCAATATTAATAAGAGGTTGTATAAGACAGAATGTATTATACAGGGGTTTTATATATATATATATATATTTACACACACACACATACACACACATATTTTATATATATAAAGGGGGTCAAGTTTTGTTCACTACTAATCAGTCTAATGACCTTATTTATTTTAATAGTTTTAAGTGTCTGTAGACTGACATTTTAGACCAGGAAATTTACATTAGAAATCAAGAAAGTAAAAGAACCCTAAATATTCCATAATTAAATAATTATTACATAAGAAATTAGCTTTTAATAGTCTTTTATATAGCTTAGAACTGATGCATAATAAATATCCCCCTACATCTCATGGGGTTTTTGGAAGAACCCCTATAGGAAGACAGTTTAATTCACTAAAGAAAGCCCACTAATATGAAGGGCAGGGACCAGCAGTTAGCATAATGGCTATGTACTGGACCCAGTGGCTTAAACTCATGCAGGGTGCATGTGCATGAGTGCACAAGATCCCAAGAGGAGAATGGAGGAGAAGGGATTGTGGCATGGCCATCTCCACTTGGGGGGGGGGTGATTTCTCACTTTCTGTCTGTCTCTCTCTGTGTTTCTGGTGGGGCATGCACCCCATAATAAAATCTTCTCAAAAAATATATATATATGAAGTGCAAAAAATATAAATAAAAAGAAACACTAGCACATCCATTTTTATTGAAGTGTTATTTGCAATTGCTAAGACATGGAATCAACAATAAAGTTGAAGAAAGTAAATATAACAATTGTCAGTATCAGTATCAATGCAGTTGTGAGCAACAGCTAGTCAAGAAAATCTCGTGTATCCTATGTTTAGACAGAATACTTTTCTAAAATAAAGACCAGAAATCATATAAAAATGTAGATTCCTAAAACTATCAACAAAGCAAAACATAAATGAAAATCATATTGTCTTATATTTTTAAGTTACTTTTAAACCTTTTCCTGTAATTCCCTTAAAGATTTCAATATTTTCTTGTAGTGTTTCTTTTCTAGAGTGGCCATGTTTCTTTGTAATCAATGTCAGACAATTTCCGGTTGCAGACTGTAATATAATCATTTTACTAGACTGTAGCAATTGCCTAATAGTTTAACTGTTACTAAAAAAACTTAAAAAGTTCCCCACACACAACTTTTCTTTCCTGCAAGCCTTTAATTTAGTTTTAAAATTCATACAGTCTACAGTTTTAGAACATTTTCATTTTCCTCATCATCAACTTGACATTCATATTTGAATTCACTGGAGCAGAACTAAAACTTCAGTTGTTATGGTCAGGTGCAATAATAATATTAACTACTCGGACACAGGCTCACCTATTGACCATTCTTAATAATGTCTCACGTGGAAACTCTGTATTGCTGAGGTTATTCCATTAAAGCAGTTCTTCTTCGGCTGTGATGTTAGCATCTAATCACATTTTTTCACAAGTTATAAAAAGAACATCACTTATTAGGTGGAAGAAGCACCAAACTTTTCTGAGTCTAAATATGTCACAATTTAAAAAGGCAATTTATTGTTGTTAGTCATTTGCCATTGCTTGAATATCAGACTGTACTGGGATATTTATCTGTGATTTATCTGCGTTTGTGCACAAATTGCTACTCATGCTCATTAACAGCCCAATGGCTCCCATCTCCTACTAGAGTCCTGACCTTAGAGAAAATGGAGTTTGACAACTTTTTATTTACTTATTTTTTAAAACTTGCCATAGGGGACATTTGCTCACTGGAGAGAGACAGACAACAGATAGATGGAAGGGAAGATGAGAAAGCACCCCCATGGGATATGGTCACACTGCAGTCCCTTCTCTTTCATTTCTCCCATCTTTGGGGATTTTGGACACACATGCACACATACCTGGCATGTTTTTCAAGCTACCTAATCTGGACTCAGTCATGTGAGATCCAACCACCTCAAGTACCAGGTTATGGGCTGGCCCCGTTTGACAACTTTTAGTGAGAGAAAATTAGTATAGAATTTATCATTTTTTAAATGAATTTTCTGAAGGGAGAAAATGCAGAATTAAGACTCTCTCCAATTAACCCACCTATATTACACACCATACAATGTAAGTTCAGCATCTGCACTACCAATGAAAATCGATATTCCTACCCCACCTGTTTTATTCTTTTATCTACATGGTTTAGAACTCAGGTAAGGAGTTGATCATTTTATTTCGGAGATATGCTAAACTCCATCATATTTGAAGAAATTATACTTGACTTTATTCATTTACTACTTAAAAGAAAAGATGACTCCAAAATTATTACTATATATTTGGAACAAATTATATAGTAAGGGACTTAACAATTTTTTCTTTGCCCAGCTTATCATACAAATTATTAATATAACAAACAATTTTGTGAATAACTTACTCCAATATATAACAGGGCAATAGTGTTTGCAAAAGTTTGTTTTATTTATCTCAGAGGAATAATAGTTAACATTGATTTGATGATATTAGCTAATATACATAAGTACCATGTCATAATAACACTACTGAAAATGCGTCATTTTATTTAATCTTTTAAAAAGGGCCAAGTAGAGGGACTGGCAGGTGGTATGGTGGTTAAGTGTGCTGAACTCCCACATGACCAACTATGGTTTGAGTCCCAGACCTGGCAGCTTGCCTTCTCACTTTTTCTCTCTCTCTGTCTCTTTTTCTCTTTATTATCTTCCTCTCTGATAAAAATTAAAATAAATAAAGTTAATAGAATAATTCTTAAAAAAAAAAAAAAGCCCAAGTAGAGACACTATTATTTTGACTCTTAAAATACTGATGTTCAAATTAAGAAATTATCTGAGGACATAGAATTCTTTCAGGATGAATAGCCAGCTCTACTTGCCCTCAGAGTTCATCTCCTCTTAGACCATATTATATATTGTTTCTAAAAGTGTTATTTTCTGTTAAACTAGAAAACGATAGCTGGTGGCATGGTGTCTACTGTGCAGCTCAGGTCCCCGACCCAGCAGGTTGAAAAACACCCCTGGCATATGCATGTGTGTATGTATATCCTAAAAAATCCCAAGAAGAAATGGAAAAGAAACTGTGGCATGGCCATTCCCCTCCCGTGTGTTTTCTCACCTTCCCTGTCTCTCTGGCTCTCTCTGGCAAGTGTCCATGCCATATTGCCACATTTTTAAAAATAGAAAGAAAAAAAATTGCATGGAAAAGTAAGTCATTTTAGTTTGACTTGTATTTGCTGTCAAATTCCAGCAATATGCAATAACATACATAATTTTAAAGAATTAATTATTATTATTTATTTTGCTATCAGGTACGTGTGTCAAGAGACAGAGAAAGGAAGCCACCGGGTTCAGAACTTGAACCGCAGTCAGCTTTGTGGGAGTCCAGTGCCTTCACCACCATGCCATCTGCTGGCCCCCAAATAAACATGAATTAATCAAAGATGTGGCACTGCAAAGTTCACAGATATTATCAGGAACCTATTGCCTTTAAACAAATACTATGCCTAAAAATACTATGTAAAACAAAGATTCTTTAGGTTTCATACAACAGAGATTTAATGATGCTGTTTTAGCTATTTGGGGGCTTCCTAAAGATTCATGGGAAGGTTAAAAAAAAATAGGAAGCAACTCTAACAGCCATATAGTCAAAGCTCATGTAGAATTCAGATGCTTCAGTACATAAATACAGCTCCAAAGACTAGTTGTCTTGCCATCTCAGCAGTACATCAATTAATTCAAACATCTCATTCCTGGCCACGGTGATGACCCATCCTCTCCCTCTCTGCCTTTGTTTCCATGTGCTGCTTTTGTTCCCATTTTGCTTCTGGCTGCCTTCACTCTTCATCGCTCCTGCTTTCTCCAGACAGCAGTTGCCTCATGGCTTCTGTTATAGATGAACCCAACTTCACATCATTTTAGCTCTCTGGCTTGGTCAAAGTCAGCTTGTCAAAGGTTGTTGTTTATGGCACTCCTGCGTTTGATTTCATCCCACCCTAATGATACATACCAATTGATTTTCTTCCTGAGCGCTCAGACTTTTCCTTTACCCATCTTGAAATTTCTTTGATGTCTCAGCAAGTTTGATTCCAATTATGGCAAAGACAATGCCTTGGATAAAATCCTTACTTGATTTAGAAGCACACAGATTTGCTAAGAAACAGTATGAATCCATTTAATTTAAAGGGTTTTTTTCTACTTCACTGCCAGCCCATAAGTTTTTTTATTTATTATTTGGGGGTTTTTTTAGAGAAATTTTTGCCTTAGGGCATGTGCGCTTGCTGAAGAGACAGACAGACACAGTGAGAGGGAAAGTGAAAAATCACCTCCGGGGGGGATGGCCATGCTGCAATTCCTTCTCCTCTAGTCTCCTCCTGGGATCTGGGACTTGCACACACACGTACCTGGCATGTTTCAAGCCTCCAGATCCAGGACTCAAACAACAGTAGCTAATGTGAGAGTCCAGCAACATAACTGCTATGCCATCTGCTGCTCCTGATTTTTTGTTTGTTTTTAACCACTGATGTTGGCCAGGTGACTGGTATAGCATGCATAGGTATTATCACGCCACACAGTTATACGGTTACGACTATGTTTTCATTATTACCACATCATAAAATCAGGAGGTTTAAGTTGAGCTATCTCAACCAAAACTGTGGTTCTTTTCTTATAGTCACAGAGTCCCCTTCTACCATTACCTCTAATGATATATCCACCTTCATGAATGCAGGGGTGAATTTTAATCATAGTTCCCCTCCTCCTGAACACAGCGAATGGTTTAGAGAATAGACTCACTACTGAGACCAAATCAAGCTGAGCACATATCCAGATTTCATGTCATTGTGGTTACATAAATAGTACTATTAGTGCCACTGTTAGTTCCTCTTTAGAAAACTCTCTAATTGCATGCTTTACATTTCTTCAGAAATCACAGTTTTTAGCATGGGGTAGGGGGAAGTCTGTCCATCACAGAATAAAATAGTCCATTCAAAACAAGCAGAGAGGTGGAGAGACTGAGGACAGAATTCGGGTTTGACCAAGTACCCGTGCCTGTTTCTTCAGCACCTAAAACTGTCCAAGTCTGAGTTATACTAGTAATCTTCCAAAAAATAGTCTTCATTGCCTAAATTAGTTCAAGTTAGATTTCTATCAATTGCAATGTGAAAAAAGTCATACTAGAGCATCAGTCTCAGCTGACTACACACTCGTGTTCTCAGAAGACTCTGGCTGAATCTAGCAGTCTCTTTTAAGTATAAAATGAATTCGAACCCAGAACTACATGGAAGTACCTCTAATTCACCACATGAAACACAAATGCATCTTTTATTCCCCAATTATTTTTACTGTATTATTTCCTAAATGTACCAAGGATGCTATTTTCTCTAAAAGATAAAATATCTCACCATATGGGACCAGCAGATGAAGTAATGGCTATGTCTCTGGACTCCCATGTAGCCGATCATGGTTTGAGTACTGGATCCAGTGGCTTAAACTCACGCTGGGCACATGTGCATGCGTGCCCAAGATCCCAAGAGGAGAATGGAGGAGAAGGGATTGTGGCATGGCCATCCCCCCTGGGGGGTGATTTCTTGCTTTCTCTCTCTGTCTTTCTGGCAAGGGCAAGCAGCCTATAAGCAAAAACCTCTCCAAAAAAGGAGGAAAAGAATATCTCTCTCTCTCTCTCTCTCTCTCTCTCTCTATATATATATATATATATATACACACACACACACACACACACACACACACACACATATATATGTATCACCATAGTCTTTTCCCTTTTGTTTGTGTCCCTTCAGTCTCACCCCATTTTCCTCATTTCCCTTCAGTCTCTCACTTCTTGTTCATTTTCTCTGGCACTTCAGTTCAGATTTTTATGCAAACCTATGTACCTGTTTTATCTCTTGTGTATTTTGTATGATACTTTCCTTCATCGCTCCTGCTTTCTCCAGACAGCAGTTGCCTCATGGCTTCTGTTATAGATGAACCCAACTTCACATCATTTTAGCTCTCTGGCTTGGTCCAAGTCAGCTTGTCCAAAGTTGTTGTTCCTGCGTTTGATTTCATCCCACCCTAATGATACATACCAATTGATTTTCTTCCTGAGCGCTCAGACTTTTCCTTTACCCATCTTGAAATTTCTTTGATGTCTCAGCAAGTTTGATTCCAATTATGGCAAAGACAATGCCTTGGATAAAATCCTTACTTGATTTAGAAGCACACAGATTTGCTAAGAAACAGTATGAATCCATTTAATTTAAAGGGTTTTTTTCTACTTCACTGCCAGCCCATAAGTTTTTTTATTTATTATTTGGGGGTTTTTTTAGAGAAATTTTTGCCTTAGGGCATGTGCGCTTGCTGAAGAGACAGACAGACACAGTGAGAGGGAAAGTGAAAAATCACCTCCGGGGGGGATGGCCATGCTGCAATTCCTTCTCCTCTAGTCTCCTCCTGGGATCTGGGACTTGCACACACACGTACCTGGCATGTTTCAAGCCTCCAGATCCAGGACTCAAACAACAGTAGCTAATGTGAGAGTCCAGCAACATAACTGCTATGCCATCTGCTGCTCCTGATTTTTTGTTTGTTTTTAACCACTGATGTTGGCCAGGTGACTGGTATAGCATGCATAGGTATTATCACGCCACACAGTTATACGGTTACGACTATGTTTTCATTATTACCACATCATAAAATCAGGAGGTTTAAGTTGAGCTATCTCAACCAAAACTGTGGTTCTTTTCTTATAGTCACAGAGTCCCCTTCTACCATTACCTCTAATGATATATCCACCTTCATGAATGCAGGGGTGAATTTTAATCATAGTTCCCCTCCTCCTGAACACAGCGAATGGTTTAGAGAATAGACTCACTACTGAGACCAAATCAAGCTGAGCACATATCCAGATTTCATGTCATTGTGGTTACATAAATAGTACTATTAGTGCCACTGTTAGTTCCTCTTTAGAAAACTCTCTAATTGCATGCTTTACATTTCTTCAGAAATCACAGTTTTTAGCATGGGGTAGGGGGAAGTCTGTCCATCACAGAATAAAATAGTCCATTCAAAACAAGCAGAGAGGTGGAGAGACTGAGGACAGAATTCGGGTTTGACCAAGTACCCGTGCCTGTTTCTTCAGCACCTAAAACTGTCCAAGTCTGAGTTATACTAGTAATCTTCCAAAAAATAGTCTTCATTGCCTAAATTAGTTCAAGTTAGATTTCTATCAATTGCAATGTGAAAAAAGTCATACTAGAGCATCAGTCTCAGCTGACTACACACTCGTGTTCTCAGAAGACTCTGGCTGAATCTAGCAGTCTCTTTTAAGTATAAAATGAATTCGAACCCAGAACTACATGGAAGTACCTCTAATTCACCACATGAAACACAAATGCATCTTTTATTCCCCAATTATTTTTACTGTATTATTTCCTAAATGTACCAAGGATGCTATTTTCTCTAAAAGATAAAATATCTCACCATATGGGACCAGCAGATGAAGTAATGGCTATGTCTCTGGACTCCCATGTAGCCGATCATGGTTTGAGGACTGGATCCAGTGGCTTAAACTCACGCTGGGCACATGTGCATGCGTGCCCAAGATCCCAAGAGGAGAATGGAGGAGAAGGGATTGTGGCATGGCCATCCCCCCTGGGGGGTGATTTCTTGCTTTCTCTCTCTGTCTTTCTGGCAAGGGCAAGCAGCCTATAAGCAAAAACCTCTCCAAAAAAGGAGGAAAAGAATATCTCTCTCTCTCTCTCTCTCTCTCTCTATATATATATATATATATATATATATACACACACACACACACACACACACACACACACATATATATGTATCACCATAGTCTTTTCCCTTTTGTTTGTGTCCCTTCAGTCTCACCCCATTTTCCTCATTTCCCTTCAGTCTCTCACTTCTTGTTCATTTTCTCTGGCACTTCAGTTCAGATTTTTATGCAAACCTATGTACCTGTTTTATCTCTTGTGTATTTTGTATGATACTTTCACAGTAATCAACTTTGCATATCATTTTGAGCAGCACTGCTCACCTTTGGATGAAATTTAAAATCTATAAAATCCTCCTTTTCACCTTGAAATTAAAGCCTGTTCAATGCCAGTTTATGCCTAAACTCTCATTGTTTTCTGTCAGAAATCCCACACTTATCTGTATATTAATAATATTAGTCACATAGTCACATAGTTACATCTCTGCCTCTGCATCGTTTGCTCTACCGAGAATATCTCCCCTATTTTCGTATTATTTCTAAGCTTTGTCAAGCTCAAACATTATCTTCTCTTGGGAGAATGTATTTGCCTGGAGGCCAGCTAAACTAATCAAGAGGAATTGAAACAAAATGTGATGAGAGAAGAGAAAAACATTCAGATAAATATGTAAATCAATTTACTACGGAAAAGAGTAGCTATAACATTCAAAGAAGAAAAACATTGTGGATGATACTAGTGAGTCATATAAGAAAACAATTGGACCGGGAACGGGATAATACTTATAACTCCAAATGCAAATATATACCATTGCAAAGATGTCAAGTCATGTGACTCTTGAACTTAAGGGACAAACAAACAAACAAAAACAAGGTGTAGACTTGGACTTCTGCAAAA
The DNA here is from genome assembly GCF_000334495.1 of Tupaia belangeri chinensis. NCBI lineage: Eukaryota > Metazoa > Chordata > Mammalia > Scandentia > Tupaiidae > Tupaia > Tupaia belangeri. Next base: position 4,531,509 of record NW_006159547.1, on the reverse strand, counting down.
GGGTTGATTGATATGTTAGAACATACAGACCTACTAAGAAAGTAAAAGTGACAGAGTAACACTTAGAAAACCAAGATTCTAAAAGATAAAAATTTACTGATTAATATCTAGATTCTGTTTTAATAATCAAAGATTAATCCAAGGGATTTTGCTATGAAGTTAAATTTCGGATCATGATTAGGGTTAGTTTTAGAGTTAGGGTAAATTGAGGATTAAGATAAAGATTAGGACTGGCAAAATGGAAAACACTTATTTAGTAGCAATAGACAGTAGAACATTGAAACAATCAACTTTGTAAAACAGAGTAACAAGTTCTTTATTAGCTTTCCTGAAAATTTAAAGTCCCAGAGAGGGATAGGATTAACCATGGGAGGGACCAGCAGTTAGTGTAATGGCTATGTCGCTGGACTCTCATGTAGTCGACAGTGGTTCGCGTCCTGGACCCAGTGGCTTAAACTCACGCCAGGCATGTGTGCGTGCATGCCTAAGATCCCGAGAGGAGAATGGAGGAGAAGGGATTGCGACATGACCATCCCCCCTGGGGGGTGATTTCTCGCTTTCTGTCTCTCTGTCTCTGTCTGTCTGTCTGGCGAGCACACGTGCCCTATAGCAAAAACTTCTCCAAAAATAAAAAAGAATTAACAATTGGAGGAACCAGCCATTGGTGTAATTGCTATGTAGCTGGACTTCCATGTAGCTGACTGCGGTTTGAATCCCAGACCCAGTGGCTTAAACTCATGCTGGGTGCATGTGTGTGCGTGCCCAAGATCCTGAGAAGAGAATGGAGGAGAAGGGATTGCGACATGACCATCCCCCCTGGGGGGTAATTTCTCACTTTCTGTCTCTCTGTCTATCTCTGTCTTTCTGGTGAACACACATGCCCTATGGCAAAAACCTCTCAAAAAAAAAAAAAAGAATAAACCATTGGAAATTATTTAGAACCCAATTGTAACTAATAAGCAGGAATCAAATGGCAAAATAAAATGCAAAACATGAGAAATGATGTGAGAATAATTTGAAAATGTTAACCTAAAGAGAGCTGCTGTGACTGTAATAAGAGCAAGCATGGTATTCTTTGACGTAAAAATCAAAAGGGAAGGGGAGTGGTCTTTATACAATAATAAAAATAATAGGAAAATATAACCTTTTACAACATATACTGGTTGTGATGGCAGATTCTATTTATATTAAAGGTAATGCCTCCAATGTTTTACTATTGAGCATAATAATTTTATCTAGCTTCCTTTTCTATAGTTAAATGTTTTCTGTAAATTTCTGGTAGATACCCACTAACAGGTTTTGTTTCCATTAGACCACATTTTACTTATATGTGGGGAAACTGACTGAAATTATTAGATGTCCTGGAAAGGAATTCAGGAAAGAATAATATTTAAAAATAGGAACACAAGGGTCAACAGGTGGCATAGTGGATAAGGCACTGGACTCCGACATGGCTGACCATAGTTTGAGTCCTGGACCTGGTGGCTTGAAACTCACAGCAGCATATGAGTGTGTACACTCATATCCTGAGAGGAGAATGGATTATGGTGTGGTCATACCCCCTGTGGGAGGGCGATTTCTTGCTTTCTGTCTCTCTGTCTCTCCAGTGAGCATATATGCCCTATAGCAAAAAATATCTCTCTAAAATGAAAAAAAAAAGAAAAAAGGAGGCAATAGGATGTGCATGTATTATGAAAAGATTTGTTGCTCAATATATTTCCAGGTCCAAATTAAATATTGAAAACAGACGATGTTTATTTTAGAGTAATTGTATGAGGACAAAAAACCTAATACAAGTATTGATAAGAACAATTGAGGAGAGAAAAACAATGCAAAAGTTGTATTTGTGAATGTAGCATGATCTTAAATAAAATATTGGAAAAAAGAATATTGAATGTATACAAAAGATGATAAATTTGGGTTTATCTAGAAATACGAACATTAACATTTGAAAATGAAACTAACCATGCTAAAGATGAAAGAAAAACTAATCATTTCAACAGATAAGGAAATTTGATTTTAACTATTAGAGGTCTGTCCCTATGGTGCAGAACTTAAGCCCTTTGCACAGAGAGCCAGATCTTATTGCAAAACAAATTGTCTCAAAGTTGTGTTTAGAAAAAACAAAAATAAAAACAAAAAAAATGATTTAGTGTCCTCATAGGAAAGCAAACAAAGTATCTACCTTTTCGTACCTGGATTATTTCACTTAGTCTAATGTTCTCCAGACCCATCCATGTTGCTTTGTATGATGGGCTTTTATTTGCTGTTACAGCTGAATAGTATGCTATAGTATGTGTGTGTTTGTATTGTATGTTTGTGTTTGTGCTGTATGTGTGTTATCACATTTTCATTATCCATTAATCCACTGAGGAATATCTACATTTTATTCTATATTTGGCTACTGTGAATCATGCTGCAATAAAATTTCCTTTAGATTTGTATATAAAAACAAATATTTCTATATTTGTTATATTATTCTATTATATTTACTATATATTATACTATATATTTACTATATACAATACTATATATTTATTATACTATATATACTATATATTTGTTATATTATACTATAAATTAACATAAAATGCAATTATTTTAAAAGATATTTATGTTAGCAAAAAGCCATTATAAAATATGTGGGAATAGCCAGAAAAAATGTTCCAGAACTAATGAAAACATTTCATTGAAAGACATTAAAAGAAGATCTAAGTAAATGGAGAGAAATAGCAAAGGGATAAGAATTCTCTATGTCATAAAGCAAAAATTTTTTCAGTATCAATATATAAATTTAATGAAATTTTAATAAAAATTATAGTAAGATTTTCTATAGAGCCAAATAAGCTAGTTCTAGATTAATGTCTAAAAGCAAACAGCCAAGTACAACCAAGACAAATTTGGGGAGGGTAAATGAGGTTTGGAATACTACCTATCCACACTTCAAACTCAAATAAAGATGTTAATTAAGATAGTATGCTATTGTTTTAAGGATAACAACTGAAAACAAAGGCAAAGTAATTGAGTCTAGAACACATGTATGCATGTTTCAAAACTGAAAAATGATAGAATCATTATCAAGTAATGGGAACAAGATAGACCATGATCTTGACACGATGGCTTTTCCATAAGGTAACAATATATACAATTAGATTCCCCTTACACACATAGGTTAAAGATGAATTAAATAATTAAATGGTGTAAAACATTGAATGTTTCAAATTTTAAAAAGTACAAATATCTTTATGGTTTTGGAGTAAACAAAAATCACAGGAATAAATGAAAATACTGATAAAATGGACTGTATCAATACCTATAAAGTCTGTATATTCAAAGACAGCACAAAGAAAGGAAAATAAGGGACCAGCAGATGGCTTAAGGATCACGTCACTGGACTCCCATGTAGTCAACCATGGTTTGAGTCTCAGACCCCGTGGCATAAAACTCGTGCATGGTGTGTGTGTGTGCCCAAGATCCTGAGAGGAGAATCAAGAAGAAGGGATTGCAGCATGGCCATCCCCCCTGGGGGGTGATTTCTTGCTTTCTGTCTATCTGGTGAGTACACACAACCTACAACAAAAATCTAAAAAAAAAAAAAAAAAAAAAATAGGAAATAACAAACAACAAAATAGAAGAAGAAGATATTTGGAATGACTTATCTGATAATGCACAGCTATCAAAAATGTATGTTTAAAGCCATTCCAATTAATAAAAAAATGAAAACAGAGAGAAATGGGCAAATAATATGATTTGAGGACAAGGGCATTCAAAATGTCCAATAAACAACTAAAGGATTACTCATTTTTCCTAATGATTATGAATGAATATAAATAATAATGGTTTGGTAAATTTTAAGCCATCTGAAAATCCTAAAAGTTTTAAAGAGGTTGGAGACTCATACAATGCTTACTAAAGAATAAATTGGTACAACTTGTTTGGAGAGTAATTCAGCAATAATATAAATGTTAAAATGCCTAGTGAGATTTTCACACAATTACCCTGGAGGATATATACAAGAATCTTGTTTTCAGCATTGTTTATAATAGCAAGAAATAAAATCTCTCCAAGAAGAAACATAAATACGTTTTGATTATCCATACAAAGGACTCTACATAGCTATAATAACAAATATAAATAAAATGGGTCTATGCTTATAAATACATATAAATCTCACAAATATGTTGAAGAGCAAAAAAATAAAGTTTCTTGAGAGATGTAGAATGGGAAATAAATCTTATAAAACTTTAAAAAATGTAAATCAATAATAATGCTTATCTATTGATTTTAGGTATTTGCAAATATACTACAACTATTCTTATATAAGTAACATTTACGAATAAACACAGTAGTTAGATTTCTTTTATAACTGTAATGTTTCACAGTTTTGAAGGTAGGCGCATGGATAGTCATCATATCATTGTCTATTTTTTTATGGCACTCTCCTGAAGTAATGCAAATGTCAAGAAGTGTATTATAGTGATTGGGAGGGATCTTGGGACCTGAAATCTGGAAAATGAAATGTGATTTTCAGTTCACAGAGGAAAACAGGATAGAATTTTCATTCATTTTCCCACAAATACTTGTAATTCTGCATTGTGCCAAACACTGTCCTAGTTGCTGAAGAAACAGCAGTGAAAAGACCCAATCATGACTTTCATGGCATTGACAATCTGAGTATTACTTAACCAGAAACCGTTGAGGTTTCTGCTGTTCTGAATAAAATATATCATAACAATGCTTAATGTGGAGGTGACAACATAGGGTAAGCCAGATCAGGCTTACTTTATGTAATTAAAAGCTAAATTTCTTTTTATTTATTTGAAAGCTTTCTTTAAAAAAAAAAAACAACCAAATTAAGATGGAATTCAGCAAATCTATGACAACAAACAGATATCAATCTGAAGGGAGGTTTTTCTTTAGGAAAACTGCTTAGTTTTTGTAATCTATTGAATTTGCTGTCTTTTGTTTATTTGTTCTTCATGACTTGGGCACATATAGATGTTAAATTTTTATTTTCCTACCCGAAACTTTAAGAGAGTGTTAATATGTAATACACCAATATAGCAAATATATCAGTCAATATGCCAAAATTCTATTTTTCTCCTGTCATGAATTTATATATACTCTCATGATATGGATATATAATCCTTATATAAAACTGTAATGACCAGCTGCAATGTCTTCATTAGTTGGTCCTAATTGATGGCAAGGTACATTGAAAGGTATATATCAGTTATAGGCCCCAACTTTGCAAATTATTTTCTTTTTCCAAAAGTGAGTGAATAACTTTAATTATAGCTTACTATATATCAAGTACAATTCCAAATCTTTTATCTATATAGCTCATTTAATCCCAAGAGTAAACCCATGAGTAAAGGTAGCCTTATCCTACTTTTACGTATGAGAAAACTTGATATAGGTAACTTACCCAAGTACACATGGTTTAGAAAGACTTTCATTCAGTACTTGAAGTCAGGCAGTTCGACTCCAGGTTCTACATTCTTAGCCATTCCCAATGCACTTCCACCTGTTTTAGGCAGCTCATTACCCTTCAAACGTCAGCAGACACAGAATCACCCCAAAGATTGGGAAGCAAACTGTGGCCCACTACCACCTATTCCTCTGGCTGGAGAATTTTCCTTTCTAAACAGCTATCTGCAGATGAAGCACTGTTATAGACCATGTTTAGAGGTTATTTTGAATATCTTCCCACTGATAGTCTTTAAAACAGGAGAGACCTTATCATCCCAATGCAGTAAATTAAAATCTTACTTCAGAGAGGCCAGCAGGTGGCATAGTGGTTAAGGCACTGGACTCCCACATAGCCAACCATGGTTTGAGTCTTGGAGACTTTCTCTGTCTCTGGTCAAATTAAACAAATAATAATGATAATAAATGAAATAAAATAATCCTTAAAAAATAAAATAAAATCTTACTTCAGGATAGTAAATGGAATAAAAACACCCTCACATCCTATGATTCAGTGAAACCCTTTTCTAAGTCAATGTAGGTTAACACCTAGAGACAACCAAAACACAACTTATGTAACACTAAAAACATTCATTGCCTATCAAAAGGCAGAGAAAATAAGCTCATTCTAAGAAGAGTTTTCTTATAAGCATTCTATAAGGAAAGAGAGGGTAACAACACAGTGAACTTGGAAATATGTTGGGTTTAAGGGCTCACCTCTGTCCACCGTTAGCTGGCAGATACAAACTGTAGGGCCAATATTTCAGCTAAGATTCTTTCAGCTGCAGAATTAGGACAGGCATTTTGTAGAGGAACCTTCTTTCTTGCACACATGCATTTTTCTGTTTTGAGGAGAGGACTTTCATTTAGAGAAAACACGTAACTCTTAGCTGTGGGGATAGAGGAGGGGGAGGAGGCCTTGAGCTACATTGAGCAGGTTCCCAGAGCCCAGGCTATCTGCAGAAAGACAGCTGCTCCAATTTAAGTACCAATTAAAGATTTTTGCAGGCTTTAGTCACATTCTTTCACAAGAACATATTCTACTTGTGCACTTAGAAAATCAACGGCATATTCTGCTTAAAAGAGAAAAAAGCATAGGATAAAGATCATGTCACATGAGAAGCGAATACTGGGGAAAATTATTTTCAAATAAATGCCAATATAGAGTGGGCATGAAATCTCTTTACCAAGTATCAGCTGGATATATCCTAAAATAGCTAACCTGTCAGCCTTCCTACCATGTGTGAGAACCTGAAGGTTCATACATTAAAGACACAATTTTCTAATATGCTCTATCATCTTTTACTGCTATGTCTCGGCAAATCTTGATTTCTGGGAAACCAGAAGTTTGTTTACAATTATTGCTACTTCTGTGTTAGTCAAAAACTTTATTTTTGACCCCTACTTCTCGTATTTGTAGATGCAGTCATCCCTCAGTATCCACAGGGGATTGGTTCAAGGGCCATGGTCAAGTCTCTTACATAACATGGCATTGTATTTGTATATAGCCCATGCACTTCCTTTTGCACATTCTAAATCAATTTTTGATGTTTTACAATACTTAATACAACATAAGTGATATGCAAATAGTCATTATATAGTATTTTTATTTGTATTATATTAACTGGCATTTTTTTCTTCTTTAGGCTTTAAGAAAAAGCAATTAAGAATAGGTTGAATCCATGGGACCAGCAGTTAGCATAATGGCTATGTTGCTGGGCTCCCACGTAGTTGACCGCGGTTCGTGTCCCGGACCCGGTAGCTTAAACTCACGCTGGGCACATGTGCGTGCATGCCCAAGATCCCGAGAGGAGCATGGAGGAGAAGGGATTGTGGCATGTCCATCCCCCCTGGGGGGGTGATTTCTCGCTTTCTATCTCTCTGTCTCTCTCTGTCTGTCTGGCAAGCGCACGTGCCCTATAGCAAAAACCTCTCCAAAAAAAAAAAAAAAAAGAATAGGTTGAATCCATGGATACAGAATGTGAAGATGTGAAAACCTGACTGTACAATCAAAAAATTACTTAATATTTCAGTTGACTAAAATCAAAACAAATAAGAGAGGGATGTGGAGAAAGGAGGATTCAAGCTCCTACTACATTACTAGCATGTGTTATTGGTGTTTATTATTATTTCATCTTGTAGCTTTAAGGCCTGTGAGAGAATAAGTGTCTATTGCTGCTGTTGTTTGTGATATGTTTGTGTTAGCTCTTACTGGGGTCCATTGTTTGGGCACACAAATTCACATAAATTATGTAAATGAATTTCAGTTCATGTAAGTGCAGTCTTTAGAAGAAGCCTATGAAGAAGTTGATGCTAATGGTTAAAGGAGTTTAATACAGCTGCTTATCTAGAAATTCACAGCCTAAAGTCTTTTTCCACTTAATTTCTTAGACAATTAAAAATATACTCAGATTATTCCCTTCACAATCTGGTGACAAGCCCAGGAGATGCTGTAATTTTACTAAGTCAAATCTGTTTTAAATTCTCCCTTGTTACAGAGCATGAAAACACCATCAAGAGAGGAGAAAATGCCTACTTAGAAATCATTTGGGCTTACTACTGCATCTTAATTGTCTTTAAACTGCTATATGAGAAGATTAATTCTGAAATAAATATAATGATCCAGGTTTATGTCTATGATTGCACTAAATATTTGTTTTGAGGAACCCCGCACTAGTCAGTGTAAGTTCATATAGGGAATGCAAAGGTAGAGCTATCTATATAAAGTGGAAAAGGTTTTTCTTTTCTTTTTTTTTTTTAGAGTATTTTTTTTTTGTTTTTTTTGTTGTTGTTGTTGTTGTTATAGGGCATGTGAGCTCGCCAGAAAGACACAGAGAGAAAGAGAGACCAAAAGCAAGAAAATCACCCCCCAGAAAGGATGGCCATGCCACAACCCCTTCTCTTCTCCTCTCGGGATCTTGGGCACACATGCACACATGCCTGGCGTGAGTTTAAGCCATTGGGTCTGGGACTCAAACTGGGGTTGACTACATGGGAGTCCACTATGCCAACTGCTGGTCCCCAAAGTGGAAAAGGTTTTTAAATGAATTAAGAGGGCCTCTCTGCAGCCATTAGATATTTTAGATCATGGCAAAAATGGCCAAAAGCATATATCCAATTAGTTTCTAATAATTTTTTAAATTCATGATAGATTAAGGAAGAGAAAGCGTGCTCTACAGGATCCGGATGCACTGTGATCTTTCTCCAGTCCTCCAGCCTGTCAGGTCCTGGGCACTACTGTATGAGTCTGGAGTTCTTCATCCAGAATTCAAACGAGGGTTAGCATGTAGGATATGGCTTCTCTTCAGCAGTGCATCAACACTGCACCACAGAGTCACCCCTATCCGATAAGTTTCATAAAGTACTTAAATGCATGTCTTGTGTAAATGCTAGAGAAGAGAAACTTAAGAAGCCCTCAGTAGAATTGAACATAGTACCTGACTTGTCAGGGAGAGAAGGTTTTTTTAAGAACTGTAGGGCACATGGACTCATCTGAAAGAGGGAAAGATTTTGAAGTCATGCCCCTCCTTCCTGGGGGTAAAGTCACACTGAAATCCCTTCTCCTCCAGTCTTCGCTCAAGATTTTGGGCACCCACAGGCGCCCAGTGTGATTTACAAACTGTCGAGTCCAGGACTTGAACCTCACAGCTGGCCATGTGGGATGAAGAACCTTCATGCTACCTGCTGGCTCCCTGAAGAACTGAACTTTAATCTGAGGCTTTCTATATTAATATGGACCAGCCAAGGGATGGAGCAGGTAGAAAAGGAAAGGGCGACAGTGACTCAGCCCTAGGGAGCACTAGGTGTGAAAGCCGTGAGTTAAGTTGCGGTAGAAACTTTGAGAAACCAAATGAACATCACTGGCTAAAGCAGAGAGAGCAAGGACAGAGAAAAGGATAACACAAGACTTGGGGGGACTAGATCAAGCCAAGCTTGATTAGCCATTGGAAGGTCTTAAGGGCTTCAGACTGTCCTAAGAATGAGAGACAGAGAGATGCTATTATGTCGTTTACTTGGTTCCCCAAATCCCCCTTTATACTGTATGGAGAATTGGTCAGAGGTGTAAGGGTGGAAGCAGAAAGCATGGGGAGACTTCCACAGCCGGGAAGAGGAGGATGGTCTGTTCATCAAAGTAGAGGGAAGAAATAGAGAAAATGTGTGTACACAGAAGGGAAGATGGGTGAAATGAAATGGCAAGGAAGAAAGAGATACCAAGTATGATTCCCAGATTTCTAGTAGGTAAATCCAGCCAATACTAACATGAAAATAAATGTTTGCATTTAAGGCGCTAACATTTAGGAGCTCTTTACTACTGCAGGGTAACATAGCCTAAATTGATATAAAAGTTTAGAAATACTTTCGACTAACTTTGAATACATGAGAATTTCATTTTTGTTACTTATTAATATTTATTATTTCACTACATATACATTTTGAGACTAAGTCTCTGGAGTTATTACTTTCCCTTAAAGGAGACTGAAAAACATTCCCTGAAATAAATTTATCTTCATGTATATCTGAAAGTGAGTGACTGGATTGATCAAGGATAGATTTTGGAACATTAGAAACATTGTTAATCAAGGCTAGCCCCAGAGACTAGAAGTGGTTTTTTTTTATGTTTCTTTTTATTTTCAGATTAATATTTTATATAAACTCTCCATCATGAGATGGAGAATTTTAACCAGAGAGGAGGTCAAATCTCACAATTAAGGCAATTATTGTAAAACCTATATGTAGGCTGAATTCAACTCAAAATGATAAACATTGTTTCTGGTCCCACACAAGAACTAAAAGTGGTAATATAATTTGACCCTAGACTCCCATTCTGACCACTAGCTCCAGTAATTGTACTGCTTCCCCTGCCCTTCTCTTCAAACCTGCCCATTGGCTTAACAGTGTTAGAAGCTTCCTTGAAGAGGCTTTCCTGAGAGATGGGAATAACAGCAGTGATAAACACACACACACAAAGACGTACATGCATGAACATTTTTCTCATCATTTCATTTTTCCTGGTCTTGGTGTCATGATGAATTTTCCACCTCTGCTTTCACAGACAAATGCCTGGCTGCTTGCCATAGTTTGTAGAAAGGACTTATGATTTATGCTTTTGCTACTTCCAAGTATAATCAATCAGTGTTTTTCTTCAGGAGGTGTACAATAACCATATATACCTCCATAAACTCAAGGTTTTCCATAGGAAATGCTCCTCATTTATGCAAGAACTATAGGCGGTTCTGTGATGTATCTTTACCATGAACTAGCTTCAGCTATTTCTAGTAACTCCAATTTACACACATACCACACACATGTACACATACACACCAATGTCAGCAAGCCTGCAGGACACCTCTCAGAATTTCTGAATGATCTCTTCTGTGTTTCAGGCCTGGTGATTCACCTCAGTGACACACACAGTAGAGAGTGATGAAGTGTTGCTGCAGTGGATCTGAGGCATAGGTGGAAGAATTCAGATCTCGGCTTATGGCAAAGGGCAGATGTTGCCCTAGAGCAATAGACCTGAGGTCCTGCTCCAGTGACTCAGCAAGAATAGTCTAAAATATGAAGAGGACAGAGAGCACATATTACGGGATTTTCCTCCTGATGACATACAACTCATGATCACAAGGCTAGTAAAAGGGCAGTCAGTGCCCTCATGAGCACCAATTGTCTCCTCAGCCCTTGGGTTTTTGTTTGTTTGTTTTAAGCACATGTACAGTCACATGAAAAAGTGCCCATGCATATTTACCCAAGATAGGAAAGAATGTCTGACAAGTATCAGTGATTTGAAATTAAACAGTAAGTCCTAGGGAAATGAGCCCAGGTGAAATTATCATTTTGACCTGAGCTCTTACAAACAAGCCAGATTTCTGTTCATGGGGTCTCTGGTCACTGAATGGAAAGCAAATGGTTCTTTCCCTTAGCATTTGTCTCAGTCTTTGTATTCCGATACTGCTCATGCACCGTGATTTTCCCTTAAAATTTAAATACCCTTTTCCTCCCACTCACAGGATAAAATGCCAAGTGCTATTCTCTGATCAGCTATTGATTTTGTGCCATCTGTCACCTATGAAGCATGATTTCAAGGAAAGCAATGGAGTGGCATCTCTTAAATCGTTCTAGGCAACCACCGCTTCCAAAGTGCTAGACACAAACCTGTTTATTCCCTGTCTGCCACCGTGATTTGTTTATGATTTTTTTATTATTTATAATTTGCATCTAAATGAATTCACAAAGTATAGTGGAAATTTGCATGGGAGTTGATAGGCTGAACAGACGGTTTTTAAACCATTATTTTGCTCAGTCAGGAAGTTCTAATGCCAGTCATCCAAATGAGCTTTCCAATAAAACATCCTTTTCCATAGTCTTCTTTACTTATTTCCTGCAAAACTAATTCTTCTATTTTTTTCCTCTCTGGGCAACAAATGTGTCAATGAAGACAATTTACATTATTCTTCAATATGAATTTTGCCATTTATTGAAAATGTTTTGTGTCAAAGGACATTCTTATTACTGTTGGTCAAATAGAAGTTAGCTATTATTGGATTGTTGGAAAAGTCATGATGTATTTTTCAACATTTCTCTATGCAAAAATGCATCATGACTTCAACAACCCAAAGTATTATAACAATTATAATTACACTTACTTTTAAGAAGATATAATAAAGGAATTCAACATATATTATATCTCATGATACAATTTCTGCTTTCCTAAATAACTGATTTTTCTCTTCTCCCTTCACCTAACCACCTACTTTATATGCATTCTCTCCAGTTAATGCTTTTTGTTTTGCTTTTTGTTTTGTTTTGTTTTCAGGGAGCATAAATATATTCAAGCCTAACTAAGATACTCACAGTCAAATCTAGGAGTAAAAGATTGGGTTTTAGAGTCAAATGAACACTAAGTATTAGCTATAATAAAAATTACATACCATGGTTAAGTTGCAAGATTCTTAATGGATACCAATGAGATCATAACAATACCTGTGTCCTAATTTAAAAGTCTGTGGGATAGCAGATAGTAAACTATCCAGCTTATCAGTGTTGCATGCACATATGACTTAGTCTGTCATAAAAGTGGCACGGACACAGACTGGTCAAGTCTGGTAGGGTAGCTCTAGAAACTCATCCGGGAACTGAACTACATCTTTATTTCTGTTCTCAGCACTGGCTTCCATTATCAAACCACCAGGGTTCATCCCAGTTGCTGATTTTTTGGACTTCATATCTGTAATCCAGACAGCAGGAAGGAAAAAGTGGGGTCGAAAGAGGGGGGTGCAAAGGAGAACCTCCTGACAGCTTAAGTCCCACACAACACCCCTGTGCACCTTCGTGGCCGGTACTCAGTCTAATGGCTGTGTGAAGCTATAAGGAAGGCTCGCCGATAGAGTCCCTAAACTGACCCTTTGTCACTTTGGATAAAATGCAGGTAGTAAGAAGTAGAGGAAAAATAGATCCTAGGCAATCTATTTTCTACAATATTCCTCAAAGGATGATTATAAAGATTAAATGTTACTAAGTCTAAAAATCTTATCACAGAGCCTGATGCAATGTCAGTACTCAGAGGCTATCATGATCACTCTTAGCCAACTGCGAGGAACATAAATTTCTATTATTTAAAACCCATACACAATCACATTTCAAATGAAACTATCTATGACTCCAGAATATGTACACTACTTTATTCTATTTGGAACTGATTAAATTTTAAAATAAATCAATCCAAGAAGCCTTATAAACAGATTGTGTAGGAAAAATAGTTAACACTAATAGGTAAAAATTATAGTTTGGAGTTTACAAATAAAGAAAAAAAATGTTTTTTTTTTTTTTTAATTAGATAAAAAATCCAAAGCTAGAAAACTGCAAAAACTACATATATAGGAAAGGGAAGTTATTTTCCTGGATTCTAGAACAATTTTCAATGAACAAATTAGCAGAAATGAGAATAGAATGTGGATACTTCAATACTTCACAGATTTTCTGCATAGCTCAGTGCAAGTGCCTGTGTGGGTGGAGAATGACAGAGACAGTGTTCCCATTCTCCGACAGAACACTTCAGTTTGTTCGATGACTTGCCTTTTTCCATTTTTGACAGCCTTTCTTTTTCACTCTTTTCTTCCAATTCTCTACTCAAGTTTCTTTCCCTTTGAATTTTCCTGTTGGATTTTTTGGCCATGCTACTTCACTACATTCTTGTGTTTTTAATTTCTTTTTTAGATTTTGCATCAATCCCGAATCACTATTTCCAAGCAAAAGATGGTAGCAAATTCTTTTTATGCTAATTCTCTCTCAAAATCACAATGGAAGTATACCTCCCAAAAACATGGGAGAAGAGTGGGTTTTAGCAACACATAGACCTAGATATGTATCACTTTAATACAAGTAAAGTCATTTTCCTTAGCCTCAGTTTTCCTTTCCCTAAAACTGGCATAATAGTGTATTTTACAGGAGAGTTTTCCTTAAGGATTAAATCTGGTGATATACAAGGAGACCTCAAAAAGTTTGTGGAAAGATGGCATTAAAATTAGGGCCAAAAATGGTGTGGTGGATAAGGGTGCTGGATTCCCACATGGCTGAGCATGGTTCGAGTCCCAGACCTGGTGACTTGCTTTCTCGCTTTCCTTTTCTCTATTTCTCTCTCTCTCTCTCTCTCTGGTCAAATTAAAAAATAATAACAAATGGAATTAAATAAACATTTTTTTAAAAAACCTGAGCTTATTTTAATGCAAAAACTTTTTCAATTCATGCACAGTGTTTTCATGATGTGTACTTTACATACCTGGATATACAATCATAAATATTTTTATATTTTTGGTCTGAAAACTGAATTATCCTACATGTATGTTTCTATTAGCAATAATTTAATTTTTTTAGCTAAACAATTATCTCATTGCTTGAGTGTACAAATTTATGCAACCAGGACAAAGACGGTAGATGACTCATAATTCCAGTCGGTGATCTTGCTTGGTCTTGTATAATGAACCAATCAGTGAATTCTGCCCTTGATCAGAATCAGACAGAATATGGCCTCCTTATCCTTTCTGTTCCTCTCCAGATGCTTTCAAACACCAATGACTTTCTTAATTAAATGGTAGAAATCCTTAAGAAGATCAGGAGCAAGTCCTTGGGATTTAAGGATTCTCAAGATTTTATTGCCTGTTACAAAATGTACTTGTGCGATGCCATGTGAGTACCTCAGGATCATACTGATTTGTGACAGAGTCAGGCTCATCTTGACCAGTGTGTAATTCTGCTCCTTTACTTTGTCAGACATCAACTTCAGCCAAGTGGAAACACATGATGATAGGACAGAGCCAATTTGGACAGGCCCTTCCTGGGAGCATGCGTGCAAACCATAATGGTGGCAGTCCAGCAGCACAAAGAGACAGCCTATCTAATGCCACTTGTGCAGATTCTAAAATGACCAAGATTGATGATTATATTCTTCTACATATAAGTCTACTATGGGAAGTTTCCAGACGAGGAAGCATTAAAATCTGAGAAAATTCCATTCAAATGAAGGCGGCATGGTGGTTAAGACACTGGACTCCCACCTGGTCAATTGCAGTTCAAGTCCTGGAACTAGTGGGTTGAAAATCATGCCAAGCACATGTGCATGCATGCCCAAAGTCCCAAAACCTAAATAAATAAATAAATATACTCTTTCCTGAGCACTGCCATTTCTACTATTATTGTTGTGAACTATTCTGCATCCTTTTTGCTAAAGAAGTTATCATTCCTTTTATGGTATTATATACACAAAAAATATTTTCAGCAGAAAAAATTTTTATAAATATTTGAAGAACTTTTTTAAGTAAACTTTATAGTACAACAAGGATCATGGAGCAAATGAATGTTAGTTCTGTTAGTAATAGTGAGAGGGGATGGATGGCTTAGCGGGAAGATGTGATGCTCTTCAAGGCAGACCAACATGGGAAGGTTGCCGTTTCTCATCTTGAGACCTCCTTGAGTTCACTGGGCATGCGTGAACTCATGATCTGGGGCTGCCTGAAGCTGGGAGTGGATTGAGAGTTAAGACCCTGTCAAGGACAATATCCCTCTGTCTCTGTCCCTCTCTGTGTGTCTCTTTCTTACTCAGAGAATAAATAAATAGATGTTTTGTTTTTTTTTTAATTCAGTGATAATACTAAAACTGAATATAAAAATTCCACAGTCAAGCTTCTGGTATCTACAAAATATTGTTAAATAAAGAGCAATATTTTATTGTTAAGTATTTTACTGTGCAATTAGATCAGTAAGAACTTTCCGTATGAAGCAAAACAAAGATACTATGTTTGATTCATCTGTTGTATAAATATTACTTTAGATAGGATACTAAGAAATGTCCAGAATTGGTCTCTGTGGCTCTAGTCTGACAACTGATACTGTCAATGTTTTTTGAATATTGAACTATAGTGTCTTGCCATCAGTCTTCTATCCTTTGGTTTAACTTAGAAATATGTCATTTTTCTGGTTAAGTTTTTTTGGGGGGCGGGTAGCTTGAAGTGATTGTTATCACTTTAAAATTTTCTTAGACTGAGTAATTTAGACAGTCTAAGGCAATCTATATAATGTTAATCCTCACTGATATGCCTTTAGTCTAATTAGTGTGGCTATGTTTATCGTTTACCTGACCATCTGAAATAAGTGCTCCTATTCACTCATTGCCTTCCAAAGCACATATGGTGTTTTTATTTCTAATAGTCCTTCTCCCAAGGCACTGACATATCTTGACAGACTTCGTACCTCTATCAAAAGCAAAGATTCTTAAATGGCTTTGGCTGACAGATGTTTTTAAAAATCTAAGGAAGAGGATAGCTTTTCTCTCTGCAAAAAATTCACACATGTACATTCATATAAAAATTTTACACACAAGTTCAGAAGATTCCCAAGCCTCCTAATGCCTGTCAGTAAACTTCTTTTTCAATTCAGAGGAAAATAATGTTCATTTCATAAGTTAATTTTACTGTATGTCATAAAATCTTACTAATATTTTTCATATACATGAAATGCATGAAAGCACAAACAAAATTTAGCTTCACTACAGTCTCATAACCATATTGGTTGGTTGGTTCAACTAATATATTTTTCCTCTTCACTTCTTGTTCTGACACTATCCTTTATTTTAGAAGATTACTTATACCCCTCAACACCTAAATTTTCACAAATGGTTTATAAATGAATGCAGTGATTATCTTTAGCCTGTAAAACTGAAGTAAAAAATAAGCCTTTCTAAGATTCATACAGTAAATTTCCATCTCATCTTCAACTCTATTAAAGTTAAATCCATTTCTGATTTCCAAATTCATTTATCATGAAAAATGGTATTATTTTCCTTATAGTGCCATCAAAGAATTTAGCAAATTGTAAATAACTCCTCTCAAAGTCCTCAGAGACAAGGATAAAAATGGTTAATTATTGTTACCATACATGACAACATTTGCCACTGTCTCCAAAGTATTGTTATTCCTATTTTGCAGATACTTATAGTTTGCCAGAACCAGAGCCATACTATTTTTAACTGATAATAGACCTGAGATTATAATTAATTTCTAGGTAAATCCAAAACCGATGCATTTTCGCCTGTGTGTTTCTACCAGAAACCTCATCTATATATTTACCCACCTGTCTATCACATTATCGATTTGTTGAATAATTTCACATATTATCATTTTAGCTAAGGAAACATATGCCTGATTATAGCTTCTGTACATTAAATGTATGCAAATCTTACCATACTCCTTTAGTAAGAAACAAAAAGAGAAAAGGTTTCATCATTTAAGTAGTCCAGCAGTCATTATATTCAAAGAGTGTGTGCCCACAGAAGGTCTAAGGTGGGATATTAAATCTGTAGATAGAATCCTCAGTAACTATCCGTTTCAGCATGCTTCTCAAAGTCAAAGCAACAAAGTGTGAATTGAGCCATTAAAATATGAAATTGCACATTTACATTTTGTACATATATTCTTGATGATTGCTATGGTTAATATGTCCCCTCCCCCTCACAAAGTGTTAGGATTTGTTTGTGACAGGACTAACAGTGTAAAAATGTGGTCTGACCATGGCATTACAAGACTGGGTCTTTGGTAAGTGATTAGGATTAATTCATTAAACAGGGCTTCTGTAATTGACTCCTGGTGGGTTCATAAGGCAAGAAAAGAGGACCAGAATGGAGAGACTCATAGAAACAGATGCAGCCCTGTTATTTCTCATGATATCATGCGTCAGAATTCTGCAAGACCCTTACCAGGTATGACCCCTAATCCTTAGACCTCCAAACTGGAAGGTGAATAAGCCTCTACTTTTTAAAATTACTCTGACTCAGGTTTTTTCTGTTCTTTTCAACAGAACTGACTAGAACAACCATACTATACTGTATACAGTATTATTTATATGTGAACATTCTATTGTGGGGAGCCAAAGAGGAGACATGAGAAATGGGCAGGATGTGACCACCAGAATAAGACCAGGGTCTTTATCCGGACATGGCCTTGGGAGGCTGGATTGTTATGAGAAGAATGTCTTGAGATTGTTTTGAACCGAATGTTCCAAAGTATTGTTATAAAAACCTGATAAATTCAGTAAGGACTGAAAACCTTACATCACAGAAGTTGCTGGAGTGTGTATAAATATCAGCAATAAAGTACACTCAAGGCTGACCAGTATTGTCTGGCAGTCCTCCTGTTTCTATCCTGTCTTCTCGTCTTTCTTTAATCCTTGCCCCCCAACCTAGGAACTGTTCACTGTTGGTGGGTCCGGCATTCTATGAGCCTATTTTCAAACTTTAGGCATGATTTTAATCATATATATTAACTCATAAATTAAAGACTGACTTTAAAATCTTATTCCCAGGTAAAATATTATTGAAGTATTCTCACATTATACTCTTAGTAAGGACAGATTGTGCCAGTAATGGAAGATGATTTGAATGGCAGCTCTCAAATAAAAATCCAGAAAGACAAATATTGAGAGGTATTCTGCAGCTAGATCCAAAGATGTCACTCTGGCCCATGAATGCAAGAACCTTTTTAACTTTGCAATATTAGAGTTGTATGAATCTTCTTATACAATAGTTTGAATCACAAATCACTGAACTAATCTAAGCAAATCTCTCCTCATTTGGGTCTCATCATTCCAATATGCACCTTTATAATTGTAATGTGGTTTTCATGTAGAATATTCTACAAAGTAATAATGTAATTTGATCTGCTTGCATCTAATGCAATTGCTTAGAATTCTGAAGATTTTTGTTTTAGATTTGTCCAATCGTATTTTATGAGACTCAGTTACGAAGAGACTCAGTTTAGTATAATTCCAATAACATCTATTTATATTGGGTCATTGTGGAAGGCATTACACATTTTTACATAGAAAAATATGTCATGACGTTCCTGATGACCTAATATAAGGAGGTCTTAAAATTTAACTCTAAGCTCATAAGCAAGAATAAATCCCTGAAATATGTAATCCCATAAAGCATTATATTTGAGAAAATATGAAGAGTTTCACGTAACAGCAAAAAGTAGACAATGGAAGTCTGGGTGAAGTCTTGAATACATGCTGGGTGAATCTGTTCACCTGGGCTCCACCCCCGGGACCTGTGCCAAGCGAGGCGGCGGCGGGCGGAGGGCCCTGGAAGTCTGGGTGAAGTCTTGAATACATGCTGGGTGAAAATGTTCACCTGGGCTCCACCCCCGGGACCTGTGCCAAGCGAGGCGGCGGCGGGCGGAGGGCCCTGCGCGGG
>NW_006159547.1:4505649-4506108 GCF_000334495.1 Tupaia belangeri chinensis | reverse complement strand
GGATCCGCACGAGACCCACCCTTGATCCAACCTTGAATGGAATCTATGTTCCCTATTGTTGAAAACTTTAAACTTGTGGCCCTTCTCCCTTTACTTGCAGGCATCACATTTTCAATGACTCCCCTGGAAGACAACTGTATATAGCAGAGATAGGGTAATGGGAGAGGGGGAAAGGGCAGAGGGCCAAAGATAGGATAAAAAACATATATATATGTAAACATTGTATGAAAGTAGAAATGGAATACTGTTGGTGATAACATGCTTGATTGAGTCACTATGCAGTTTGTCCTAGATGGGGAACTACATTTAGTATGTTGTGATGATGCTCAGGGAATGAGTGTTAGGTAATATAATATAAAAAAAAAAGTTGCAGGAGGAAAAAATAATGCACATTGATGACTGCAGCGAGCTGTATGGGCACAGCTGGGTACTACTTTATAGTATGTTCATTCTACTCAC
>NW_006159547.1:4487068-4505533 GCF_000334495.1 Tupaia belangeri chinensis | reverse complement strand
AGGAAGGTATGGAGGGCAACCATGGATGCCAGGGACAATGGGGGAGGAAGATGGGACATAGCAGAGGGTGGGGGATGGGGAATCAGGGATGGCAAGACAAAGGGCAAGGTATGCAGGACGTAAGAATTGGAAAATTATTTGCTGAGAACATGTATGTGGATGTGCTTGATTGAGCCAATGCACAGTGTATTTTGGATGGAAAATTCATTTGTGTGTTGTGATAGTGTAAAGTGAATTAATAAAAAAAAATGTTCACCTGTAGGCAATTGTGAGACCTCAATGGGTTTTATGAAAGGAAGAAACATGCATGTTTGGTGAATTTCTTTCTTTTCTGGATGGGGTCAGGAAGGTCGAGTATGTGTCCTCTGACGTTTTGCTTCCTTTTTGTCCTATTTCCCCTTTCACTATTTCACCTCAATTTCCAGGTTGTGCTTCTCTTTTGCCTTTTGTCTTTGTTTCTCCACAGAAACTGTACCTTTCAAAGACTGTCCCTTCAAGTCCCTCCTACTTGTACATTCTTTCTCACAGTCCATTCATTTATCTACCAGGTACATGTTTAGCACTAGTTCCTAGAGTAGCTTGGTCTTTGGTCTTTAGACCAACTTTAAAAGCTGGTCTAAAATTATAACTCTTGGCCAATCCTGGGTCCCCTCTTCTATCTTAAAGAATAGTTTATGGCACTCTTTTCTCACTACAAGGTCTTGCTCTAGAATGTGCTGGATGGTAATGTGAGAGACTAAGACTGAGTTTTGCATAGGATTCACATAGGGATTGGCAGATGGCATAATGGTTACTTTGCTGGACTCCCACGTAGTTGACAGAAGTCTGAGTGCCAGACCCATTGGCTTAAATTCACACTGGGTGTATGTGCGCACATGCTCAAGATCCTGAGAGGAGAATGGGGGAGATGGAATTGCAGGCGTAGCCATCTCCCCAGGGAGTAATTTTTGCTTTCTGTCTTCCTGTCTCTGTCTTTCCAGGGAGTACACATGCCCTATAGCAAAAGAAGTCTGAGTGCCAGACCCATTGGCTTAAATTCACACTGGGTGTATGTGCGCACATGCTCAAGATCCTGAGAGGAGAATGGGGGAGATGGAATTGCAGGCGTAGCCATCTCCCCAGGGAGTAATTTTTGCTTTCTGTCTTCCTGTCTCTGTCTTTCCAGGGAGTACACATGCCCTATAGCAAAAATCTCTTCCTCAAAAAAAAAAAAAAAAAAAGTCAAGTTTAGCATTCTTTGTTTCTAAATTTTACGAAAAGTATGATTTCAGTGTTGTTTTAATTTTCACTGTTTATTGACCTGCACCGTTTTTGAGGGAAACATTGGCAAATAGGGACATAGGCAGCCACCAATTTTTCAGAGACAATTCTCCCACCAGTAAAGAATATAGATTGGGAAAGAGGTAAAATATGGAAAGATTAAATACAAGGGTATTTTTAATAATGTAACCATAATGTAATGAGGGACATCATTAACTTTGTAGGTGAAGAAGATAAGGTGAGTTAATATTATCTAAAAATTTATTGCTGAGAGGCAGCAGGAAGAATGACTCCTAAGTTTCTGATGTGATCCATTGAATAGCACTATGGTAGATTCATTTTGAGATAAATAGGATGAGGACTGATTTAAGAAGATTCAAATGTATGAAGAGGAATTTTCATAAACTCACTTACAGAAATGTGAGTTTTTTATGCCTAATAAATATCCCAGATTATTTGCTCACTGGGAATGTAAATATAGAGTACACATACACACACACACACACACACAATATTGGAGCTAAAGATAGAAATCTGGGGCCAGCCCCATGGCCTATTGGTTAAGTAAGCCGGATCCCACATGACTAACCACGAGGTTCAAGTCCCAGCCCTACTGGCCTGAAACACACTCTAGTCACATGCATGTACATGCCCCAAATCCCTACAAGCATGGAGAGATGGAAGAGCAGGGAATATGTTATGAACATGCCCTACTGGGGAGGTCCATTCTCATTTTTTCAAGGAAAAGGGGGTAGACGTGAACATAAAAGAGGAGGAAAATATGCCAGGACAAGACCTTGGAAAACACTTGTGTTTCTGGTGCAGGCAGAGGAAGAGGAGCCAGAGGAAATATCTGGAATAGAAAAAGCAGCAAGGCAGGGAGCAAACCAGGAGAGTCACATCTTAAAAGTTGAGGGTAAAATCAGTTTTCTAATGGGACTGTGGTACATCTTATAAAAATTTTACAAAATATAAAGAAGAAATGAACAAATATGATACAAAAATCAAGTTGCTTGAAAACCAGAAATCTGTTATTTTTTTGGACATAACATCATTGGTGATGTTTGTAAAGACTATTTCTACAAATCTGTGACAGAGAATGTCAGATTACAGTGAGCTGAGTATTAAGGAAGAGGGGAAGAATTGGAGATAGGAAATCTGGACCTCTTATCAATAGTGCCTTAACTATTACAGGTCCTGAGGAACAAAATAAAGACAATAGTTATTGTAATATTCCCTTTTACACTCTGGACCTTTAACACTTTTGATTATATGTGTACATGTCTCTCCATTCCCTTTAAATTGAAATTTCCTTCATGTGAGGTTACACATCTAAAATAGTTTTATGTGCCTTTACCACGAATTCAGTAAGAATCTCTTGTCCAAATGAATGAACGAATGAAAGACTAAAAGAGCCAAGACTATCTCTGTTCCAAATCCCAGGCATAAAACTTAGTCCCACTGCTTGTAAAAACGTTTAGCCTCTGATTTGAAACAATGAAGAGATGCTGACTCCTAGCTTATTTTATGATCTCTGAATGACAGTCCCTGGCAGCCACCACAGAAGAGCTATTAGGATGCACAGAAAATCTGACAATCAGCTGAGGTATGTAAATGGATGCTCTGACAGCCCACCTCCAAAAGGGGCTTTCAAATCCTAATGTGCTTCACCATTTATCTGTCGTTTTACAAGGACAGAAACATTTTTTCCTGTGTAACTACCCACAGGTACTTATTTAATTTTACTTCTGCTCTCTGCAGTGCTGTTAGGCAAATCTCCTTTGAGCCCATTTTGATTAATAATATGGTTTGCACTTTGTCTTTGATTTCCAGGCCCATCTTGAAGTGAAACTCCAATATGGACCTCCAGGTCTTCTCCACATCATTTGTGTTTTGAAAGGAATGCTCTGATTGATGTAGGTGTCAGAAAACACACTGCTGAGCATACACACAAAAGCAACAGCATGTGCACAGAGCCACAGAAAGGAAGAGAAAACAACCAGAACAAACGTGCCAGAACTTAGCTTTTAAGAAGAAAGCTCCAAAGGACAAATATGACAAAGAAGCCAGTGCAAGATTTTACATCCTTTTGACTTTCATCCACACGTCTTCCTATATAGGCCACTTTTTCTCTTTTAGAAGTCAAGTAAAGAAATACAATAGGAATGTTTCCTGTTGAACTTGTATTTAAAACATCTGCCTTTTGGACATACTCAGTTTCTCAAACTGACTATGGTGGTAATATCCTTAATATTTGCATAAAATTAGATTTAATTCCTCCTATCCCTTACGATTATTTGGGTAGAGATGTGATGGGCAAGCTTGTGTGTCTTGGTATTGTTTCAGCATAATTCTCAACCACGCTGCCAAGCTATACCTTCTAGGTATTCAGGTTCTCATTCTACACCCTGCTGCCCACTGAGTCACACCTAGATATTTTTTATCTTTCCAAATCCCTCCAACCTAAGGCAATCTGAATCTCAGATTTTATTTAAGAATTTAGAGAAAACAGGGCGAAAGGTAGATTTACTTAGCTATATAACAGAGCAAAAGACTAACATGAACTGTTAAGACAACTCTAGCCTCAAAGCTTGCCTAGGATTTTATGGTGATTTTTTCTACAAGAATTTTAGCATTGCACCATGCTGCTGTTCCTCTTTCTTCTCAGACCAGTCTCACTTACCTGTAACTCTATCCAAGATTCAGATCATTTCTGTTGTAGAAAACTTTAGCTCGCTGTCTGTTTTACTGTAAACCATCTACTCATGCCCAAAGAACCTCATGTTTATATTTACGACCAAACATGACTCTTATTTCCTTAAAAGTAATTCTGTGTCAGCCATTAATATATTTTCCCCTTATACTTCTTTAAAATAAATTTGTATGCTTTGACTCTCTGTTACAGAAATTATGTACTTATGTTGTCACATTCTCATGGGAAAAAAAAATGGATGACATCAAAATTTATTTCACTTTTTTGGCTTTGGCTCCCAAAAGATATATCTTAATGATGCTCACCTTTGGTTTTTCTCTTTTCCAGAAGACTCAAAAGAATGGGCAAAGGAAAAGTAAAAACCTTCAGCTTTCACCTTTATCCTGCTACCCCCTTCCCACCTCATCTTTGTTCACAATATCCAGAGAGATTGTTATAGTCTTCTCTAGGCAAGACACTCCTCTTATTCCAGGATATTCAAAACATCCATCTGCTTGAGTTCAAAACTCATTATATCCTTCATAACTTATCTTCTTCCCTTTTCCTTTTGTACACTCCCCATGCTAAGGCATATCCATTTGGTCAACTTAATTTGCTGAACAAGTTGATTTCTGCAATTTTCTAGTAAACCAAATACAAAAAAGTCTACCCTCATGCAGTGTACATTCACTGGAAAAAAAAGATAAAAAATAAAGCAAAAAGATAAAAATAAATAAAATTTAAAAATTAAAAAACAGATCAATTCTATTTTGATTGATCAATTCTATTGATCTATGATGAAAAGAGCTCTGGAGAAAATTAAAAACAGGAAAGAGAACTAGCAAGTGGAAGGGGTGGCGATTTGACATTTGAGCAATTATTGACCTGATTTCCCTCTGCTACTTTAACAAATTATTACGAATGTGATGATTTAAAACAATACACACTTATTCTCTTAGACTTCTGGATATAGGAAGTATGAAACCAGTTTTATTAGAAGAAAATGTATAGACAAAGCTATACTTGCTCCAGAGAAAGAATACATTTCCTTGCCTTTTCCAGCTTCTAGAGCTGCATCCCTTGCCTTATGACCTCTTCCTGCATCTTCAGAGCTATGTATGCTATGTAGTTTCATGCTTCTGTGGTCACATTGCCTTCTTCTGTACCAATGTCTTCTGCCTTCTTCTTAAAAGGACACTAATGATCCCATTCAGGCCCCACCTGGATAATCCAAGATCATTAATCGTGTCTTAAACATCCCTTTTGCCTTATAAAGTAACATTTTCAGGTTCCAGGATTAGAACCTGAATATCTTTGGAGGCCATTATTGAGCCTACCACACATATAGCAAGCCACGCAACTGTGTGTGGTAGGGGGTAGGGTAATATTTCCATACACATAGAACCTCAGCTACAGAGGTTCTGAGACTTCATGTGCCCATGTATTTATAAACAGAGTAGTAGGTGAGATTAGAGAGACAAGGAAGAAGATCCAGGGACAGAGTAGAACAACCAATGGTCTATTGCTTTGAAGTCTATGTAACGATATTTGGCTTTTATTCTGAGATGAGAGGCAGCTAATGTGAAGACTCCATCCAGTTAATATAGCAGATATGATAAAATGCTCAATTCCTTTTCTGGCCATGGTCACAATCTCATTTTATTTTATTTTTTTCAATCTTTCTCTTTTCTTCAAATAAAAATCACACATCCACCCTCAAAAACTTAACTATTCTAAATGATCAGAATTTAAAGAGCAATGGTTTCCCATAAGGTTGTTTTCCCCCACAAGGGTTGAAAATCCTTCCAACTCAACTGGCCCCACAGTGTAGTCATTAAGTCCTGTATATTAGGAGCCAGGTCTCACATGGATAACTGTGACTCAAATCCTAACCTGATCGCTTGAAAACCATGCTGAATGTGTGTACATGTATGCCCAGAATCCTGACAAATTGGAAAAATGAAGAAAAAAGGATTATGGAGTATCCTTATCCCACTGGGAGTGCTCTCTCTCTTTCTCTCTCTCTCTCTATCTCTCTCTCTCTGTCTCTCTCTCTCTCTCTCTCAAACACACATACTCTCCAGTGATAAAAAAACAAAATCTCTCTCACACAAAAGTTGGACATTCTGCTACTGCTTGATCTCTCCCAAATAATGCACTCCGGGCCTTCTCTTTATGACATTAAAGAATAACTCTTTGGATCCATCACATTCTGTTTTGAGCATTTGAAGTCAAGAATCCTAGGTGATTGAAAAGGGAGGTGGGAGACGAAAGATAGGTGGGGAGAAGTTGTCAATAGGTGGCCGTTGAAATAGTGGCAGCAAAGTCTGTTGTGTAGGTGGACGTCACCTACACAAGGTCAGGCAGTTTGTGATGGAGAACTTCTGGCACCGACCAAAACTGCTCGCTAGGCTCTTCAGCACTGGGAACACAATGAGCTTGCTTAAATGGCACAAATGGCCTGCAAGCCTTGGCTTGTCTCCCACTCTGCTTCCTGGCACTAGAGACTGTCGGTGTTCAGCAATCTCCTGGTGCTAACTATTGTTTCTGATGTGGGCTTAGAGAGCCAATTTGGACGTCAAGACTGAACCTTATTTCCTTCTCCTTGCATTCCCGCCACAACAGTCTAATTCTCCAGGCAGTGTGCGTGCTTCTGACTACCCGGGGGAAGGATCACGTACCAAGAAGCTCAGATTCAATATTTTAATGTGTTATCTCACTGCACAGAACAGCTACTGTTCCTGTTGTAATCATTCCCCGGTAGACAGTGAGTAAGTAAAGTAACCAAACAAGTGAAAAGATGCAAGTCTAAAGACTGGAGAGTTGCCATGTAAGTGTGTATACTTAAGTAGGAGAGTATAAAATATGTTGAAATTAAATTCTCCAATTATTTTATGATTTCTGCCTCCTTCTCCCTAATTATGTTTCAGCCTACCTTATATGCTCTTTTGGGGTATAGATGAATTTAGATGGATTTTGTTACACAGTCTAATCCCCAGAGTCATTTTAAGAGCATTTCCTCTATCTAATAAATATCCAAAATAACCCCAGCAAGCAAATCACAAGTTAATTATCTGGTTTGCAGTCTTCATCTTAAACCCAAGTTTCCAACTGAGCTTTTGTTACCATTTGGCAGAAAGGGGTGGTATATCTTTGAGGCAGAGGGAATAGAGTTGAATAGAAGTGCAAAGAACTGGATATAGGGAAACCAGGGAGACTTACAAGTAGTTTTCCCAGTTGGTACAGAAAGTCACCACCACAAGAGCTGCTGGACTACAGCCGCTACCAGTTCTGTGGTGCTCTGAAGATCAGGTATTTTTGCAGATTCAAGGTGTATATGAATTTTTCAATACCTATTCAATAACTTTTTAAAATGTATTTATTATTATTATTATTCAATTTGATCAGAGAGAGAGAGAGCGCAAGCCACCAGGTCTAAGACTTGAACCCATCAGCCATCTAGGAGTCCAGCACCTTAACCATCATGCAGCACCTCATACTATGGTGCTCGCTTCTCATCTAGGTTGAGAGCTTGTATTCTAATGTGTACGCATCAGTGTATGATATCTTTATTATGCTGATTCTCTTTCTATACCAACATAGAGAATGGCAGCTTGGTATACAAAAAACATTATTCAGTAAAACTGATCATCCCTGGATTTTATTCCTTAAACTTCCCTTGAAGCAAGTTCTCTTTCCAGTGCCTGGAGCCTTAGTTTCCTCATGTGTAAAACGTGGGTATTAGTTCAGGAGCCTAACACTTAAGTTCTTGTAAAGAGTAAACACAGCAGTGCATTAGCATGCCCAGGGGATAATAGACTGAAATGAAAATTTAATAAGGAATGTTCAGGAAAGGCAGGAAAGCAACTAAGAGAATAAAAGTGACATAAAGGAAGAAATCAAAAGGATCAGAGAAAAAGCAGTGAAATGGAAGACAGGCAAGAAAGGAATAACATACATATTATATGAGTTGCTGAAAAACAAAACCAAACAATGCAACAGAGTCAACATTGAAAACTGTCATCTCAGAAAACATTCCAGGACTATCAAAACACGTGAATCTACACATTGAAAATGTTCAAAACTTACCTGGAAAAATCTATCCAGAGCGATTAATTTTGAGACACATCCTAGCTAAAAGATTTCGATTTCAAAGGTAAAAATAAAATCCTCAAGGCAGAAGGGAAAATGCTCAAATAACGTAAAAAGATTAAACTCTTCGAAATATAAAAGGAAAAGTAACAATGAATCTCCTCTTCTTAAAAATTCATTGAGAGAAAGTGTGAGCCAAGGATTTTGCATATGACCAAGTTGTCCTTTAAATAGCAAGGATATAAAACAAAACAGAGACGTGAATGATGTTCAACACTAAGAAGTGAGGGAACTCTCGTGTTCATCAGCCCTTCTTGAGAAATAGGCCAACATACTCTTTGGCAGCTTATGATTTTAAGTCCTGGTTTGTGAGGAAAACACGCAGACTCATGTCATCACATGTTGTCCATGGCTATTTTCACCCTGAAATGGAGGAGAGTCATCGTGACAGATGCACTATGAGTCCTTTTGATCTACAAAGTGCACAGTATTTACTAGTGGCCCTTTATAGAAAAAGTTTGCTGTCCCTGCCAACTACAGGGTAAGCATCATTCCGCCAAGAAATGAAGAAAACGAGCAAAAAGGACAGAGGGAAGTATTTCAAAATGTACACATAAGACTCCTAAGACTAAAATGTTGGGCGTGAAAATGGAAGACGAATGTGCGGCTGCGATGTATCGTGATAATGCAGAAGCTGCAACTAAAAATGGGCGAAGAGAGGGAAAAGGAGAAAAATAGATAGAGTTCATTTTTTATAGGCTTCATGTGTATGCAAAAGGATACCAATAAAATGAAAATAGATAAACCAGAGAGTAACAGAGTAAAGAAAGGACAGTGAATGAGTTTAAATTTAAGGTTACCACTAGACAAAAATACAGATCTTCTTGTATAAAATTTTTTTTTGAGGAGTTTTTGTTATAGGGCATGTGCACTCGCAAGACAGACAGAGAGAGACAGAAAGCGAGAAATCACCCCCCCCCGGGGGGGGACGACCACACCGCAATCCCTTCTCCTCCGTTCTCCTCTCGGCATCTTGGGAACGCATGCACACACGCCTGGCGTGAGTTTTAAGCCACTGGGTCCGGGACGCGAACCGCAGTCGACTACGTGGGAGTCCAGCAACATAGCCATTATGCTAACTGCTGGTCCCATGTATAACATTATTAAATAAAAGAGGAAACTATATGTAACTCAAAGAGAAAGTCTCTCATAGAACAGTGTCTAATGAACAAACTGTACACATCTCAAGGGCATGAGGCCAAACAGATGACAAAATGTGAATGGGATTGATTCATTGTGTTAATTTGCTAGGGCTGTCATAATAAATACCACAGACTTGGTGGTTCTAACAGGACTTTTTCTCACATCTGTGGAGACTAGAAGTCCAAGACCAAGGTATTGGCAGGTTTGGTTTTTACCTGAGGCCTCTCTGCTGGCTTGTAGATGGCCACCTTCCAACCATGTCCTCACCTGCTCTTTCTTCTGTGCACACACATCCCAGGTGGCTCTCTGTGTAGCCTAATCTCTTTTTCTTTTAAGGATGTGAGTCAGATTGCATTAGAGCCCTTCCTTCTGGCTTTAAATTAATCACTTCCTTAATGGACTTATCTCCAAATATAATCACTGTCTAAGTACTGGAGATAAGATCTTAGACATAAAAATTGGGGAGACATACAATTAATCTATACTATTCATCTATTAAATGAAATAAGATTTTCCACTTGACTCACAAACAAACCCCACTATTGTCCCCATTCAAGTTTGAAAGTTTAAACAAACAAGTTTCTTTAGGAAAATGGAAGAAGTTGTTTCTAAAGATGGAAAGTTTATGCCTCAGTGTTTACACCAGGGATTCTACAATCCTTCAAAGAGCAGATAGTCCCAACATTATAGTATTCCAGAGCACTGAAAAATAAGAAAACTTTCCTAAGCATTTATGAAGCAAAAATAACACTATAATTTAAACCAGGTAGAGAGGAGAGAAATAGAAAAAGATTATTAAAGTCATAACTACTCATGAACTACTTTAAAACAAAACATTAATAAGCAAAATCCTAGACCACTTTAAGAAAATAAAATACTGGGCGTAGCAGTTGGTGTAATGGCTATGTCACTGGACCCCTATGCAGCCAACCGTGGTTTGAGTCCTGGACCTGGTGGCTTAAACTCATGCCAGATACATGTGCATACGTGCCCAAGATCCCAAGAGGAGAATGGAGGAGAAAGGACTGTAGTGTGATCATCCCCCCTGGGGGATGATTTCTCACTTTCTGTCTCTCTGTCTCTGTCTGTCTTTCTGGTGAGTGCACATGCCCTATAGTGGAAACCTCTCCAAAAACAATGTAAGGTTGGTTTAATGTTAGGAAATCTCCTAATATCACAGACTATATTATTAAGTCTAAGGGGGAAAATATAATTTATTTCCACAGTTGCCAAGAGTGTCTTTTACAAAACTTAATAGCACTCTATTATTAAAAAATATATATATCAGGCTAGCTTGGTGACATAGCAATAACTTACTGCTCACATGATGCTGGATCCATATGGAAGATCATAGATTCTGTTCCTGGTTAGACTTGTACATATCAGTTACATGCACTCCTATAATCCTAGGTAGATGGGAAGGTAGGGGGATGTTAT
This sequence comes from Tupaia belangeri chinensis, assembly GCF_000334495.1. Classification (NCBI taxonomy): domain Eukaryota; kingdom Metazoa; phylum Chordata; class Mammalia; order Scandentia; family Tupaiidae; genus Tupaia; species Tupaia belangeri. The sequence continues at coordinate 4,494,849 of NW_006159547.1, read as the reverse complement.
GGCATATGAGAACTTTGTGGATGGTACTTGTTTCACTGTGTGTGTGTGTGTGTGTGTGTGTGTGTGCGCGTGCGTCTCACTATCATGAAAGAAACAGATGAAAGAAGCTTTTTAAAAACTTTAAGAATATAAGAATGTTAAGAAGAATTCTTAACATATGTATATACATGTGTGTGTGTCTATTTATCTTATTTCTTAATCTGGTATTTTATTTAAAGTGAAAACATTACATGTATATTTCCCATATAAGAGGGTGGTTGAATATACTCTCACATATCCACACAATGAGATGCTATGAAACTGTAATACAAGAATGAGGACAATCTTGATGAACCAAGATGGAGTGACTTTCGAGGATGTGCTGTTGAGTTACAAAAGTACCTATAGGATGTTACCTTCATGGAAGAAGGAAAGGGATATAAATAGGACAATATATATGTATCTGTTAATAGTATTAACTAATGTTAACTTCTAGATTTTGATAGTTGCCATATGATTAAAGATTATGAATAAGCCTATACATTCTTTGTGCTATTTTGTAAACTTACTGTAAGTGTAAAGTTACTACAAATTTAAGAGGTTGAAAAAATGACTGTAGCCTGATTTATCATGAGAGCAATGATCTGATTGTTTCTAATTGGTACTACTTTAGGATCTATTCTTTCACCATCCTGGTTGCTTCACTTTTCCTTTGAGTGTGTGTGCAGCTATCCCATAATTACCCAATAATATATTTGGCATTAGCTTGTTTGAGATAACCAAGTTTAAGTTTTGTTTGCATACAATCAAAGTAACAAGCTGTTGGCTAGCTTACAGTATAGACTTTTCAATGCTATCTTCAAGGTTTAGTGTTTTCATGCCAAAGTTTAGGATTTTCCTTATATAAAGAAAATATCTTTGTTTGGATTTTATGAGTTATTTTTTTCTTTCTTGTAACATATAAAATGGTGATATACTATTGTATTAAGAATGAAAATCTTTGAAATTTAGGGAAACTCTTAATTACAAACTTAAGAATGTAGATAGAAAAAGAGATAATAGAAGACAAAGGTGACATTTGGCAAGAATTTTTAGTGCTCTCAATGTTAATATGCCATGACTGTCTCCTGTCTGCTTCTGCCTGGGAGCCCCTTCTGCACTACGCTCCTCAGAGCGACATGCAATAGAGTGGGAGGTGTTTATTCCCAGCCAATATCTATTTTCTCACTGTGAAACTTTAACATCAACTCTCTAATGTATTTCTTTCTTCACTCTTATCTCTACACCTTGTCATCTATTATTGGTCTCTTGAATCTTTTCATCTATCTTTACCACTGATTCAAAAGCACCAATTTTTAAAAATAAAAGTCAAAATGCCTTCTTTTTCTATGAGCTTCTAATAAGAATTACCTGATTCTCAGGATTAGCAGATAGAGTAATGGTTATGTCACTGGACTCCCACATAGTAGTCACGGTTCAAGTTCCAGAACTGGTGGCTTAAGATACATGCCAGGTGTGTGTGTGTGTGTGTGTGCCCAAAATCCCAAAAGGAGAATGGAGGAGAAGGTGTTGCAGCATGGCCATCCCCCCTGGGGGGTGATTTTTTTTGCTTTCTGTCTCTCTGTCTCTCTGGTGAACACATGAGCCCAATAGCAAAAAGCTCTAATAAAAAAAAAACATCACGATTCTGATATGGACCCGATGTGTTATTAGGATGCAAATTTGGTGATAGGACAGGTTAAGAACTAGGAAAAAATATAAAGAATTTTGAAAGATGTCCAACTTCTTAATCTCGTCTTCATGGTTTTAATTTATTCACTTAAAAATTGTCTAAAATTTTTATATGGCAGTTATCAGCAGATGGAGTAATGGTTACATCACTGGATTCCCATATGAGTCAACCATAATTCCAGTCCCAAGACCCTGTGGTTTTCTACTCATGCTAGGTGCATGTGTGTGCATACCCAAAATGCTGAGAGGAGAATGGAGAAGAAGGGATTGAGGCATGGCCATCCCCTCTGGAGGGTGATTTCTTGCTTTCTGTCTCTCTGTCTCTCTGGTGAGTGCATGTACCCTATAACAAAATCTCAAAAAAATTTAAGAAATGTAAAGAAAAGTTTTCACATGGCAGACAGATGTGTATACACCCAGTATGAACCCATACTTTGGTGGGATGCAATATAATGTAAGGTTTATAATATTTGTGTAAACTTCCTTTATTTAAAAATAAATATTTGAATGAAATATTGAGTTTAATTTAAAAATAGTAACAACAAATAAAATGTAGTATAGACTCAGTAACCATTAATGTGATCTCTTCACTGACAGTTAAAATTTATTGTTCCTTTCTCACACTATTTTTTTACCTTCTTGTGCTAATTATAGTAGTCTACTTTGTCCAAAAGTTATTTCAAAAATCTGTTTCTTCTAGTACATTAGTGGTATTTTTGAGAATGCAGACTATGCTATCTGTATCTTTCTGTTTCTAGCAGTTAGATATATTTCATCTACACTAAGAATGTTTTGATTACCAACAAAAATTTAAAGTGAAAGCAAAATTATTTTGGTTAGTTTTAGGAAATTTTATCAGGCGAACATACTGAGTTTGGCTTATTTTTAATTTTTGCAAGAGGCTGTGTGTACTTGCTGGAAAGAAATGAGAGAGCAAGAGAGAGAGAGAGAGCATCTCCCATGGGGAACTGTCAGATCTCAATACCTTTTCCATTGCTCGCTCCTTTGGGGATGTGGGGCACACATATATATGTGTGTGGCATCTCTCTCAAGATACTTTGTTTGGAGCTTGAATTGCACAGTCAGCCATGTTGGATCCAGCCTCCTTAATCACCATACAATCTGACCAGTCAAGCGAAAATATTGTATTCCTATGTCTAATATCTTTTGTCCTCTGGTGACATGTCATTCTGTGTTGAAAAATGGGGGAATAAAATATTTGTATAACCATACTCAATATCATTCATAATGGGTCACTATGACATGTGGCTAGAGTTAGAAATAACATATGATGAAGCATTTTGTCTTAATCTTAAAAGTACTGTAGAAATTACTTGAAGAGTAATGGACGTTAATTTTTTTTCCCAAAATCATTACCTGGAGAAATAATTTGAAAAGTGGCTACTGAATGAGCAGAATTTATTACAGTAGTCTAAACAGAAATAGAGAAGCTAGCAGATTCACAAGGAATTCTCTTTTTTAATTATTTATTTAACTTAATTTATTATTATTATTATTATTATTATTCAGTCAGACGAGAGAGCAAAACAGAGAGAGAGAGAGAGGGCAAGCCTCCAGGTCCAGGACTCGAGCTGTGGTTGGCCATGTGGGAGTCCAGCACCTTAACAACCATGCTACTTGCTGGCCCCACATAAAAACTTTAAAGATAAAATTGGTAGATCTCTGTAGTGAATAAGATTTAGAGACAGAAGTAGGAATCAAGAATAATGCACAGGTGGGTTCCCCTCATAGCACAGTCATTAAGTGCTATGCACTGGGTGCTGAATCCCAGATGCCCATCTGTGTTTGGAGTCCAGACTCCAGCACTTTAGAAAACATGGGGGACCAGCAGGTGGCTGAGCTCCCACACAGCCAACCACAATTGAAGTCCCAGACCTGGAATCTTGAAACTCACAGCAGGTGCATCTACCCAAAATCTCAAAAGGAGAATAGAGAAGAAGGGATAATAGCATGGCCACCCCCCCACCCCCCTCACCCTGGGTGTGATTTCCTGCTGTATGTCTCTCTGTCTCTGTTTCTTTGGTGAGCACATGTACCCTATAGCAAAAAAATCTCTCAAATAAGAAAGAAAAAGAACAAGAAAGTAAACACAGAGAGTGCATGCTCATTTGTATCCAAAATCCTGACTGGAGGAAGAACTAAAGGAGGAATATTGCAGTGCAATCACACCCCCACTGGAGAATGCTCACTCTCTCTGTCTCACTCTCTCTGTCAAATACACACAATCCCCCCCCACCACCAAAAAAAAAAAAAAAAAAAAATTCCTTGGTAACTTCACTGCAGATTTCCTTCGCAGATATATGGGAACTGTAGAAAGCACCAAACTTACAAAAATTCATCATGTCTTTTATTTATCATTGAAACATGCAAGAATAAAGTTTTAGTAGTATTTAATAGTATTGCTCATGTCTTCCTTAAAATATTTCCCTGTTTTTGTGTTTATCTGCTGCTACAGTAGGAATGTTTCCCCCGAACATTCAAATACATGTTTCCCCCGAAATACATGCTTGGGACTTAATTGTATTGTAAAGGTATTAAGTGAAAATGTAATCCTCTCACAGTGTCCAAGGGTGAGATCTCGGGGGTGGGATGAGGTCATTAGAATGAGATCGTTATGACTGAGTTCTGGTGAGTTTATACGCTAAAGGAATAAGAGCAGAATGAGAAAAACTCATGGATACGGAGCATGCTCTGCTCTGCTATTAATACGAGTTCTGCCTTCTGCCATTTTGTGATGCCTTTGGACTTTCCAGACACTAGAATCATGGTTTTTGCGAGTAAACCTTTATTTTCTTTGTAAATGACTCAATCTTAGGTATGTATATTAGCAATACAATAACAGACTTAAGACATTGGTATTCTTTCTCCAGTACTGTACTAACTTATTACATATACTTTGCCTCTCCTGAACTGTGAATATTGAAGTATCCCAGGGCTTTGTTCTAGGACTTTATGTCTCTTCTATCTCACACTCCATCTGATCTCACTCAGGGGCATGATTTCACATGCCATATATATGGTGACAATGGCCACATCTGAACCTAAGTATCAAGTGTGTTATCTAGAAGCTGGTATAAACTTCTTGCAAAAATGTTATATTTTTTTCCATGTATAAGATGTCTCATCACCTACCTGTCTACCTCCCACATGAATGCATGAGAAACTGTTTTATGATTCAGAGAAAGGAGAGACTGGAACTCACAAGTAAATATTAAAAGACTATGTGGGGACCTGCAGTTAGCGTAATGGCTGTGTCGCCAGACTCCCACGTAGTGGATCGTGGTTCGAGTCCCGGACCCCGTGGCTTAAACTCACGCCAGGAGCATGTGCGGGCGTGCCCAAGATCCCGAGAGGAGAATGGAGGAGAAGAGATTGCAGCATGGCCATCACCCTGGGAGGTGATTTCTCGCTTTCTGTCTCTGTCTCTGGCAAACACACGCGCCCTATAGCAAAAACCTCTCCAAAAAAAAAAAAGACTATGTGAAAGGAAGCTATGGTTTGAAAGAAGTCAAATATACAATTAAAAATAAAGGGAAAATTGCAGGTTTTTATGTTTTGTTTTGTTTTGTTTTGTTTTTTGCTATAGGGCACATGTGCTCACTTGACAGACAGAGACATAGAGACAGGAAGTGAGAAATCACCCCCCAGAGGGGATGGCCACACCACAATCCCTTCTCCTCCATTCTCCTCTCGGGATCTTGGGCACGCACACACATGCGCCTGGCATGAGTTTAAGCCACTGTGTCCAGGACTCGAACCGCGCTTGACCACATGGGAGTCCAGTGACATTGCCATTATGCTAACTGCTGGCCCCAATTGCAGTATTTTTATCCAGAGAAATAAAAGGGAATAGGAAATGAACATTAATTTTATGATCAAGGTGACCAACTGAGTAAAACAGAGGATCTTTTATTGTTTGAGATTGTTAATGTTAATAATTGGTTATAGGAAAGTCTGGTGATTAAAGAGCCTGATTTCGTTACCTCCAGGTGATTGCACTCTCTAGACCTGCTACAGATTCACATGTGACCTCTCACTTAACATTTTTACTTGCAGGTCAAATAGGCATCGCAAGGCTGACATGTCAGACTTGAGCTCCTGACGGAACCTACCGACCCAGTGAATCTCTCTTGCCATCCTTGCTATCTCAATCAGGATAGCAGCATACTGCTGCACTTTTACATGGCCCAAACCTTTGAAGTTGTATTAGTCTTAGTCACAATTCAGGCCTCTTTAGATAAGCAGAGTGTGTGTGTGCGCACGCACGTGCGCTTGTGTGTATATATACATATCCTGTGTACACACACACACACACACACACACATTCCAGCTTTAATTGAAAAGTCACCATTTCTGTTAGACTTTCTCCGGCTCCATCTATCACCTATTATAACACAGATCTCATTCTTTATTTCCTTCAATATCCTGTCTTTCCTTGGTGTACAGGAGGGAATTGGTTCCAAGATCTCTATAGTTACCAAATGTACTGATGCTCAAGGCTCTTATAAAAGATAATGTAGTATTTGCATATAATCTATGCAAGTCCTCCTATACGCGCCAAATGATCTCTAGATTATGTGTAAGTAATCTCAGTATCAGATATAAGTGAAAAGGAAAATACATAAATCTCTTCATTATCTCTTTTAAGGAACCACCTCTTCCAATTTTTGTGTTTGTTTAAACAATTGATGTAGTCTGGCTGCATCATGGTTGGCAAATTCATGGAGGCAGAACCCAAGGATGTGGAGGAGTGCATGTGGTATGCATGTTTGTGAGAAAGTTTCTTTGTTGTTGTTTTTTGTTTTTATTTTACGATATTTTTTTGCAACCAGGGAGTTAGAGAGAAAGAGGGGGAAATGATTATTCCCCATTCCTTTCAGGGAAGGATGGCCAAGTCACAATCCCTTCTCCTCTAGTCTCCTCTCAGGATTTTGGTCATCCACACACACACACACACACATGCACAGCATGATTTTCAAACCACCAAGTCTGGGACTCAAACTGTGCAGCTGATAAGGTGGGATCTAGCACCTTAATCTCCATGTCACCTATTGGTTTGTAAGAGAAAGATTTTAAGGGATTAATTTAGCAATTGTGGTGACTGGTAATTCTGAAATATGTAGAGAAGCTAGCAGACACTCGAGAATCAGGTTAGAGTTGATATTATACCGTAAGTCTGAACAATGAAAATTCAGAGAGGATTTCTATGGTCCAGTCTGGAGGCAGATTTTGTTTTTTTTTAGGAAAAGGGAAGGGAGACAGGGAAGAGTGGGAGAGGAACCACACTCTGCTTTTGAAGCACTGAAGTGACTGGGTGAAGACCACTCCAATTGTTGAGGGTACTCTCCTTTAAATTAACCAATTGTAAATATTACCACATTTCAAAAATACTTTTATAGCAACTTCTTCTATACTAGTGTTTGACTAAGTAACTGGTCATCATAATCTAGCCAAGTCGACACAAAACTAGCATGGCAAGTGTCATCCTTACCCCCCCCCCACTTTTTTTTCTTTTGCTATAGGGCATGTGCTCGCCAGAATGACAGAAAGATAGAGAGACAGGAAGTGAGAAGTCACCCCTCAGTGGGGCTGGCCATGTCATAATCCCTTCTCCTCCATTCTCCTCTCAGGATCTTGGGCACGCATGCACACATGCCCGGCACGAGTTTAAACTGCTGGGTCCAGTACTCGAACCTCGGTCGACTACATGGGAGTCCAGCGATATAGCCATTATGCTAACTGCTGGTCCTCTTTACCCAGGACCCAGTTATTATCTCCCCAGTCCATCTACTCCATGTACCCTCTTAGTCCAAGTTACCACCATCTTTTGCCTAGATGACTGCAACAGCTTTCTATCAGGCTTCCCTACTGCTGTCTTTTGCACACTCTGGCATGCTCCCAACCTCAAGGGCTTTTCCTTCTAACTCTTCCCTCTGCTTGGAAGGATTTTACACCAGGTAGTCACATTTAACCAAATCACTTCCTCCCATCTTAACTCAAAATCACCATCCCAGTTAGACTTTCCCTCCTCTTCCTCCCCTATCTGGACC
>NW_006159547.1:4484072-4487047 GCF_000334495.1 Tupaia belangeri chinensis | reverse complement strand
AATCACAACACATGCCTCACTGCTTTATTTTTTTCTAATACTGTTTAACTTACTTAAAGATTTGCTTATGGATTGTCTTTCTTTAGAATATGAGCTATATAAGTCTGTAAGAATTTGTGTGTGTGTGTCTGTTTGAGAAGGATGTTATTATTGTATCCTAGGACCCAGAACACCATTTGGCACATAATAGGTGCTCAACAACACTAATTTAATGATGACACTGACTTACAGATGTTAACCAGAAATAAAGATAAATTTGTAATTTGGAATGTCAGCAATGTAAGTACATTAATGACTATTCAAGGTAAAGAGATTACAAAATGCAAAAGCCTTGGCCTAAAACAGAAAACATATTATGGAGATAATAAAAGGTCAGTGTGACTGAAACATAAAAGTTCAAGGTGGGGGCAATGAGTTTAGAATGAACTTGGATTAGTTAGTGAGAGTAGATTATGAAACACTTTTTGAGAACTCTATGCCAGACAATCAGGAGATATTGGAAGATTTTTAAAGAAGGTGAATGACAAGATCATAATTTCACTCTAAATTAAATCATAGACTGCAATTTAGATAATATAGAGAGGAACAATGAAAATGACTGGTTGTTTCTAAAATGATCTTTACAATAAGATAACAATCAGGGTTACTCTGTCTTAAGGAGAAGAAAAGGGATAACAACATTATTAAAGACGGGAATCTATCACCTTTAATTAAATACCAACAAAAATTCTTAGGAAATAGTGATGTTATTATAGGTTTCTAAGTCTATGTCACATTGAAATAAAAAATCATTTTGTAGTAATAAACAAATATAATTGTAACAATGACTTGGGTACACATGAGAACTGAGTAATTATTTTCACCCTCTAAAGTACCTACTGCTGCTTATCAAGCTTGCAAGATAAATGCTTTAATTTATTATATTTACATAAATCCCCCCGCAGCTCCTTTTTAAAAAAAAAAATCATTGCACTTAAGTGGATTGATTTTCTAACACTTTCTATCTTTTTTTCAATGAGCAGTTTTACATTTGCTCTTTATTAATTCAGTTTTTCATCATGTAAATTTTTTTTATCAATTTATTGCCAAAAAGGTGTGAATTCCAAAGTCAATCAAAATTTGAAAATGTAATTTCCTCTTTTATGAACGGAGCTCACCTCTTCTCACCTTCGGCATGATACCTACTGCTTTCATTAAATCTAAACTAGTAACTTTGCCCTTACTGGGTTTAGCCACCAAGTCTTAGAACTAAAAAATAAATTGCAAGCTAGTACAGAAGTTCAGTTCATCATGAAGAAGACTAATGAAAAGAAAAATGTTTTTTTTTTTTTTTTTTTTCAAAAAATATGAAAGGAACTCTTCAGGTGTGTGGTTTCTTTACATGACTGACTTTTCCTTAGCACTAATTCTTTATCCTTTTCATTAGAACATAGTAGTACGTTGAGTTGTAATACTATTTTGTAATCAAGAAATAAAATTTTACCCCTCATAATGCTCACTAAACATATCAGAATAACAAGAACCCGTACACATTTCTGTGCTTACTAACTTCTGTGCTTTCTAAAAGGAGAAGAAATAGCATTTGAGAGGAAGGAGGAAGAAACAAAAGGTGTAATTATACCCTTAAGCACATTAAAAAAGTAGATTAGAATAGATCCAAGGCTGATCTATTGCACAAATAGCTTTTAGACATGCCAAATATTAGCCTACAGGAGAGAATGACTCCCTCTTCCTCATTCTTTCTTCTTTGGGTACATAGGGAGGGGCTCAGATTTGATTTATTGGGTTGTTGTTTTTATCTATTTCCAAGCCTTTTGTGTGCAAACTAGCAGTAACTGCCTGAGGTCAGATCCAGAAGGCCTTATGTTCTCTCAGCTTGGCTCAACCTCAGACAGGTTTACCCCTGAAGAAAGCCTCCTCCTTTGTTAGAGCATTTACTTTAGGAAACTTTCCATTGTTAACTTTCACTATGTCTCTTTGAGATGTAAATTCTTCTATGACCCAGGAATGTCTTCCTCTGGGACCTGGGAAAAGTAATAGTTGAAAAAGATAAAGCCTCAATCTCCTAGTCTCTGTGAAAGGGTAACAGTTAATCTTGGAAATAAGCACCAATTAGGTAACACAAATGGCCTAATCACATTAACCAACCCCATCCTTCCTCACTCAGTAATTTCTCCCTAGCCTGGGGAAGCATTTAGAAACTCCCTTTCCTTTTGTTGTGTTGGAATTGAGTTCATTGTCTCTTCCTATTGTAACACTTACTGCAATCAAAGACTTAAATCATTCTTCTTTGCCTCTTTAACTGTGTGCCCAGTAGTTTTCCTTTGACAGGCCACAGGCTGATGTCCTTCACTTGGAGAGACAATCACATCCTGTTGGGCCATCATTTCAATAGGAAAGCCTAACCCCCGCCCTTAACAAGAACACAAAGATAGATAGATAGAGAGAGAGAGAGAGAGAGAGAGTGTGTGTGTGTGTGTGTGTGTGTGTGTGTGCACTGGTGCACTGGCTGGGAAAACCAGGGAACCTCCTTCCTCTTTCAGCTTACCTGTAAGAGTTCCAGGAGGTAAGTCCCCTCTCCAAAGAAAGAGTTAACTAGCCATCTGGTAACCTTGGGAAAAAGAAATCTGCCTGGGGCTAATTAAGAAGGCATTCTCAAATAGAGTAAGCACTATACTACTGGTTTTTTAACAAGTAAGCAAATCAATCAATAAATATTTTTCAGTCAGTAATGAAGCAGATAGAAATCCTCAGATGATGATTTGATCAGGTTAGAGCTTTAAAAACTTTGAAATGTGGGGCCGGTAGCTAGCATAATGGTTATGGAGCTGGACTGCTAAGTGGCTGACTGTGGTTCTAGTCTGGGACCAGGCGGCTTGAAAAATCATGCTGATCATTATGTATGTATATTGCCAAAATCCCAGGAGGAGAGTGGAGAAGAAAGGATTGTGGCATGGCAATCCCCCCCTCCCCCC
>NW_006159547.1:4483474-4484041 GCF_000334495.1 Tupaia belangeri chinensis | reverse complement strand
GGGGGAGTGATTTCTCACTTTCCCTCTCATTGTCTGTTTCTCTCTGGTGAGCACACATACCCTATGATGAAACCTAAAACAAAACAAACCTTTTTTGGGGGAGGAGAGGTTTCTGTTATAGGGCATGTGTTCTCACCAGAAAGACAAAAACAGACACAAAAAGCAAGAAATCACCCCCCAGGGGGATGGCCATGCCGCAATCCCTGCTCTTCCAGTCTCCTCTCGGGAGTTTTTGGGCATGCGTGCACATGTGTCTGGAGTGTTTTCCAGGTTACCAGGTCCAGGACTCACTGTGTAGTCGGCCATGTAGGATCCACAGTCATTACACAATCTGCTGGTCCCAAAACAAACTTTTAAATGTTTTAAAAATTAAATTTAAAATATTTAAAGGGATTGGGAACCAGCAGTTAGTGTAATGGCTATGTCGCTGGATTCCCACGTAGTCGACCGCGGTTCGTGTCCTGGACATGGTGGCTTAAAACTCACTCCGGGCGCGTGTGCGTGCGTGCCCAAGATCCCAAGAGGAGAATGGAGGAGAAGGGATTGCGGCGTGACCATCCCCCCTGG
>NW_006159547.1:4460592-4478337 GCF_000334495.1 Tupaia belangeri chinensis | reverse complement strand
CCCCCCCCCCCCCCCCCCCCGGGGGAGTGATTTCTCACTTTCCCTCTCATTGTCTGTTTCTCTCTGGTGAGCACACATACCCTATGATGAAACCTAAAACAAAACAAACCTTTTTTGGGGGAGGAGAGGTTTCTGTTATAGGGCATGTGTTCTCACCAGAAAGACAAAAACAGACACAAAAAGCAAGAAATCACCCCCCAGGGGGATGGCCATGCCGCAATCCCTGCTCTTCTGTTCTCTTCTTGGGATCTTGGGCACACATGCCACACGTGAATTTAAGCCACCGGGTCTGGGACTTGAGCTGCGGTCAACTACATGGGAGTCCAGTGAAACAGTCATTACACAATCTGCTGGTCCCAAAACAAACTTTTAAATGTTTTAAAAATTAAATTTAAAATATTTAAAGGGATTGGGAACCAGCAGTTAGTGTAATGGCTATGTCGCTGGATTCCCACGTAGTCGACCGCGGTTCGTGTCCTGGACATGGTGGCTTAAAACTCACTCCGGGCGCGTGTGCGTGCGTGCCCAAGATCCCAAGAGGAGAATGGAGGAGAAGGGATTGCGGCGTGACCATCCCCCCTGGGGGGTGATTTCTCGCTTTCTGTCTCTATGTCTCTCTCTGTCTGTCTGGCGAACGCACGCGCCCTACAGTGAAAATCTCTCAAAAAAAATTTAAAAAAATAATATTTAAAGGGATTTAATTAAGTTAGTCAAGCAATTGCTTAAGAGGGTTTAAACCACCAAATATAGTCAAATATCACAGAATAAATAGAAGAGTAAAGGTGCTGGCTTCTCTTTCTTAAATAAAATTTATTTAATTTATAAATGACTTGATAAAATTTATAAAAACAAAAATTTTGAAAACCTAAAGAAAATATAGTTTTAGAAATTGTAACACAAGTAAATTGTCAATTTAACACTAAAAGTACATTCATTTTTCAAAAGGCATTCTAAAAACTCACAACTGCTCTTAAAATACTTTGCCAATATATTGAGTTTTTCAGAGATTATTTGAAAAAGCTTAACCACAGCTGTGAATGTCACTAAAAGGTCAATGAAAGGATTTTTGAACATTGGTTATAAGAAAACTGTTTGTACAAACTTCCTGCATTTTTACAAAATAACTCAACAATCAAAAGATATGTCCCTGTGAAATAAAGCTTCTGTATTTTAAATGTCAAGAAAAGTATAATTTTCTAATTTGCAGTTGATGCTTCTTTTAGCTAACATAATATTTCAATAGGTTATTTGATACCCAATGACCCAATTCTATGCATAGGTAGAATTATATTTGTTTAACAATGTAAGATATATGATAGACCTTTGTACAGAAACAAGCATGATACAACTGTGCCCATTTAGAGCATTGCCACAATTTTATTATTTTAAATTATTATAGAGCGTTCTACTCGGTTTTGTTGCTAGAATTAGGAAACACCTGAAACCAAGTAATTTATAAAAACAATAGTTTGTTCAGCTTACAGTTTGGAGGTCCAAGTTCCAGGGCCTTCTCTGGTTAAGGTCTTCTGGCTCTGCCCCACGGCAGAGCAAGACAGTAGTGGTCAGTGCTATGTGTATCTCTCTCTGCCTCATTCCCTCTCCTTACAAACACACCAGGACTCAATCTGGGGGCCTTGCTTAATGACCTTTATCCTAATCACTTCCCAAAGCCCTCACCTGCAGACACTATAATCAGACTAAGTTTTTACTTCTTGATCTCATTGCAATGGCTCAACACATGAATTTGGGGGGCACTTATTCAAACAGCAACGTAGAGGTAGAAAACATGTGCTGAGTGTCTTAATCTAATCATTGATAATGTTTCTTTTTTTTGTTTTGTTTTGAGAGGTTTTTGCTCTAGGGTGCGTGTGCTCGCCAGACAGACAGAGACAGAAAGACAGAAAGCGAGAAATCATCCCCCAGGGGGGATGGCCACGCCACAATCCCTTCTCCTCCATTCTCCTCTCGGGATCTTGGACACGCACGCACACGTGCCCAGCGTGAGTTTTAAGCCACCGAGTCCGAGACACGAACCGCGGTCTACTACATGGGAGTCCAACGACATAGACATTACACTAACTGCTGGTCCCAATGATAATGTTTCTATTGCAGTTAGGAGTGCTGAGGACACACATACAAAATAATATTAATGTTAAAACTGAAATAAGAGAGATAATATGTAAAGTACAATAAGATTTCATTTATTTCTGGGCTTCCCAAAGGATCAGATGTATTTGCTCTAACTCTTGGAGAACAGCACTTCAGGTAGATGTGATGCAAATGTGATATACACCATAACTAAATGTCCATTGTCAGATAAGTGATTTCCTCAGTCATAACATTTGTTCCTTTGGGAAATAGATGTTTCAAGAGTTCTAATTTATTCTCCGCATTTCAGGAAATAATGTAGTGAGGAAATAGTCACTTCATCTATTCAGATTCTATGAAGGCAGGCCCTGCTTTCTCTCTTTGAATGAACATATCACAAAGATAATATTACCATTTAAACCGATGCCATCAAGGGGTGGTCAGTAGCATTTGACAAAAAGCTAATTACAACAGATTCAAAAGAAAAACCTGGAGAGACTTCTTGATGCCAACTGGAAAATATTTACAGGAAAGTGTAATTAAGGAGAGTGTGATCAAACTAGGTAAGGATAAAGAATGCAGGAATGTGAAGTGACAAGACAGAGTGGACAGAGATGACAGGAGACTTGTGGGAATGGATCTGAGAGAGAAGAGAATAAACAAGACTACTTCAGTTCAAGTCAGGAGTTACTGAAAGCAGTTCGGTTCTCTCATCCGTAACAGGGAGAGATATTTCTCTTGGCAATTCCAGAGCATAGGGGAAGAGTATATGAAGAAAACAGGATGTTCTGAGGCCTCCCTCTTTTTACAAGAAAAGGTTGACTTAGATCTGGGTGCTGTTGGGAAAAATTGCATGTGCACAGCTGAGGGAGAAATTCAGACCTTTGTATTTTTTATCCATTGCAAATAAAAAACAGAATGCAATCAACACAATACAAGATGTACTGATTACTTAATATAATTCTACTGCATTCATCAAAAGCCTTTCTGTAGAAGCCTGCTCTCCACAGCAGTTGGATGTCTCACAGAGCTAATGAAATGCGTCCTCAAAGAACTTACAGTCACAGGCATTAGCAAAAGCATAGTCATAGCCAACTACTGGGTATGCTGTGAAGTGCAAGGAGAAACTCCCCATTTCAAAATACCTTGCTCATGGGTTTGCTACTGTCCAAGAAATTCCCTCCAGCAGTCATTCAGATTTAGCCATTTGTTTCTCTGGCGATACAGTTTAAAATGGCTGTTGGGACCAGTAGTTGGCGTCATGGCTATGTCACTGGACTCCAGTATAGTCGACTGTGGTTCGAGTCCTGGACCTGGAGGCGTAAACTCACGCCAGGTGCTTGTGCATATGAGCTCAAGATCCCGAGAGGAGAATGGAGGAAAGGGGATGGCAGCGTGGTCATACACCCTGCGCAGGGAGAGGGGGGGTGATTTCTTGCTTTCTATCTCTCTTTCTTTCTGGTGAGCACATGCGCCCTATAGCAAAAAGAGAAAAAAAAAAAAGAAAAGAAAAAATGCATGTCTGTTAGCTGACAAGAAAAGTAGCACAATCCTTACCTGTTATACTTAATGACACTATAGATGGTAACTTTGGGTATGTTCTTCTTTTTCTATTTATTTCCTCTGAGAGGGAGAGACAAAGAGACAGGCACCTTCATCAGAGTCTTCACAGTGCAATTCACCTCCAATCTCAGTCCCCAAATCACAGACATACACACCTGTGTGTTCAAAGAAAGCCTGGGTTCTGGATGAGAATCCAGGATCTTCCCCAGACGGGTCCAGTTGTATTACCACTATGCTATCCAGACCCTTTAGCCTTTCTCTTTGTATAGTACCCCATGTCACATGACTTGCCTGGAGAAGAAAATGCATGAGATAATTATGCACGGAACTAACTTCGTATCTGTACTTATAACCACTAACCACTTATAAAAGACAACTGTAAAAATAAATAAAATTATACACTCAAAAAAAGTCAAATTAAGAGGACAAGTTTAGCACCAGCAGAGAGTGTCACGGGTATGTCACTGGACTCCCACACGGCTGACAACAGTTAGAGTTCCAGACCTGGTGGCTTCAAACTCACACTGGGTGCATGTGCATGTGTGCCCAAGGTCCTGGGAGGAGAATGGAGGAGAAGGAACTGCAGTGTGGTCATCCCCCCCCCTCCTGGGAGGGTGATTTCTCACTTTCCCTGTCACTGTCTCTGTCTCTCTCTCTCCAGGGAGAGAATGAGCCCTAAGGCAGAAACCTCTGAAAAAAAAAAAAAGAATGCAAGTTTAGCATGGAAAGAATATTAAATATTATTTTTAATTTTGCTTAAGGTAAATCATTGAGGGACCAGTGGTTGGTGTAATGGCTGTCGCTAGACTCCCATGTAGCCTACCACAGTTCAAGTCCTAGACCTGGTGGCTTAAACTTATGCTGGGTGTGTGTTCGCCTGTGCCCAAGATCCTGAGAGGAGAATGGAGAAGGGACTAAGCTGTAGCCAACCCCCTGGGGGGTGATTTCTCACTCTCTGTCTCTCTGTCTCTTTCTGGTGAGTGCATATGCCCTATAGCAAAAACCTCTCCAAAAAAAAAAAATGTAAATCATTAAATGTTTAATGTGTCACGTCATGAAAGAATTCTCTCAAGACTGAATTTACACTCTGTTTGATCCACTGGTTAAATACATCACAGACATTTTTTTTTCATCATTCCAAATTTTACTTATAAATTATAACATTGCATCAGCAGGCGGTGTGGTGTTTAAAGTGGTGGATCTCACAGTTTGGCTCCTGAACCCAGAGGTTTGAAAAACACCAAGCATGTGTGTGTGTGTGTGTGTGTGTGTGTGTATGTGTGTGTGTGTGTGTGTGTTTGTTTGTGTGTATGTGTGTGTATGTGTGTTGTGCATGCCCAAATTCCTAAGAGGAGAATGGAGGATAGTAGATGGTTAAGCAACCATTGTTTATGCAATAATTTTTGCCTGCTTTTTTTTTTTTTTTTATCAATAGCCCTCAACAATTACAGTAGCACTGCATAATTGGAACTCAATTATAAACATCCAGGTCTAAACATGCAGGTCTAAAATCAAGCCCAGAAATCAATTAACTATCGTTGATTTTAAAATGCTTAGTCAAATGACTCAGAATATTTTCACTTTAAAAAATTATCATCTTGAGAAACATCTTAAATATTGAATTCTAAATATAAAATCCCTATATCTCCAATTATATCCATATGTCTATGTTTATATAAGCCTTTACAGACTCCAACCTGAGCTATATTTCTCTATAACAATGATTTCTAACAAGACTTTCTACAATGATGAAATGCCCTATATCTGTACTACCTAATATAGTTACTGCTAACATCTGGCTGTAGAGTTACTTAAAATGTAGCTAGTGTGACTGGCAAATTCAATATTAAATTTTATTTAATTTGATTAATCTAAACATAACTAGCTACATGTGTGTAGTAACTATTATAATGGCCATGACAGTTATTATTTTTTTTCTATAGCCCTGTCAGAGTCTGGCTTTCTAAAATATTACTAAAATATCCCTTCATATAACAAGTTATCTACATACTTCAGTAGCTTAAAACAAGCTTGTATTAGCTCACATAGTTTCTATGGGTCAGGATTGGGAACAGCTTAGCTGAATGGTACTGGCTCCAGGTTTCTCATAAGGCTACAGCCAAAATATTTGTTAGGGCTGCAGTTATCTGAAGGCTTGATTGGGGCCAAGGGGTCGTCTTCATAATGGTTCATACATAAGGCTGTGGGCAGAAGACCTCCATTCCTTGCTGGACATGGGCAAGAGTCTCACTTTCTCACCAGGTAGACATTTCCGTAGGACTGCTCATTCTGGCCACACACTACAATAGCTGGCTTCTAGAGTGTGTGATACAAGCTCCCTCCAGAATCTGCCATCCAAGAGAGAACATCAAAAGCCAAAGTGTCCTTTATGACATAGTCTCTGAATGTGAACTTTCTCTTTAACCTGTTTATTAGAAGCAAATCACTACATCTAGACCACTTTCAAGAGGAGAAGTAGGCTCTAGTTCTTCAAAGGTAAGAACATCATGAAATTTGTGTACGTATTTCAAATTCACCATAGACATGCTCTCTAAAGCAATAGAGTGCAAAAACTTCCATTTTGAATTTATTTCGTATTAGTCTGGACCCAGTGTTTTAATCACAGCTCTCCACTGCCTAGAATAGCCATTCATTCAAGTACATGATCTCTCAAGATGGTATTTACTTTTTTTCTTTTTCTTTTTTTCTTTTTTTTTTTTTGAGAGGTTTTTGCTTTAGGGTGCGTGCGCTTGCCAGACAGACAGAGAGAGACAGAGAGACAGAAAGCAGGAAATCACCCCCCGGGGAGGTTGGCCATGCCACAATCCCTTCTCCTCCATTCTCCTCTCAGGATCTTGGGCACGCACGCACACGCGCCCGGCGTGACTTTAAGCCACCGGGTCCGGTACTCGAACCACGGTCGACTACGTGGGAGTCCAGTGACATAGCCATTACGCTAACTGCTGGCCCTCAAGATGGTATTTAGAAACAAAAGACAATCTAAATGCAAGTACCTACCCTAAATTTTATTGATTTTTCAAGGTATGTCTCTTAAAAATCCATTTGTAAGTTCCCAAGTGCTATTGTAAATTGTAATCTTAGCATTTAAAAATGGTTATCTTCTCTAAGTAACTGGATATATATTATGTTCAGAAAGAAAGTAAAGCAATCAACTAGCGTTTAGAATTCTAGCATCTATTGCTGCACCAGCAAAGTCCAGTTAAATTGCTCTTTTGTAGGAGGCCTCAGCGTGACTGCTATGCACAAACTTTTCTTCGATGGTTCCTTCTATAAGCCTGTGTGAGCCATGCTCCACATCGGTAGGCTCAGGGAGCGTCACAATCATAAACAGAGTTCAAATGATGGTTTTAATCTTTACCTCATCTCTCAAAGGGCAGAAAGGAGGATTCAAGTACAGAGTTAACAATAATTCTTACTAAAAATTCCCAGTCTTCTCTTCTTAAATTCTAGGACACGTCTTAGAGCCTCTTATTCTGATGGAATAATTCACCCTGTCCTCCACACCATTCCATGACCCACTTTCTCCCACTCTCCCACTCCATCCACAGTGTGTGCTTTCACAATTCATTCCTCTGAGCCTGTGACTCTGAGAAGTTCGCTAGCTATTCTTTCCCCACCACTCTCGTTGAAAAAGTTGGCAGTGCGGCTTTTGTCCCTTCTGCCTTCTACTCACAGACTCTTCAACACTGCAACCCCAAGTAACAATACCCTTAAGAGCAGAAGAGATTTTTTAAAAAGGCTTTATGTCAGACAGCAATTCCTGGCCCAGTCGGCTCCACACAGAACAGCAGAGAAACTACTCATGTATGTGGTCCTCTTTCCTGGCTGTGATGAAATGTTGTGGGGTAGTACTTTTTTCACTGGCTGGGCCGGAATCTAAGAAGATGGCTGGACACTGAACTGCCCAGACTGAGGGACCCACATTTAGTGATAGTTTGGAAAGCTAATCATAACCTTTCTGAAACACTTAGCAAGGAAATAAGCTAGTAGAGTGAGCAAGAGCAGAGAGAGGAAGACCTACAAGGCAGTAATCCTTGTGTAAATATTAGACAAGAGTTAGAGAAGGAAAATATATTTAATGTAAAGTCTAATTAAATAATACAACTATGTTGCCTCTTCCTTGCAACTGAGAGGAATGTAATGTACCTATTTAAAAGGATAAAACTGTGTTAAAAAACTTTTAGAAGGGCTTATTATTGGGACCAGCAGATGGCATAATGGTTACACATAGTCGACCGTGGTTCGTGTCCCAGACGTAGTAGCTTAAAACTCATGCCAGGTGCGTGTACATGCGTGCTCAAAATCCAGAGAGGAGAATAGAGGAGAAGGGACTGCAGTGTAGCCACCCCTGGCGGGGAGTGCGTAGTGGGGGATGGTAGTGGTGATTTCTTGCTTTCTGTCTCTCTGGCTCTCTCTGGCTCTCTGGTAAGCATATGTGCCCTTTGCAAAAGTTTCTCTCTCACACACACACAAAGAAGAGCTTATTATTTACTTCTTAAAAATATTCAATATCAGTCCTAACCTGGATTGTTACAGTAATAAAAGTGGCTGATATTTATCAGTTGGTTACCATACTATAACAGCACCATGCATTGTTCTAACTGCTGTGAATGTATTAATGTTTTGCTACATTACTCTAAATTGTATATGAAGATACCAGGACATAGAATACTGGAATAACTTGCCCTAGGTCATATAGCTAGTGTCAGAGATTGTATCTTTGTGATATTGTAACAATATATCATAAGTTGGGTAATTTATACACTATAAAATTTGCCTAAATTAAAACATAGACCTTACATTAAAACCCAAACAAATAAAGTCAGAAAAGGTTACGGAGGGGACGGTTCTCATAAAGTAGATCTGATAATAGGAGTTGTCACAGGGACTGCCAGAATCACTATCTTGCCCAAACACCACTGTAAACTTACAGGAAAAGTACTTCCGTGAGACCATCTGCCCAGAAACTGCCTGTCCAACCCAGATTGAAGTCAACCTTGTCATAAATCCTTGTAGCTAAAGATAATTGTCCCAAAACTTACGTAATCTTTTCTCATTTTTAAAAAACACTTATCTTCTGAATACAGCAAGTGTATTCCACAGTGCAATGCCTGTTCTCATATAGACATTATTTCTCACTTAGAGAGTCTTTCTCTTTGCCTGTTATTTAAAGATTGACAAAACAATAAAAATTTATTTCTCATCGTTCTGAAAGTTAGAAAGTCCAAGGACAAGGCACTGGTGCTAGTGAGGTCTGTGTCTCTGTGTCTGATAAGGGCCTGTGTCTCTGCTTCCAAAATGCATTCTCTGTACAGGATGAAGCTTTTGTCCTCACATGGCAGTAGGGGGGAAGGGCAAAAGGGAACATTAGCTTAGCTCCCTACAGCTGTTTTATAAAATCACTGATTTCATTCATGAGGGCAACATCTAATATATCTAATGATTTAACCACTCCTGAAGTCTGAATCTCTTTATAATTTATTTATTTATTTTCTGGAATTTAATTGAGCAAATCTTAACACGATTCAAATAGGACAGTTTCCTGGACTGGCTTCCGAGTGACTCTGAGTAGCCTCATGGACGAGTCATATTTAAGTTCCAGGAAAGGAAAATGACATATGCAGGAATAGGAACGTGAATAACTTAAGGCAGAAAGAACAACTGGACTAGTTACATGCTGAAGTTTATCTGCATTGACATCCTTTAAAAGGCAGGGTGCCCTTGATTGACTGAAGCCTAGCTGCTGTGATTGGCTGTAACCTAGCAACCAACCAAAAAGCAGACAGCTAAATGAGGTCACAGTTTCTTCATGAAAACCAAGCAGGAAGACCCAACCTCTTAATATACTATATTCAGGATTAAGTTTCAGCATGAAGTTTGGCGGGAACACAAACATTCAAACCATAGTAAGTAGGTTTTCAGCCCACATAGTCTGGCTCCAAAAGCTGTGCTTCCAACTGCTGTATTCTGCTGCTGCTCCAAATAAAACAGTTCCCTGTTCTCTATAAGACAACTTCCAAAGGTCTCATCCTGCTATCTTGCCCCTCCAATATAGCCCACAATTATATTTATCTAATTCCAGTGCTTCAACCCTTATTAACACCTGTCTCTCCTCTCACAGCCCCCTAAACTATGGAGCTGCAGACCCTCTGTCCTGCCTCTCTGTGCCTTTATGTATCCTGAAACTAGAAACCTAACTGAAGGAGGGTGTGATCACAGAGAAACCTTAACATGAAAAGCAGCAGGCCTCCCAATGGTAATGGTTTCGTCCATCTGAATTTTTAGGCTGTAGAATCCAACTTTGATGAACAATGAGATCTTGCACACTGCTTTATGAGTGTTTATTTAGGCTCTCAGCAGATGAACAAGCAAAATGAAATTTAGTGCTAAGCTGTGTGAACAGGATCTGACTCTTCATTCATTTATTTTTAATGACAGATTCCATTTTCTGCTGCTGACATGATTACATGGGAAGACATTTGTCCACTGAGAGTACATTTGCGACTTTTGCATGGGCTAACGCAGTGGTAGCATTTAATTTGTGCAATATTATTCACTTACCAGACCAAAAGATAGTACATGTTCAGAATTACCAAGCTTATTGAAATGTTATTACAAGAATCAGTCTTGAGAGGCAAAAAGGAACATCAGTGCTTAGCTTGAGATTGTCTCATTACCTTCAAAGTACAGATACCATCGAGATGATTTCTTTCCTGCATCAATTTAGGTCTGAAGAGGAGTGAATATGTGCTCTGTCAAAAATGTATGTTGCAGAATTATTTATTGTGCAAGGCTGGTGTTGAAAACAAGTAAGTACAGTGTGAAAGTGGGTAGGTGAACATTAATAGGGAATGAACTTGATTAGAGAATGACTCTTAGAAAGGAACTTACACTAATCAGGTCTAGTCAATTGTTACAGTGGTGGAATGTAGCCCCAATGTTGGCAAATATTCTGATTTTTTTTAACATTTTTTATTATAATTGTGATTATTTTTTATACAAGCAACCACTGTACATCACTTAGCTTGTACAGAGAATTTACCCAACATGAAATACACCTCAGACCAGTCCAGTTGAGAATACTGTGCATGTATCATCATCAACAGGTAATAAAACATTTCTGTGTCTCACAAACATCTTACCTATTTTTATTTTTTTAAGAGAAAAGAGATTTTCAATATCTATATGAAATACCTGATTTTAAATGGTAACTATAGTAGTCAGAATTCAAGAATGACTTCCACTGACACTTTTCCTTGTAGAACCCTTTCTCCTTCAAATGTGAGTGGAATCTGTTAATAGGATAACATAGTATTTTTACAACTGTTACTTGGCAAAAAGGTGATTATCTAGGTAGGCTTATCTAATCACACATGGGTTGGCCTAGTGACCTCATTGTTAAGAACTGGACGCATATGGCCGAATGCATGGTTTAAAGCCCAATCCTGGTGGTTTGAAAAACATGCTAAGTGCATGTACACATGCATTCCAGATCATAACAGGATGGAAAAATGGAGAAGGGATGATCATAACCCACGGGGGGTTGGGGGGTGCTTTTTCCTTCTTCCTCCCTGTCTTCTTCTTGGTCTCCCTAGGGAGTGCACACGCTTTTGGCTTATAAACAAACAAAATCTAATCACATAGTATTAGAGGGGAAAAGCATGAGAAGGATCCCACAGACCTTTATTTTGAAGATATAAGGGACCATCGCTTAAGGACCATTAAGAAGTAGTCCTGGGCTAATTAACAAGGAAGAACATGTGGACTTCACCCAGGCACTAAATTCTGCCAACAACCTGAATCAGCTTGAAAGTGAATTCTTCCCGAGAGCCTTCAAAGACTTATCCCAGTCAACACTTTGATTTTGGTCTTATACCTAGTCCATTGATTATTACTCAGTGGAGCCCACCCTAACTCATGACTTACAGAATTGTGGGCTAATAGATGTGTATTTTTGTAGTTCTCAAACTAGGTGGTTATTTGTTATCCAGCATAAAAATTAAAATAGTAAATAATTTAAAAAATCTTTAGTAAGAAAATTGGCACACATCAGTCATTGAGGCATAATTTTTCAATCTCTGGTATAATCAAGGTGAGGTGGGAGAGTTCAGATGAAAAGGATCCTAAGCATTTCTTTGTCTTCTAGTGTAACCAATTATACTATGTGCTTCTAATGTTCACCACTTTCGGTCTTTATCAAAGAAATAGATTTTGATTAAATTTTTTTGATTAAATTTCTTTGATTTATTGAATGTTTCCTGAAATGTAACTTACTCATGAAGTGATGAAGAGTGAAAACATATGACAATGAAATGCAAAAGAGCATTCATAGAATTGATGTATTGGCTCTGTGGATACCTTCAGCATTTGGTGATTTAGAGTAATTGAGGTAAATCAAGAAATAGGAAATTTTCTTACTTTTTTTTTCTAAAAATATTGCACTGTAAGAAAAGTCATGATACATTTTTGCATAGAATAACAAACTGTGGCTTTTTTGATGACCTAACAACTTGAGCATAACTTTTCCTTTAAAACTTTCTGTATGCCTCCCCAAATCTGCCTTGTTTAGTCTTCATTAAGAATGTATCTTTACAACAGATGCTAAATATCTGCATTCTCAAAAGTCCTCTCGTTTGAATAGCATGTAGTAAATGCAGGACAAGTTCAGAAATGGCGTATTGCTCACCTTTTGCTGAACAAATTTGCAAAGATTATTCCTCATGGCTCTGGGAATAAATTTATCCTCATTTTATCTTTGGCCAAAGTGGTTCTCAAATATCAAAACAGTCAGAGCATCCTTCACGAAACTCTCTTCATATGCGCAAAATCATTCATTTGTCATCTATAATGTTCAAGTCACTGTTACAAGTTCAATGTTAAGAATCAAGATGGCCAAAAAGGTATGATAGCTAGCCAGCTTCAAGTAACTTACTATCTCCTTCTCTTCTTAAATCTTTCTGTAATAGTTAAGACGTGGGCACATATTGGTCTTCTAAAAGGTGCAACCAAAATTTCCAAGCTACTCTTCTCCACCACTCCACACGCAAATACCAATGTGAAGATAAAAGACAGCTGAGCTCACCATGCAGGTGGAGATGCTGAGGAATGGCCCTCCGTCTTCCACCACTGGCTGAAACCTGCCCAGAATGCTTATTGCATTAGCAACTGCTAAACTAGATGTGAACACAAGCAGATTTCAGAGACCATCCTGCTCTCCTTGGCTGATACATGTGACCAGGTTAGCAGATCTACGTGTCTTACTACGCACATCCACCACTCCCTTTGCTCTGAGAATGTTAAAATAAGGGTTAGGCTTTCAAGAACAGACAAGAGCTATAGAGAAAATTAGGGTACGACTTGGCTAACAATCTTTAAATGGTATTTTTATAAATGAAATGTATTTGGGCCCTGAGCCCCCTCACTCTTATCCCTCCTTTCCAGAATTCTAGACTCTGTTATTTGTACAAGCTTCTTGCCTTGGGAGAGGAAGTGGACTGAGACTCCTTCCATGGCTCTTCTCTGGTGAAATTTCTGTTCCCTGTGGCCCAAGATCGAAATGTTTTTCTTTCATTAGCACTTACTATGTCTTTAAAATCTGCCATTTATTTACTCGAGATTATAAATAATGTATATTTAATAAGTCAAATGTCTTATCTTTAGAGACCACAGGTGATTACTGAAATCTGTCAGGAAACAATAAAGCTTATGCTAAAACATACCGCTATTATTTCCTTTGGCATTTTCCAGTTAGTTTTTATATATAAATAAGGCATGTAGTTAATTAACTTGTTGTCTTTGGGTTTCATGGTATTATTTACTCTGGAATTCTAGCCACTTTTTCTTCAGTTTAGACCCTCAAAATAACTATTAAATGATATATACTTATTAATATGTAATAAATATTTACTTAATACTGTTGGAGACCTTCTAAAAATTGTTCACACCACTTTGTAGATATATCCATATGATAGTATCAACATACCATAACATGCTAGAAGCTACAATTGTTTGGCCACATTTTTTTTTTCCATATTAACATTTCAGTTGATTTCTCAATAGAAGGTAATGATGTAAAATTGCTTGCAGCAATTTTCTGTGGTTATTTTCCTACTCCTTTTCCATTCTTGCCTTACTGATGTTGAGATTTGCAAGTTGACCTTTCTTTGAAATTAATGGTCACACAGTAACTGTAGGTCTGATTCTAGCAGTATCAATATTTGCTTGGCTGGAGAAATGTTTTCATCTGTTTGCACATGATCTATTTTCTTGTTCTCTGGAGGTCTTGCATATCTTTTGCAATTCATTCTGTGAGAAGGAAATTTACAGAGCAGACTGCAAATCCATGGTGTCCTGCAGGAGAATGCGGGAGTCCACTCTCATGCAGACTCCTGACCAGCTGGTTGCCCCAAAACTTTCCTCTACTATTTTTCTATGAAAAGGACACATAAACATTTTTTTGGTTGACAATTAAGATAACATTACTACCCATTATTACCCTGTTTGATAGGATAATTAATTCCTTCTACTTAAACCCTAATGCAATTGCATATTGGGGACATTAATAATCTCAAATTTCTGAAGGCGCATGCTGCATAACACACATCTTTTTCTCAAGCTAGTTATAAAACTCTCAGATGCTGCTGGAAAAAAGGGAATAGCTAAAGGGCACACCATAGGGAGAAAAAAAGGCTAATTACGGTGTGACACTCACGGGGGACCACTTACAGTATCTTCTCTATAGTCCGCCCTGTGGCTTCTGCAGAACTAAATTTCTATTAGCAGATATTAATCAAAACACACACAGTAAAGAAATATGATGTTTCTGATTTTGGAAAGAAAGAACATCAAATTTTAATAGATAAAAATGAACTTTATTATATAGGAAAACATTTTTTAGAAGTATCTTTACAGGTTTTGGGGCTTCTGGAACAGAGAATGTGGACACATAAGGCTGATAGTCCTGAGGCATATTTTATTCAGGACAAGTACAATAGTTTCTGCTCTCTTATAATTAGTCTGCATATCTATTTTTGTGTTTTGCAACATTTCTCTTCATTTTCTCTCTGTAGTCTCTTAAAACACTCTCTCTTTATATGTGTATATGCTAATATTAGTAATAGATCTGCAGTGAAATTTTGATGTTGTTCTGTATTACTCAAAATGTCTTTGGAAGATTAGGCTTTAGGGTGCTCTGTTAACATTTTTTCTTCCCTTTTGAAGCAAGAGAAGATCACTTCCTGTCTTGCAAAAGGACAATTTGAAGAGCATCTTTTTTCTTTCTTTCTTTTTTTAAAATTCCTGTATTGAAACCCTAACTCCTCAATGTGGGGGTATTAAGACGTGGAGCCTTTGGTAAGCTGTGCCTTCAAGTGGGATTTTTGCCTGTATAAGAAAGACCTCATCTTTCTTAAGAAAGCCCCTTGCTCCTCAGTCATGTCAGGATGCAGCAGGAAGACAGCCATCCATCACTGGACATCAAATCTGCCAGCATCTTGATCTGGAACTTACAGCTTCCAGAACCATACGAAATACATTTCTGTTGTTTATAAGCCACCAAGCTTATAATATTTTGTTATAGCAGGCCGAATGAACTGTGACAGTAGGAAATCATTCCCCTGGGATTACAGAGGAAAAAGAGATATCCATACAGTGGTGAGCTATATTCTAGAGAAGGAATGGACACATTTATGAAGGAGTCCATGCTTTTTCACCCAATGAGTGAAGTTACAGAAAAATAAAGACAGACCAGGGTTATCTTTACTCTTGAAGGATAATGAAGAGTTACTATCACTGAAACAGTTACAACACACTCTAAGCCAGCACTGGTGAAGGGAGAACTAGCCTGGGTCTCTTCATCAAGTAAGTTAGAGAGGTTTCAGCTCAAAGTTCTACGATGGCTACTGGGATTTGCACCTGTCTGAGGCTCTTCATGTCATCTGGGGAAGCCGCACCAAGTGTGGCTAAAGCTGTGCTCTCTTAAGTCCTGTGTGGTAGTAGCCACTCGGCACGTGTGGCTGTCTAGCCCTTGCTGGCTGTAGTAATTTAAGAACTCGACATTTAACCAACTTGACTGGTAATTACCTAAAATTTCTACTAAATTTCTGAAAAAATTAAAATTAAATTTCTGAAAAGCTTAAAATTGGATCTGTGACTCTCATGTTTCTGCTGAATATGCTGCTCTGGTCTAAAGGGCACAAAGCCTTTCAGACGTGAGTATAGTCCAGGTGAATTTCCCTCTCTGGGGAAGCCACTGATACTGGAAAAGACTCTGTTTGTACACAGTGGCCAAATTGGAGGATTTATCTCCAACCACCATGAGCCTGACTCTGGCTCTTCATACCACTTCCTTTCAATCTGAGCTCAGCCAATGGCAGGCTCCTGGGCACCTTGGCTCCAACACTGTCTGAGTTGCTAGTCCTGCCAGGCAGGGCTAAGGAGACCTCCCAGGCCTATGCTTTGAAGCTACCCAAGGAAAGACTCAACTAGAGATCATTAGTAATTACCAGAAAAGCAATTTGGTGGGAAACAAGGTAGCTCGCCATCAAAGAGTTGCTGATATTAGGCAAATGACCACCCCAGCACACTCAAAGGGCTACAGAGCATTTGATTCAGCTTTTAGACCATCAGTGCTACCCTATGAAACCAGTTTATATTCAGATGTCTCTACTGAAAATATGAAGTTAGGCTCAAACTAGTCTGTAATCACTTACTAAAGATACGTAAACAAAAACAAAAAGTAGGAGGTAATTTAGGGTGGGGAGGGCCCTGAAGATCCAGGACAGCTCAGCCTCTGGCTGCCTCCAGCGCGTCGGGACATATTGCCTGGGACTGCGGCGCCTAGCAGAGCCCACCTGCCCATCCTGTCTACCATCTCAGGGAGATCTCTGTCCCCTGGGGCTGCCTTTCCTCAAGCTGAAGCCTCAGGGTTTTGAGGTACCAGCCAGAAGTCTTCCCACAAGGGATCTGTGGTGGCACAGGGTGATGGGGCTCCTGCCAGTGACAGGGAAATGGACACGGTGGAACTGACTGAACTGGGACCCCTGCCAGAAGAGAAAGGCAATCGGGTCATTGCCAGTCAGACCAAACCTGAAGAGCAAACATGCCCTTTGCCCCAGGAAGAAGAGGAGCCAGGTGCGGGTTCTGACACTTCCCCTGCAAGCCCACCATGGCATGGAGAAGACGGAGGAGTTTGTATATAAGGTCTGGGAGGGACACTGGAGGGTCATCCCATATGATATGCTCCCCAGCTGGCTGAAGGACGATGACTACCTGCTGCGTGGCCATAGGCCTCCCAGGCCCTCCTTTCCAGCTTGCTTCAAGAGCATCTTCCGCATCCATACGAAAACTGGCAACATCTGGACCTATCTCCTTCATTTTGTGCTGCTTCTCTTTTTGGAAATTTTGACCATGATCAGAACAAATATGTCCTTCACGGCCCCCTCCATGGGAAGGTGTTTTTGGGGGCTGTTCTTTTTGGGAGCAGTGCTCTGTCTCAGCTTCTGCTGGCTTTTCCACAGTGTCTATCATCATTCAGAGAAAGTCTCTCTGACATTTTCCAAATTGGACTTTTCAGGGATTGCCCCGCTGATTATGGGAAGCTCTGTCCCCTGGTTCTCCTACTCCTTCTACTGCGCCCCACAGCCATGGCTCATCTACCTCTCCACCGTCTGCGTGCTGGGCATCTCTGCCGCATTGTGGCACAGTGGGACAGTTTGCCACTCCTAAGCATTGGCAGACAAGACTGGAGTGTTCCTGGGACTCGGCTTGAGCGGGGTCGTGCCCACCATGTGATTGACTATCACGGAGGGCTTTGTCAAGGCCACAGTGGGCCAGATGGGCTGGTTCTTCCTCACTGCTGTGATGTACATCACCGGAGCTGGCCTTTATGCTGCTGGGATTCCTGAGTGCTTCTGTCCCGGGAAATTCAATATATGGTTCCAGTCTCACCAGATTTTCCATGTCCTGGTGGTGTCAACAGCCTTTGTTCACTTCTAGGGGGTCTCCAGCCTTCAGGAGCTTCCTTGCAGCCTACAAGGGGGCTGTACCGAAGACTCCCTTCTCTGAGCCTTCCTG
>NW_006159547.1:4459204-4460105 GCF_000334495.1 Tupaia belangeri chinensis | reverse complement strand
TCACAATGATTCCTCCCGCCTCGGCAAGGTAGCCATCAGCCCTCCCAAAGACTTACTTTGAAACTCATGTTGCGATTTTACCCCCTCTTCCAACCATTTTTGGGAAAAATGATGAAATGGGATTCCAGAAATTCTTTTTCTGGAAGAAAACATCCCTCCTTTACCCCCATTCTTACTTTGTATTCTGGCTTATAAAAGGTCATCCAGTTTTATAGCACACTTTTCAAAAAGGATGATAACCTGGTCCTATCTTTTGGGGCCTGGATCTGCTGCCACAGCAGGAAGAGTAAAGCCACCGACTTTTACATAGCCTGGCTAATCATAGAAGTGTGTCCAGGCTTCCAATAATTTGAGCTTTTTTTTTTTTTCTTGGTAAGATTAAAATGAGGAAAGATATTTAATATTTAATACTAAGCTTTAAAAAGAAACTGCTATCATTGCTATGTATCTTGATGCAAAGACTATGATGATAATTTTATTTTAAAAAGTACAGAAGACAAACCCCAAAAGACAAAAAACACTTCTTGATAGCTATGACTAAATTTCTAGACTATCTACTGTCCCCTGGAATTATTTGATAGTTACATGTTTCTTATATCACAATGTATAGAACCAGTCCAGTTATATCTGGTAGGGCTTTGTCAAGGCCACAGTGGGCCAGATGGGCTGGTTCTTCCTCACTGCTGTGATGTACATCACCGGAGCTGGCCTTTATGCTGCTGGGATTCCTGAGTGCTTCTGTCCCGGGAAATTCAATATATGGTTCCAGTCTCACCAGATTTTCCATGTCCTGGTGGTGTCAACAGCCTTTGTTCACTTCTAGGGGGTCTCCAGCCTTCAGGAGCTTCCTTGCAGCCTACAAGGGGGCTGTACCGAAGACTCCCTTCTCTGAGCCTTCCTG
>NW_006159547.1:4438505-4459134 GCF_000334495.1 Tupaia belangeri chinensis | reverse complement strand
TACAAACAACTTCTTTGCTGAAGTGAGAGGAAGAGTCTGAGTTGTCTGGGTTTTTTTTGTTGTTTTTTTTTTTTTTAGAGGTTTTTGCCATAGGGCGCGTGCGCTCGCCAGACAGAGAGAGACAGAAAGTGAGAAATCACCCCCCAGGGGGGATGACCACACCGCAATCCCTTCTCCTCCATTCTCCTCTCGGGATCAATGGCATTCACGCACACGTGCCTGGTGTGAGTTTCAAGCCGCCTGGTCCGGATGCAAACCACGGTCGACTACATGGAAGTCCAGTGACATAGCCACTACGCTAACTGCTGGTCCTGAGTTGTCTGTTTTTAGAAGAAACCTCATAGAGAAATCGGTACTAGACAAGCTTCAGCCCACTTTCAGACCCACTGGGCAATAAACTTGCCACATTTGCTCTCCTGGCTGAGGAGGGTGGGGACGGTCCCACTTGGCCATCACCCTCCACAATGATTCCTCCCTCCTCGGCAAGGTAGCCATCAGCCCTCCCAAAGACTTACTTTGAAACTCATGTTGCGATTTTACCCCCTCTTCCAACCATTTTTGGGAAAAATGATGAAATGGGATTCCAGAAATTCTTTTTCTGGAAGAAAACATCCCTCCTTTACCCCCATTCTTACTTTGTATTCTGGCTTATAAAAGGTCATCCAGTTTTATAGCACACTTTTCAAAAAGGATGATAACCTGGTCCTATCTTTTGGGGCCTGGATCTGCTGCCACAGCAGGAAGAGTAAAGCCACCGACTTTTACATAGCCTGGCTAATCATAGAAGTGTGTCCAGGCTTCCAATAATTTGAGCTTTTTTTTTTTTTCTTGGTAAGATTAAAATGAGGAAAGATATTTAATATTTAATACTAAGCTTTAAAAAGAAACTGCTATCATTGCTATGTATCTTGATGCAAAGACTATGATGATAATTTTATTTTAAAAAGTACAGAAGACAAACCCCAAAAGACAAAAAACACTTCTTGATAGCTATGACTAAATTTCTAGACTATCTACTGTCCCCTGGAATTATTTGATAGTTACATGTTTCTTATATCACAATGTATAGAACCAGTCCAGTTATATCTGGTACATTATCTCGCACCTTCTTAGGGTACAAATTGTACAACAGCAGAGATGGCGGATCAATGGATTCTTCTAGAAGAAATCACAGAACATGGCTAGGATACACATTTTCTGATTCCCAATTCAATGATTTTTCTCTTTTACAAGGAGGTTTCAAGCAGTTTATAAGAATAATATAATTAAAGTACAATTTTATTTTGGTGCAAAAACGTTGAAATCAATATATAGCTTTTTCATAATATACATTTTAATGAACTTTTTAATACACTTATTATATTCCCTTATATACAACATGTAATATATGCACTGATATGCTAGGCCAATTGAAAAAATAAAGGCCAGATGAACTGTAAAGATATCCACCATATCATTCAAGTTCTATTCTTGGTCTTCTCTCTTTGGTCAAGGTCTTTCTTACAGAGAATCATTGCAAAGCAAAATTCCCATCTCCACATCTTGATTCTATGCTAAAGTTTTTTATTTTGATCTTTTCAGCTGTCACTTGTTTTCTAGGCTCTAGCATTACATTTCCAACTGCTTAGCGTATTTTTTTTTTGTTCCCCCAAATCCTCCACACATTTAAATTGCACTATATATAACTAAGGCATCATAAAAGGACTTGAGAAACAGAAAGAAAACTCAAGTTTGGTAAGGAATATGAAGCACATTACATCTAAAGAGGAAAAACCAATTCTGAGTGTGAGGCATACTTTGTCTTAACACAAAGTCCTCCAATTATCTGCTTCCTTTTCTGGCCACTGCTCACCATTCCATTTACTCATATGGCTTTTCAGGAAGGAGCGTATTTGCAAAAATGGTTCTTCTCAAATTAAATGCATTTGTTTAATAATCTATGCTAAAGTTAAGATGCTTTCTCCATGATCAGAAATATTTTTACTTAGACTATATTAATTGAGAGTGCACTAAATTGTAGGGTCTGAAATTATAGGAAGAGAGGTGGGACAGTGTGTGTGTGTGTGCGTGTGTGTGTGCGTGTGTGTTCAGCTCAGAAAAGCAAATAAGTAAGATTCTTGACCTACTCTAAAGATCAGAAAGGTTCGTCTACGAAAACGGCATTTGAAGTTAGATAAAGGCGTGGGGGAAGGAGAAGCAAATTACTAGAAAGAAATATCATCCCAAACCTGGTCTAAACAAAACATTACCATTTGATGTAGTTTGTAATCCTTGCATAAATTAGAATTCTGATAAAACATGTAATTTTTTTTTTCAATTGACAAAAAGCATGTGCACCTGCTAGAGAGAGAGTGAGAAATAATGGGGTGTGGTCACAGTGTAATCCTCTTTTTGCCATTTCTCCATCTTGTCAGGATTTGAGGCACACATGATCATGTGCCCAGCATGGGTTTCAAGCTGCTGGTACCTGGATGCGCACTTTATCACTGTGCTCGAGGGCCGACTCAGCATCTAGTAATTTCCAATGATTATTTCATGTTTATCCTAGCAAACCAGTCACTTACCTGTTTATCTGACGTCAAGAGTTTGAGGATGTTTAAATAAATATATATATATATATTTTTTTTGCTATATTTGCTACAGTATCTCTACAAGGAGAGACACCATAGCTGAGCCTCCTCGAGGTTCTGACTATGCAGCAAGATAATAATAAAGTGTGACACGTGCTGCTAACTACATTGTCTGAAAAGTTCTAGTTATGGCGTCAGCAATTACAGGTAGGCTCTCTAGCCAAGCTAAGGTCATAGAGACAGAACAGAATGGGGACAACAGACAGGAAAAAGAAAGCCGAGGGATAGGCAAGATCCAGATGAAGCAAAGAATTTTGGCTCTTCAGTATTTCGCTCTTATTTTTAAACATAACATGAAGGAGATAATGACACTTACATTTTGTAAAGCTCAGTCTTTCTGTAACAGTACTACCTAATCGAAATTGAGATATCAAGCAAGCCACAAATATGAGTAACATGTTTAATTTTAACATCTCTAGTAGCCACCAAAAGTGAAAAGAAAATAGAGTTTACTGTAATTCCTATAACCTAGTAGGTTGAAAATGTTATCATTATAACATGTTACCAATGGGAAACATTATTTACTCAGTTTATCAACCTTGGCTTTGCCATGTCTTTCTAGAATAATAAAGTCAAGTGTTAAAAATTCAGTGATAAAGGAATGACTTATTCACTTATTACTGTGACAATATCATGGAAAACAAACAACTTGAGAACTTTTGTTTCCTCTAATGGGACTCTAGACTCTAGTTTAGAAAGTGCTGTTTAATTTCTTTCTTTCTTTTTTTTTTTTTTTTGGAGAGGTTTTTGCTATAGGGCACGTGCGCTCACCAGAAAGACAGAGAGAGACAGAGAGTCGGAGAGAAAGAAAGCGAGAAATCACCCTCCAGGGGGGATGGCCACGCTGCAATCCCTTCTCCTCCATTCTCCTCTCGGGATCTTGGGCACGCACACACACGCGTCCAGCGCGAGTTTAAGCCACTGGGTCTGGGACTCAAACTGCAGTCGACTACATGGGAGTCCAGCAACACAGCCATTATGCTAAATTCTGGTCCCAGAATGTGCTATGTTTAATTTCTATGAATATGCTTTCTCATTGATGAACTCCTAGATAAATGAGAGGTGGAACATACTTCATATGGAGAAGAAATCCTCTGATGGGTAATTCTTACCATCATTTTTAGGCCCAGACAGTGGCACAACAATAATGCAAATGGACCCTGCCACACACAAACGGAAGTCCCCACCTGGCATTCCAGGGCATCCTCCTACATGCTGGGCACAAATGTGCATGCCTGTGATCAGGGCTGACTGAAGCTGGGGGTGAATCAGGGCATGAGAACCCTGTTGGAGGTGCCTTTTTCTTTCTCTCTCTGTCTCTCATAAAATAAATGAATAAGCTTTAAAAATAATTTTCACTAAATTAAATACTATTGAATTCAGTAATAAAATAATTTACTGAACAGTTACTACTGCCCCCAAAGTAAAAATAAGCACAACTGAAGCTTCTACTTAAATACCTTCACTAATCAAAGACATCAAACTAGACTTTTTTTAGAGAGAGATTTTTGCTAGAGAATGTGTCTACTCACTAGTGAGACAGAGAGACAGAAAGTGAGAAATCACCCCTGCCTCCTGGGGAGAACAACGCTATAATCCCTTCTCTCTATTCTCCTCTTGAGATTTTGGGCACATGTGCCCATGTACCCAGAGTAGTTTTACGTCCCCAGGTCTGGGACTAGAACTGTGGTCATCTGCGTGGGAGTCCAGTGACATAAATACTACATCATCTGCTGGTCCTGAACTAGACATTTTTAATGGTGGTTTATTTTTCATTGTGTTGAAAGTAAAAGTCCCAAAGCCGGAAATATACTTACCTTTCTATAAATTCAAACATAATTCATTGGTACCGTTGATCCTCTCACTATTTGAAAACATACCTTCTAGCAACTAACTATTCAGAGACTAGCCAGTTAGCTTCCCACAGACAGCTGAGAACTTTTCATCGGCCTTCCTCATAGTAGAGAACTTAGATATTCATCAAAATATGAAGCCAAGGCAATAGAAATTTAGTTCTACTGACTGAAATCTCTTTAGAACCATGGCTTGTATCTTAAGGCCTCTGATTGGTAAGAGAGTAGTCTAAGAAACATTAGGTATGTAATAAACATTTGTAGAATAATAATAATGGCTTAATATGTAGCATTTGAGATGTGACAGAAGCATTTTTTAATGCTTTACTCAGAATATTTAAAAATGTTCAGTCTTCATGGGCTGCATGGTGGCCCAACAGTAAAATGTGATGCTCTGAGAGGGTGAACCACATGGGAAGGGCCCAGGTTCATGCCAGGGAGGCCTTCTGAGTACTCCAGGGATGTCTATGCCCATCATTTGGGGCTGTCTGGAGATGGCTCATGGATTCAAGACTCTGTTGGAGATGTTGCTCTGTTTCTTTATGTCTCTCTTGCTCATGGAAGAAATAAAGAAATAAAGTTTAAAATATTCAGACT
The DNA here is from genome assembly GCF_000334495.1 of Tupaia belangeri chinensis. Lineage (NCBI taxonomy): Eukaryota > Metazoa > Chordata > Mammalia > Scandentia > Tupaiidae > Tupaia > Tupaia belangeri. Next base: position 4,454,054 of record NW_006159547.1, on the reverse strand, counting down.
TCAAGTTAATCTTATGAGTAGATACAATAATAATTCCATGTACAGACAAGTAAATTGAATTAAAGATGTACTTTTAATAAGGCTCTAATGTTACATTAACTAGATTTATAAAAATCCTGAGGACATTTGTTATTTTACTGATGTGAGTACTTTATTATAATAGCAGTTACTATAGCAGCTAGCACTTACTGAATTTCCTGAAGAATAGGTATGGTTCTAAGTGCTGTTTAGGTCTAAACTCAATACTCCCAATAGTCCTGTTATTAACCCTATTTTATAAACGGGGAAATTGAGTTAAAAGCTACACTTTTTAAAAAGAATTATTTATTTTATCTATTATTATTATTATTTTAATTTGAATAGAAAGAGACAGAGAAAGAGAAAGAAACAGTGAGAAAGTATGCTGCCAGGTCAAGGACTCGAACTGTGGTTGGCCATGTGGGAGTCCAGTTCCTTAACCACCATGCTACCTGCTGGCCCCAAAAGCTGCATTCCTATGCAGTTAAACTTTTTTCCATTGTTCTCAAGAATGTTTGAAAATAGAATACTATACATTCCATAATTATTATTCTATAATATTATAACTGTGGTTAAAATGGGTACAATTTATAGAGGGCTGGGCACTATTAAAAGTATTTTCATGTAATGACCCATTTGCACCTCACATAAATCTGAGAGAGAGGGATACCTTTATCATCATTTTATAAACGAGGAAATTGAGGCACAATAAAATTTGAGTAAATTGCCTAAAGTTATACAGAAAAGGATGACAGTGTTTAGACTAGTATTTGTCTTCTGGTTTGAATTCAGTAGACCTGTATTTAAAGTTTTAGATTAATTCATTCAACATTCATCTAAATAAGATGAATTGTAGAAATTTCTTTTTTTGAGAGAGAGAGAGGGTTTTTTTTTTGTTTTGCTATAGGGTGTGTGCACTCGCCAGAAAGACAGAAAGAGACAGAGAGAGAGAAAGCAAGAAATCACCCCCTGGGGGGATGGCCATACTACAATCCCTTCTCCTCCGTTCTCCTCTAGGGATCTTGGGCACACACGCACATGCACCTGGCGTGAGTTTAAGCCACCGAGTCTGGGACCTGAACCGCGGCTGATTACCAGCGACATAGCCATTACGCCAAATGCTGGCCCCAGAAACTTCTTGTATCTTCTGAAATGAGTAAAGAAACAAAGCCATCACTTATAATTCATTATAGATGATTGACTTACTTTAATATCTATACTATTTCTCTTGAACTATTTCAATACAAAATTTTACTTCTTTTAGAATTAAAGGGTTTATAAACTAGGTCCTCTGTGTGTGATCCAAACATACATTCGAATTACTGGGATTAAAGAGATGACCAATGTACTTTGAAAGGTATTTTTTTTTTGAGAGTTATTTTGCTATAGGGCGTGTGTGCTTGCCAGACAGACAGAGAGACAGAATGTGAGAAATCACCCCCCAGGGGGGATGGCCATGCTGCAATCCCTTCTCCTCCATTCTCCTCTTGGGATCTTGGGCACACATGCACACGCACCCGGCATGAGTTTTAAGCCACCGGGTCCGGGACGCGAACTGCGGTCGACTACATGGGAGTCCAGCGACATAGCCATTACACTAACTGCTGGTCCCTGAAAAGTAAAATTTAAAAAGGGGTTCTTAATGATCAGCAGATGGCATAGCAGTTATGTTGCTGGACTCCCACATGGCTAACTGCGCTTCAAGTCCTGGACCTGGTGGCTTGACGATAATGCATGAGTGCCCAAGATCCCAGAAGGAGACTGGAGAAGGACTGTGGCATGGCCACCTTCCTTGGGGGTAATTGTCCACTTTCCCTCTTACTGTGTTTGTCTGTCTCTCTCTAGCAAACAAATGTACCCTAAGGCAGGCAAAATCTTTTAAATAAATAAATAAATAAATAAATAATAAAAGGGGTTCCTTTCTCTCTCTTTTATACACACACACACACACACACACACACACACACACAATTATATTTCTCTCTCTTTTTTTTTAGAGGTTTTTGCTATAGGGTGCGTGCACTCGCCAGACAGACAGAGAGAGACAGAGACAGAAAGCGAGAAATCACCACCCAGGAGGGGATGGTCACGCCACAATCCCTTCTCCTCCATTCTCCTCTCAGGATCTTGGGCACGCATGCACATACGCCCAGCGTGAGTTCTAAGTCACCGGGTCTGGGATGCGAACCGCGGTCGACTACTTGGGAATCCAGCGACACAGCTATTACACTAACTGCTGGTTCCCATATATTTCTCTTTTAAGAACATAACTGTAGGGTCAGCCCATGGCATGGTGATTAAGACACTAGATCCCACATACCAATTGCATGGTTTGAGTCCCAGACCAGGTAGCTTGAAAAACATGCTGGATGCATGTGTGTGTGGCCAAAATCCTGAGAAAAGGCAGAAACAGAGAAAAAGGGATTGCAGAGTGACCATTCCATATGGAAGGTGCTTTCTTACTTTTCTGCTGTCATTTCCTGTCTATCTCTCTTTCTCTGGAGAGTACATATATCCACTGGCAAAATTTTAAAAATAAGTAAACTACCACCCGAGAATTTTTTGCCTTAAAATAATCTTTAGAGCTAGAGGGTAAAAATAAGGTTTAATGGAATTAAAACAAAGAAACATTGAATGATTGCATTAATTGCAGTAAATATAGAATTTTATTTTATGTTAAATCTTACTGTATAATCAGGCATTTAGGAAAACTGTTCAGTTTTCTAAAAATATTCACTAAATAAATTTTATTTAAAAAGATATAGCTATTGCCTTCAGTTTATTTACTGAAATGCTTTGAAGCCTTTTCTATGATGTATATAAAACAGAAGTGCATACACATCCTTCTTTGTATATTGGTATATTAATGCGTGAACATTTGAAAGCTTGCCGCTTCTTGGTGCATAATTATTCCATTTTTCTCCATACACAGACACCACACCTTGTTGTCAATAAATAATTCCACTTTAATGGCAAAGTAATAATTTAGACAGATACAGGGTGCACATTTGCAAAAAAATATATGCAAGCTGGTTTACAAGCTAGAGGAACAATAAACCAATAGAAAATACATCATCCAGTTAAGTCCATTAACACCAAGTACTTATTGGGGCTTTACAAAGACTACAAAACTTTTCAGATGATTTATTTCACTGTTTCTGCCTATTTACATGATATGTTACATCAAAAATGTACAAAATATAAAATGTATACAGACAAATGTTTCACAAACTAGTTTAAGTTGTAAACTAGGTGGACCTACTGGGATGTATTGCAGGAAATTCTGTTTATGCTCATGTTTGGACTGTATCTCTTAAAATGGCAGGGAAAGATTAGCAGTTTTCTTAGATCACATATTATACAAGGGCAACTAGTCACTCGTCCAGCTACATATATTGATGTTTCACAACAGATTTGATCCATGTTTGAGGCTTCAAAGTCAGGGTGACAATTCTGTGTGCATAAATTCAGTTCATATTTCCCTTGGGGCGATAGCACCATGTAAGGACCTTAGTGACACTTAGTGACACTCTGGAAACTGCACAGATGTCTTATGTTGTTGATGGTGTTCTATAGCAACTGACCCAGGGGTGGTCACAGAGAGTAGCACCAAAGACACATCCTAAAAGGAACACATGTTCACATGCATAGAACAAGTCTACACCATGGCCTAGCCCTTGGGTTTTACAAACCTGTCCTCTGTGTGTGGTGGTAACCTCTTTGATGGCTCTGATCAGTTTCCACGCACTCTCTTTAAAGCCTGCCACAACAGATGTACTTTCAGACAGTTTCACTTATCCCAAAATGGATTGGCTTCATGTACAGTTGTGAAGCATGCTCACTCTAGCACTGATAGCTCCTGCATAGTCATAACTGTGAATACAGGACACACACACTAGATCATAACAGCGTCGAGGGTTTGCATTCTGTATTTGTTTGCAATGTACAGGAAATCTCAGCAAGTGAAACACCTCTTAACACCAACAGGATAAAAGACAATTTTGTTTGTGTTTGTTTTCATTTGTGCAAGTTTTAAAAATGATTATTTACAATACCTACCCAGTAGACTGTGCAAATCTAACCTTCTTTTACAGTATAAACGCTTCCGCTTCCACAGTGACTTTACTGCTTCAGTGTTCTTTAATGCTGAATTTCTCATGTACAACAAGAGCAATCAAAACAACATGCATCCAAACTAATTTTAAAAAATAAAAATAAAAAAATTTTAAAAAAGGAAAAGAAGAGTAGGGAAGGAGAGCCAAATAGTTGTGCTCAGGCTGCATCTCGTGCTTCCAGCTCTGCTGGATAAGAATTCAAAATCTCCCACCTTCTGAAACTCATTTCTGCCTGATGGAATTTAGCCACATGCCTCAGCTTTTAAGCGACAGTCAAAGAGGGTTTCTGGGTTACATGTGTATTTTGGAGGATAGGCAAAGCCATCTATTCACTAGGTAAAAATTCTGAACTTTCTCTTATCCATTTCTTAAAAAAAAAAAAAAGAAAGAGATATAGAGATGAAGCTACTATGTTCATTGGTGTTGCTTGGTTGTAAATGAAAGGACAGTGGAAGTTATCCATGGTTTAGGATTTAAACCAATGGTTAAACTGTTGTAGAAATCTGTTTTAAGGCAGTGAGACAGCACCATAGGAAGTGTTCCTTCTTTCACTGAAAAGGCTCGAACAAATAAAGCCCTAAAAAAAGCCTTTTGTCAGTGTGGACTAATAATTGGTATAAAACTCTTGTTAAGGGAGTGGGCAGGTGGTTTAAAAAGACCACTGTGGTAAAAACAACCTTATAAAACCTGTGACTCGTACACTAAAAAGTTGGTGGAGCACGTCATGAGAACATGGCAGTTAGAATTAAATTGGCACTTCTCCAGTTTGCCACAGTAGTGTTTTCCTGGTGGTGGCACAATTCCATTTGTGCTTATGAGGACTGGCCTCTCGGATTTGTTTTGGAATGGGGTGAACACACAACACAAACACTACTGGAGCCCTGTGACCAGCACCTGTGTGGCACAAAGGGGGCTGGACGGATCAGAAGAATGGACCCTGCCTGGGGAAAAGAACCCCCGGGAGGAAACGAAAGGAAGGGACAAAAAGGTCTGCATTGTAAACTTGTAAAGAGAAAACAAAAACAAAACCAAAAAAAAAACAAAACCCAAAACACAGTAATAAAGTCCAGTTTGGCTATCCCATGTGCAATCTATTCAATTGCCCTCAGTTGTCATCAGGGTCCTTTCCAGTTGAGTAATGGAGCCTTCTAACACTCCACAGATATAAAAATGCCTGGAAATAAAATAAAGTGAAGCTCCCAATTCGATTTAGCATCTTGGCGGTTCAGACTTAGTTCTGCTGTCTCCTTGGAGACCACAACTCTGGGCCAGGCCCTTGACAGGGTGCTTTCATACTGGCAGTGGTTTAGTGAAAAATACCTTTTCTTTTAAACATTTTTTTTAAAAGCATAGTCTTTCCCCCTAACTTTTCTCACCCTCTAGAGGGTAGATTCAAGAGATGAATCCAAAATGTCTTCATGGTGGCTGGTGCTATCGCTGTCACAGCTTTGTGTGCCCGAGTAATTGGCTGCTTCTTGGAGTTTCATTAGCATATTCATCTGAAGGAAGAAAAAGAGACATCGATGCAGGCAGTGATGCATTGAGTAAGTCAGCCTCATAAAAAGCAAGGCCCAGAGCCACACAGAAGAGACGTCTCATCCCATCCAAGTGAAACAGGGAAACAATTTGAGTTTCACTCATTGCCCCTGTTCACTCATTGCCCTTGGCTCCTACACTGTTTCTCCCAAACATGACTACACCACCGAACCATAAGGACAAAATAGGGCCTTGAGAGCACTCTTTTATTTGGGGTAGTGAATGAGTGCTGCTCCAGCAGGGAGACTAGAAAGAAAACCGTATCACAGCTGGACATCTGGGTTCATCGCCGGAGCGTGCGCCAAGTTTCCCAGCTTTTTGGCTGGGAGAAGCAGAAAGCATTGAATGGCCACTGAAAGTCGTGAATGTTCATACACACACAGACGCGCACACAGGCGCACACATTCAGTCCCTTGAGAGAAGGAGGGGATGGAGTGGAATGAAGCCAGCTGCTGCACGCAAGCACACCATCTGCTGCTTAGGAGCTGACCTCGAGAGGAGGTGACTGAATGAAGTGGACCATGAGCACTGGCAGAGGGGGACGGGAAGAATCACTGTCAAGTCTCTGTTGTTGTTGAATTTCTGGCTAAACTATGATTGATATATTGCTGAAAACAAAACCCACCTTCCGGAACCACGGCGGCTGTCTCAGGTTTCTCAGGCTTATAGGAAAATGGCATTGTTTGTTCTAGTAAAAGCGACATATGCGTGCAAGCACCCAGGGAGAAAGGCAGCTCGCATGTTCATGTATTATGAAATAAAAGACAAGCACATCGTTTGGATTTGGATAGCTCTGCAGCTTCATGGTTAGAGATGGAGGTTATAGAAAAGATCGTTCAAAAACAAATTATGGATAAGTGTTTTAACGATTTTTACAAAGCACAGAAAAACTGGCAGGTGTCTTCAGGAGAGTGGTGGACTTGTTTTCTTATCAAGGGTTTCTACAAATTACGATAACCTTTTCATTGCCAAATACACACTCATTTTCATATTTTATAAAGTATTCGAAGTTGTTCTTCATTTTTTTTCCAACTTAGAGAAATAAAATCTAAGAAACAAACAAAGCCTTCATGATGGCAGGCTATGCATTCTTATGTGCCCAGTGTAAAGTGTGTGTTCAAAAAAATGCTTGCAAAATAAATAACAAATTCATTGGTTGTAGGATTGAACAAACTTTAACGTACATTTTGAATATGGAGTATAAATGATAGAATACACACACACATGCAATGAATAGTAAACTGGTGACCACCAATTTAAGAAGAATACCTACCTGACAGGCTAAAGCAGGGGCAGCCAGGTAGTGTGGTGGTTAAGGCTGGCCCTACATGGCTGACTACATGGTTCGAATATCAGACCCAGTAGCTTGGAAAATATGCTGGGCACATGTGCAAGCATTGCCCAAAATTCCAAAAGGAAAATGGAGGAGAAGGGATTGTGATGTAGCCATCACCGTGGGGGTGCTTTGTCACCTTCCCTCTCTGTCTCTCCCTCTCTGGCAGGCACATGCACCTTATAGTACAAACTTAAAAAAAAAAAAAAAAGGAGTTTATAGCATATTTTGAAGTCAATCTAATAGTCTTCAGGACCCTCTTGTACACCCCCCCCCACACACACACACCACTACCTTCATGCACACTTATATTTTCTTCCCCCTTTTAATTGTCAGTCCATCCCTCATAAGCAACTGGCTCTTATGTTCAAGCATTTGAGTGATGCTTATTTGTAAAACAGCAATGTTTTGAGCACTCTCCTGATTTACTAAGAGTTCAAATGGTAAATGAGATCTCTTCATAAGGGATGTGATTATATCCAAGTCACAAATGTTTGAAATAATTTGAAAGCTGAATAGCATGCAAGTTTTATGGTGCAGTGTCACCTAAAGTATTAAGTTTTGAACATGATACCACGTAGTAAGTACAGTCCATTGTAATATATACCAGATTTTGATTCCATATCAGCATTGCTTTGTGCATTCAGACCAAAATAGATTACAAGAGAGAGGTAAGGTCCAATTTTAATATTACTAGATCATAAATCCTCTACAAAAATGTATCTTTCCTCTTTTCTCCCATGCTTCTTCCCCATACCCATAGTCATAAATACAATGTTTACCATTTTTAACATGGGGAGGAGGAAAGACCCTGGTGCTTCTAAGCCTGCTTGTTTCCCAACCTCTCTCCTCTCTTTTTCAATCTGTCTTTTACTCTCTTACCAAAGGCCACTTTTAGAAACTGCAAAGCTAACTAGGTAAGTCCTTGTTCAAAAACCTTTGGAGGACTCTATTTTTTGTTTGTTTGTTCTTGTTTTAAAGTTTTTAACTTCTTGCAAAGATAAACAAGGCTTGGCATGATCTAGCAATTGTATACTTTTGTAACTATAATTCCTCCCACCAAATTATATATGGCTCCCTAAGCTCACTGTTTTTAATACACAGTTGTATGATATTTCACATGCCAATTTCTTTCATTTCAGATATTCTCCATCCAATCATTATCCAATTTCCTATTCATCTTTCAAAATCAAGGATCTCCTCTGAGAAGCTTTCTTCTAATTGTTGCCTAAACAAGCTTATAACTTCACTCACTAACTAACTTATTAATATTCTGTTTGTTGGTGATGAAGGCTCATCTTTTTTTTTTTTTTTTTGACAGAGTCAAGCTTTTGCAGTCCTCTTGGCCTAGGCCTCACAGCTGGGGCTAAAGTCAGGCACCACTGTGCCCAGCTCCATTTTAGACAGGGTCTTGCTATGTTGCCCAGGCAAACCTTAAACTCACAATCCCCTGTCTCAGCCACCACCACCCCCCACCGCAAGTTGCTGGGATTACAGGTGCATACCACTGCACCTGGCTTTTAATTTGGACGGGAATGGATCTGGGCCTCCCATGTGGTCCCAGCCTGTGAAGTACAGCATTGTCCTAGCACGATTCACTACAGCTAGAGCAGGGATGTATCCTTAATATAATTTGAGGTGTTCAAAATGTAATTCCTTTCAGATTTAAGATCAGATTTCTGACTTTAAATAATGAGTTTTCCTAAGATTTCTGATTTTGATTGGATTGCAAATATACTTTTACCTTCTGTCAGTTAATATTAATAGCAATATAGAGATGTGAAAGGAGAAAGAAAATATTTGTTATTTTATCAGAATGAGCCCGATCCAAAGACTTATTTTCAGATGAAGTCTTGTGCCATTCAGCATGTTAGATATCATAAGTCCCTCGTAAGATATTTAGTAGAGCAGTAGGTTAGAAACTAGAAATTTTTTTAGCCCAACTCTTAGGTTAGAATGGAAGACTCTGGCTCTCTGTCCATTCAAAAGACAAGAGAATTCAGAACCTAGAAAAAGAATGCTTAATGGAGTTAGCCAATCTACAGTTCAGGAATGGGAAAGTTGAGGGCATTTTCTGAGGGTACCATATCCTGCAGGCTAAAACTGAAAACATATCCTATAAAAACCTCCCCTTATCTTAAACATACATAATAATTCCAAAACACAGAGATACCCTTAGAACTAGAATTTATGAAAAATTTTAGATTAAATAATTCATTATATTCAGATGCTTCTATTTACTTTATTAAATTTGTATCATTTTGTCACTATTTAGCATATACTCACTATTATGTTGGATTCGAGCCATTTCCAGAGCCACCATTGATTTCTATCTGTGTATCATCTAAAGGGAAGGTCATGTTATACAAACATTCATCTGGGTGGCCAGCAGGTGGCATGGTGGTTGTGGCACTGGACTCCCACGTGATTGACTGTGGTTTGAGTCCCCAACCTGGAAACTAGAAAATCACGCTGGGCATGTATGCATGCCCAAAATCCCTACAGGAGGATGGAGTAGAAGTGAATGTGACATGGTGATTCCTCCTGGGGATAGTTTTCTCACATTTCCTCTCACTGTCTCTCTGTCTCTCTTACTGAAGCAAGCTTACACACCCTATGGCAAAATCTAAAACAAAACAAAACAAAAAATGTATATCTGGGTCCTTAAGGAATTTGTATCCTAGATCAGAAATCTTAACAGAGGATCCACAGACTTACGGAGAGTCTACATATGGATAGAAAAATCACATCAGTGATTTTCTGGAACTTCTGAAAAATTTCTCTGTGTGCATTTTGCTGGGGAGAGGATCTTGAGAGTTTATTAGGTTTTCCATGTATAATTCCCCAAATGCTAAGAACAATGATCTGAGGTGACAATGATGTGTGCATGTTAGGATTATTGGTAGTGAGTATTCCATCAAGTCGTTTTATGTTCCTGAGTACTTCTAGGGAAATTTTTTTTTAGATTTTTAATAATTTCCTTTGTGTTTGTTTTAGGTAACATAATGACATTTATTTTAGTATTTTCTCTTTCTTTATTGGCTGTGCAATTTAAGTTATAGACTGGTAAGCTGAAAACGTATTATGTTTGATACTAATACAGAAAGTAATCTATAAAACAGATACATAAAAAGTAGTCCTTTTTTCTAAAAATACCATGCACTTAATATTTTCAGAATATTCATACTTTGGAGTTTTGTTGATTTTAATCAAATTATTCTAGTATTTTAAAACCTAAATATAATGTAACTACTTGAGCAAAGGAGGGAGATTAACTTCTCTTTGACTTCAAATCAGTTTATCCCTTCTTTACTATAGGCAATAGAAGATGAATTTTAAATGTAGTCCAGCTTGTTGATACATCTAAATATTCTTTAGTGTTTTAAGAATATTTTAGATTATACTCTTTTTCTAAATTTAAGAATAAAATTCAGTTTTCTTTGAAATACCTATGAATTGAATCGTGACATTTTAAATATTGCTTTAATTATTTACACATTTAATGGATAGAAAAATTATGGTCAAAGAAGTCAGCCTCATTTCAGTGTTGTTTGATTATGTTTAAACATAAAAATATGGTTTGGATTTTAAGAATTTCATCCAGTGCAAGTAAGCCAAAGGTAATACACGTAAAACTATGTACACATATCAGGACAGTCCCAAATATTACCTAGGATAACTAATATCTTTGAGATTAATGAGTAAATACCCATGACCATATACTGTAGTAATCAAGATTACAGAGGAAGAACCAAATATCGTCTTCTTACCAGGGGATCTCCTTCTGTGTCAGCCTGTGCAATGTGCTTTGAGGTTGTGGCTTCCTTAGTGGATGTGCAGCCCTCATACCCAACATCTTCTGGCCGCAACTGAAGTAATGCTGGGCCCTCCTGAGACAGAGACACTGAGCTCCATGGGTATGTGTCAAGTACCCATTTGGAGGGATCTTCCCATGGTGCACGTTTCCCGTACATCTAAGAGCCGAGCATATATATAGCACATATAAGATGCATTTCTACACAGTAGAAAAAAATGCCCTCTAATTAAAATGCCCTTTTGAACCTGGAGTTCTTATGGGACTTTCAAGGGAATAGTGTTCGTACACAATTTTCCATGCATTAAATATATATCTGTCTACATAACTTACTTTAAACTTAAAAGCTTGGCAAAATAAAACTAAAAACCTAGGAAAGATTATCAATATTTTAGAGAGAATATGAAGGATGTATATTTTAAATATATGTAGAAATGACGGCTAACATTTCTCTTTTCCTTAGAGAGATTTTTGCTCTTGGGTGCACTCTCTGGAGAGACAAATAAAAAATTATAATAATAAATTAAATTAAATTTAAAAAGAATAAACAGGAGACCAGCAGTTAGCATAATGGTTACATTGCTGGACTCCCATGTGGTCAACTATGGTCTGAGTTCTGGACCCAGCATCTTAAAATTCATATAGGGAATGTGTGTGCATGCCCAAAATCCTGAGAGAAGAATGGGGGAGAAGGGATTGCAGTGTAGATTCCTGGGGGATAATTTCTTGCTTTCTGTCTTCCTGTTCTCTGCTGAGAGCATGTACCCTATAGCAAAAATATTTCTTTCTGCAAAATAGAATAAACAGAAGGTTGGTTTCAGGGCTGCCCAATGTAAGGTTGATGAGACGAAATGATGCTAAATGAACCTATCACAAATAAAAAGGCCAACAAATTGGGCCAGGTAGTCGGATAGAAATAAGACTATGCTCTACAAGGCTGGATCCTCAAGAGAATGTCTGGGTTTGTGTCTGGAGGTCTCCCTGTACATGCCAGGCACACATGTATCCTTGACCAGGGCTCCGTTAAGGTTGGGGGTGGATCATGGTATGAGGACTCTGTTGGAAGAAACTGTTTCTCTATTTCTCTCCTCTCTGTTTTGTTCTTGCTAACTGAAGAAGTAAATAAGCTTAAATAAAACTCACAGAAAACAAAAGGACAACTCACTGCCTCAGAATTCAGAGTACTCCCTCAAAAATACTAAAGGATCTTGCAAATGATGTTAAAGAACTTCAAACAATGAAGCATACACAAACATGGAACCCACAAGCAAACACAATTAGTTAGAAATTATGTGATATGAGTATAAAAGTTCAAGGCTCATGTAAACATGGCTGTGTCATAGGTTGTAGAACTGTGCCTTTAACTGGCCATCTAATCAGAAGTGTCTACAATACTCATGATAACAAACGTGTCCTTAAATGTGTGCTTGTTGGAAAAACCGTGTTTGCTCTTATATACATCAGTTCTCAGAAGAGACCAAAGCACACTAACTAGCTGCTCTTTGAAACTCTACTGCATATTCATATAATCATGCCTTTAGTTTTCTGCATATTCAGGAACATTTTTCTTTGCTTTTAAAAGAATTATTTTTACCTTTTTTAAAAGCAGTAGTGAAAATATGAAAATTGCATACTATACCTGAAGACCTTCTCTCACTGCCTCCAGAATATAAGGTACCAAAGAATAGTTCCAGAGATCCATGAACCACACTCTAGAACCTTCTACATCCATGGGGCAAGGAAGGAAAAGTCGGGGACCTAAGAAGAAATAAACAAACATTTTAAAGAAGCATTATATTTAGCAGTATAAATATATATTTAAACACTATTTTAGGAAGCTAAGTATATGTATTTTGTGAGATTCTTAAGAAATTATAATTTTGTCCAGTTAAATTATTATTAAAATGGATTTACTAAAGATCCAATCTCCTGGACTCTCTTTTCTTTTCAGAACAAAGTATTACTCTAAAAGCACAATATATTAGAGTTAGGAGAAATTTAGATGTCATAATCCAGTCAACCTGCTCCATTTCACAAACTATAAAGCTGTGATAAAATGAATAGTTGAATATCAAATGTCATGTTTTACAGAATTGGGAATCAGCATTGGTATTCTGATCATAATGCGGAATAATTCTTTCTAATCGACACTGATCCTGTACAGAGTACTTTTCTATGATTCCTGATAGGAAAAGTACTTATGCACAAGCAACTTCAGAAGGAATATAAAAACATCTTTATGCAAACTGAAAAGAAAAAAAGATTCAAACACTTTTGTCTTTGTGAGAAGAAAAAAAAGAAACATAGATAAGTTTAATGATCTACAAAACATAAATGATCTCTAAAATCTGTTCTTACAATCATCTATTTTTAAGTTTATTCATTTATTTTCTCTGAGAGAAAGAGAGAACATCACCAACAGGGTTTTGATGCTGTGATCCACCTCCCAGCTTCAGCCAGCCATGAGTCAATGGGCACTCACCTACCAGTCATATACAGGGAGGTCTTCGGATGTGAATTTCGAACTGTGCTTATCTCACAGCCATATTTGATATGAGCTCCTAGCTAAAATTTGCTTGTAGCATAAAAAGTACCCTAAACAAATACTATTTATTTCAAATAGTTATCTGATATTTAGATTTTTGTCTATCTTAAATTTATTTTTCTCAATAACATTTTAGTAAACCAGAATTGTCAGACAAAATGAATATAATTGGAAATACATAGCTTAGAAAAATGCACATTTTCAGAAGCATATAGAAACTAAGCTTAGATCCTTTAAAGCTTGAAAAAACATTAGGTTTGCTTGTTTTTTTCTACTATCCAATCTGGTCATCTTAACCAAGTACTCTTCGTTCTTAAGAAATGGTACATTGTAATTTTTGGAACTCACCAATAGTAACATCAGAAGAACTATGTGTTTCCAAAAAACTGTTGAGGTGATGCCACGTCTTAGGAATCCAGTCTATAATTTTGACTAGGTCGTTATTGCGTATATTCCTTTCAATTTCTATCTCTATCAGTTTTCTTCGAAGATATCTACCTAAAAAGCCTTTCACTGGTTCTGTATGGTTTGCACATAATACCCACCTACAGAAGGAAAAAAATGGAAATTTTTATATAAATTTTAAGTCCACAAGGACTCCTTCTCCAATATAAAGTAACACTACTTCTATTCGAATTATTGAGCATGCATTTTAAATTATTTTTAATTTCTTACATTTAATCACTGTACATTACTTTGCTAGTAAGCCAAATTTACCCAATATGAATACACTTCACACCAGTCCTGTTGAGGATACTAAACACATTATCATCAATTGATAACCCACTTCTATGTCCCATAAATGTCCTGCTTCTCTATTTTCCTTTATTTTTAAGAACCCTTTTATTTCTTTCATATGAGCGAGAGATCTTAACAGAGTCCCAGGATTTCCTACCCAGATTTCTAGCCAACCAGGATTATGGACATGTACATGTGCTCATGTAAATAGGTCAAGCTGGGATATGAACCCTCAGTCCCCCTATGTCTTCCAACACTGCAGGGTGGTGTCCCACAGCCTGGGCACAGGCCACATTTTAATGATCAAAGTGGTTAGGCAGTCCATTAGCATTAGAACTCTAATATAGCTAACTCTACTTTTTTTGAGCTAACAAGAAGTTCATGTGCGTCAGAAGGGAGTGGGAGTCTACAGGCTGAGTACTCTTCTGTAGGAAAATCGTGTATCCTGAAACAAGAATATTCTTCACAATCCTCACTTAGAAGCACAGAGCTCTACTTTAGCCAGAGACATAATGAACATGAAAAACATTTCTTTTTCCTTCTGTTTGTTTGTTTTTAAGAAACACTTCTGATTATAGGTTGAGAATCACAAAAATCTCTGCTTGAGAAAGAGTCTCAGAAGAAGTGAAAATTATTTTTATACCATAGGTCACCACTGGCAGGATCTGTCAACAACCACCAAAATCAACAGAAAGAAACAATATAAAACAAAAAAGTTCAACTTCTCTTTACCTGAAATTGTGATGCAGCTCTAGATTTGGTGATGAAGAAACTCCCTGATTCATTGTTCCAATAATATATGGACTAGGAAAAACAAAGAGTAGAGAATTGATGTACTGGAGGGGAAAGTGATTAATTCATTAAAATTGTTTCAGAAAACAAGATGAATATGGATTATTTCACTTTAATATTAAGCTTCAAAGGATCATTTTATAATGTGAGGTTAAAAACAACAAAGATCAAAAGGCTAGAAATGAATATTTGGGATTTTAATTTCAGCTCTGGTATTGGGCAAAGAGTTTTCTTTTTTCTGAGCCTGAGTCAAGATGAAGAGTAAAGAATTTAGATAGAATAATCATGATAGTCTGGTCTGGTCCTACTAAAACATTTTTAGTTCTTATGCTTATAATTGTATATTTTTCCTATTTTGATATGCTATAGTTATTTCCAAGGTTCTTAATAACACGAGAAGATTTATACTCTTCTTTTAATCCTTATTTTATGCTTATGTTTATAACATTTAAAAAATCCATAATACAGATTAATGAATTAATTGGGATATTTACCACCATTAAAACTAATATTATGTATACTGATGTTCTGATAGTTACTTTTTTAAAAAAATATTATGATACAATTATTTTTTAGTGGGTTTTCAGATTTGTTTGTGTCCTACTTTAACTTTCTCTTTTATTGTTAAGTAGCTGAAAATTAAATTCATTTATATATA
>NW_006159547.1:4425757-4426983 GCF_000334495.1 Tupaia belangeri chinensis | reverse complement strand
TATATATATATATATATATATATATATGCATTAAATTTCTCTCTATAGAAAGGTTGAATTTAAATTTTGATATGGACTGAGAATCAAACCAGGGTCTAAAGTTTCCATCTTGTTCTTAATTTCTCTGATTCAAACTATTCTATTATTAATATTTGTCTCCCAAACTTTCAGCATGTATATAGAAGTTAACAATATCAAAGAAACAATGAAGTTTTTATAAAAGTACCTAGGACATAGTTGTTGAATGAATAAATAACTATTATAAAGAATATATATTGACCCATTGAAAATACGGTGTTATACTAATCATTTAAATTAATTACTTCCTTAATATCATTTTTTAAAAGAGTTATTTTATTTAACTTTATTTATTTTATTTTAATTTGACCAAATAGGGACAAAGTGAGAGGAAGAGAGAAAGAGAGAGACAAAAAGTGAGAAAGCAAGCTGCCAGGTCTAGAACTTGAACCATGGTTGGTCATGTGGGAATCCAGCACCCTTAACCACATGCCACCTACTGGCCCCTTGGCATGTTTTAATACATCTAAAAATGATAACAATGTGAGGAAACCCATATGATAGTTAGCTAGATTTAGTAATTTCACAATGTATATATACTTCAAAACATTTTGTTGCACTTGGTAAACACACACAATTTTTTACAATTATTTGAACTCTTATTAATTCTTTATAAAACATACCATGAATATATAATATAAAAGAGGTAAACAAAAACAGTGATGTGAAAAGAAAAACCTTAGAAATATTGCTTGACTATATTTTTATGATATTTAAAATGTCTTTATATATGTTGACTTCTTTTATTTTTATTATTATTTCAATTTCTTTTATGCATTCAATCACATAACTTAGCTTGCAAAATGAAAAATTCAACATGTGTACACTTCACACCAGTCCAGTTGACAAGTTGACAATACTATAAGGTTATCCCTCAACAGATAATAACCCATTACTTTGTCCCATAAATGCCTTGCCTCTCTATTTTTCTCTTTATTGTCCTTCCTCAGACTCTACTCCACTCTCCCTCTCCCCACCCTGTATTCACAACCATTTGTTATGTTTCTATATCCTTTAGTCATTCAGTTTAAACCACAGAGTATAGACAATTGGTAAATATTAAGTGGAGGCATACAATTTTATCTTTCATTTAAAAAACTAAAAATTATGAAAAAGTAATACAAAATTTGAAAGCTAAAAAAGAAGTA
>NW_006159547.1:4417799-4425747 GCF_000334495.1 Tupaia belangeri chinensis | reverse complement strand
CACAGGAAAGTGATTTTGATGACTAATTTTTCATAATTAATTATTCAAAACATTTGAGAAACATACCATTTGTTGTATTTACAGTTGAGGAAACCATTGAAGATATCACTCAAAGAGCCCACATGATGTAGATTATCAAGAATTATTACAACTGGGAGCTCTATGCCATTATTATCAGCACTGCACTGTTCAGCCAGGTTAGCTAGATACTGTTGTAATTCCTTAAACAAAATAAAGAAAACAAATACATCAATGATAAATTTATACTGATGGCAAAAATTAATATTTGAGGAATAACAGATGCTTTGCTTCCCCCCCACCTCAGTTTTTTTTGTTTGTTTGTTTGTTTGTTTTAATCAAAGTTATAGGTCGCCTTACTGGTATAAATGTTATTCTACAAAGCAAAACCCATATATGTAATGCAGAGAGAATAGTTAGTTTTTTAAAGAAAAGAGAGAAGAAGGAAAGCAAGAAGAGCCAGTTCTGAACACCTGTAGCAAATATAAAACTGTAAACAGGAAGACATGTTTCTCAGTCACATTTTCCTCAGAAGAAAAGTTAAAATGTGTTCTGGAAATAAAATCTTATGATAAGACATCAATATTGAGACTTCGTTCTTATTTTTGATCTTTCAATGATAAAAGTGAGTTTTTGCAAAGTTTAAAATTTCAAGGACAGGGTAAATCCAAAATTGCACCTCACAGTCTCCATTAATACTTTTAATATTAATTTCATTTAGATGAGGTACATCGGTAATTGTGGCCATAGGATTTTGAAAAATGCATGGTGAATTATTTATTTATTTACAATCTGCATGCAACTGCTGTGATATTGAATACAGATGAAATGTGTTGCATTTCCCTGGGTCCTTTAGCAATAGCATTAAGCATTTCTTGAGTTTCTTGGTTTTCTTACAGATATTATTCCTGTCTAATAGCTTTTAATCTAAATATGATAACCAGTTCCCTGATTGACTGCTCTCACAGATGGGTAGGCCAGGAACATAATTAGGTTTCTTAGAATTATCCTAATCAGTAACAGCATTTCCATAATATTTGCATATTTACAATGACATTTTCAATTTGTAAGTCTTGCTCAGGGTTAAAAAACAATTCCATGATCCCAATTTCTGGCAGTCAGGTAAATATGTAAACCACTCGCTCTAGATGCAACCTCTTTCTGTCTGTCATATCACTTTTATAATTAAAAGTAGATTAGGATAAAACAATGGTCAGGGTTTTGAGGCATTTAGTAATATTTATTTAAGCTCCATGTAAAATTTATTAAAGAAATAAGGTACTATTTGTTTTACATTGAGCCAGTCACATAGAATAAATGTTGCTTAAAATAAAAGAATACGAATGTTTAAAATCTTAGAAATTTAATTTACTTTTAAAGAGAACATAAAATTTGTAACACTAATCTAGCTATATGAAGTCATTTGTTTACTTATAAGATATTTACTATTGGGACCAGCAGTTAGCGTAATGGCTATGTCGCTGGACTCCCATGTAGTCGACCGTGGTTTGAGTCCCGGACCCGGTGGCTTAAAACTCATGCCAGGCGCGTGTGCGTGCATGCCCAAGATCCCGAGAGGAGAATGGAGGAGAAGGGAATGTGGCGTGGCCATCCCCTCTGGGGGGTGATTTCTCGCTTTCTATCTCTCTGTCTCTCTCTGTCAGTCTGGCAAGCGCACGCGCCCTATAGCAAAAATCTCTCAAAAAAACCCCCAAAGATATTTACTATCTACTATGCTTAAGTCCTAAGACCAAACTCTGGGGGATATAAAAATAGGGAACACTAATATTATGGAATTCAAGTACATTTAGCATTTATTTTAAGCTGCACAAAATATTTCTCTGGACATAGGGGCTAAAAGGGGTAATGAGACTGTCTTCCACAGGTGGCTTAAATAGATGTCATGTTAGGGACCAATTTAAATATGGTAAACCATTTCAACATAATATCAAAAAAGTATTACTAGTATGCGAGGTCAAGAGAAGAGATTTGACTGAGTTGGTGTGTATTACAGTTTCATGGAAGAGGTAACTGGAGTTTGGGGAGGGTACTAGGCACACACACACAAGTAAATTTACAAAATGTTAAGTGAAATATTCCATGAGAAACATTATATGATGGATGTGGCCTACAGGACAAAGAGAGATCCAATTGGTGATGCTGAGGGGCTTCACAGAGAGGTAACATTTGAGATGAATCTTATAATAAGTAGAATTTCAACTGACAGTTACTCAGCTATTCATTCTTTCAACATGTCTTCATCAAGCACCTACTATGCGCCAGGTACTTTGGCACTAAAGATTCAGAGATAAAATATATTTCACTACTTTAGGAACTTGGGGGTGATAAGCAGAGAAGAAACTCTGCAAGTGAATTACAATACAATATGGTAAGTGAAATGTACAAAACACTACAGTGAGACTTAAGAGAGGCATCTAATCCAGTCTTAAAGTTCAGAGAACAATGGGGTTCACTGGGTAAAAACTATTCAAACCTAAAGAATAAAAAAGAATAATTAGGAAGTGTGAGTGTTTGATGTGTCCTGGGAAATAATGTGCCCTGTAGACTCAGAATAGGGTACTTGGGAATGGTATTTACAAGAGAGGGAAAACAGAAAGACTGACTCTATGGAGAAAAAGATGGATTTTATCATGTATGCAAGTGTGAACCATAGATGTTTGTTTGATTTTTTTATTTTCAGAAGGAGAAAGTAATTTATTTATGCAAATAAACAGAAATAATTATTAGTTAGAAATAAAAAATGTATTCAAGAGGCTTATAGTAGAATAGAAGAATAGGCAGGTACACATATAATTATAATTCATAGTCAAAAATAATATTTTACTCCAAAAAAGTATAGAAAAAAGATTTTGTTTACAGCCTGTAAAGATTACTTGCAGCTTCCAGAAAAGACTTTCTGGTAGAAATATTTTTTGCTGTAAATCTTCTATTTTTAAGATTAGACAATATTTTGGTGATTAAAAATGAAAACAAACTTTCCAGAGAGATGGCAAATACTAATCAAAGGCAGACACATTTAAAAACTGATGTTTACGTAGGACATACCTGGTGGTATACATTTTCTGAAAGTCAACAATGGTAAATAAATTAGAAAAGAAAGTTTACAGCCTTAAATAATTGGTAAGGTCACTGGACATTTCCTGCAGCAATGAAGAAGAAACTTTGAATATCCTAGGGATCAGAGTAAAACAGTCTGAATTTTGTTTCAACAATGTGGTAAATATTTGAAAGGGAGAAGAGAAACCAGTCAAGAGGATTCTGAAATTGTTGAAGTCTAGAGATACTAAGTGGATTGAACAAGGACATGAGATAGTTTTGATCTAGTGCAGAAAGCAATGGAAAAACAGTGAATAATTTTAATGCAATACAAATGACAAAAGCAATAAAAGGAAAAAAGGAAATTAAAGGGATATTGTGAATCAAGCACTTAGAAAATAGTTGCAATGGTTCAAATGAGAGAGGGTATGAATTTGGGTAGGAGATTAGTTGCAGTGGAGATATATGAAAAAGAATGGAGTTAAGATTTTTATTTTTTCAGAGCTGAAATGGTCATTTCTAGATATGTATATCAAATACTTGACCAGAAACATATTTGTAAACTAATAGAAAGCACCACATTTGGGAAAGCAGACATGACTAATAATGTTCAACTGGAATCAACCCCACCAGTCAACACAAGTTGATGTAATGGAAGTCATCCAAATGAAAGCGGAAGTGAGAGGGAACAGAATGCTGAGGAACATTTTCATTTACTGGTAGGAAGAGCTGTCAAAGAGACTGAGAAAGAACTTACTGGAAATAAGAAGGCAATATGGAGAGAATGACAATTGTAAAAGTTAGAAGAAATTGTAGAAAGGAGAGGTCAACTATAGCAACATACTAGACACAGAGAGAGAAAGTTGAGAGAGAAACAGAAAAATAGAACAAAGCAGTGAATTTGGTAATTAGGAGATCATAGGGTCATTTTTGGACAAGTGGTGCTATTAAATTATAATGTGGTTCTTCGCTGTCTTGAGAAGACTTACAGATTTTTTGAAAATTGTACTGAAACTATAGACAGTTGGAGATATACATGAGGAATCTTTTTATCTATCTTAGGATTTTTTTTCACAGACCCCCATGAGCCCCAATCTAGCTTAGTTGAGATAAGATTGATTGAGGTATTTACACATTAGCATAAGAAGTTCCATATCCACAGCTAGTTGGATAGACAAAAGCAGGCCTATCTACCAGATGGACACTGAAAATGAGAAGAATCCCATACTTTGAAAACAGAGACAAAACACCACTGTTATATAAAAACTGTTGATCATTGCTTTCTTTGATTTTGACTCCAGACACACTAAAAATGAATCTGCCAAGCCCGGTTTTCTGATCTTTTTCCACCTAACATTCCAAGTGGCTTCAGCTGGCCACATATTCTTTACTAAATCCATCTCTTGCCTTCTGGGCTGGCTATATCAAATGTCACAAAGTATGACTTTTTATTTTAATGTATATTGCTCTCAATCAAAATATTCCAGCTGGCAGCTTGAGGGAGGGCTTGAAGTATGGGAAGAGGAACAGAATGTAAAATGCAGAGGTACCAAAAACATGAAGATGTTTTCATTTGATGGCTTATTGTTTGATCTTTCTCTTTTGAATAAGTAACTGCTTTTTGGCTCTTTCTCTTCAGCACTATCTATGGCATGGTATAAAACACATCAGCAATTTCATAGTTCTTTCTTTTTTGTTTTCTTCAGGAAAATGATATAGTATTTCATGCTTCATTAGCCTTTTTTTTTACCTTAGTAAAATACACTGTTAGCAGCTACCCCTAACACAATTTCAACTTATCATCTCTTCTTTTATATCATCTTCACTATACTTATCTCCCAAATAAACCAGTGTGAATTTTTTCTTTGGCAAGAATTGACCAAATTCTCTGGCAATGATTGTATCCAGCATTACAGACAGTTCATTCATATCGTACAACCATAAAACAAATAATAGACATTTTTTGGGTGGTATTTTCTGCTTTCTTGGTGATGAATGCTATCAATTCATGATTTGTCCATGAGATTCTTTCTATTGTTTCCTAGTTCTGTTCAAACACTTTTGGCAATGCTTTCTTTTTCTTATTTTGTAAAAACAAAAATGGAACTGGCTTAATAATGGCACAAATGATTTTCTTCTGAAAAAGCAGAAGATAAGAGCATTGGAAATACATAATTCAAACACTGGAAAGGACTAAGCTTGCTGGCTGAAGGAAACAAACAGTAGTGTTTTCTACTTTGGCTTAGAGGGAGAGTCAAGCATTCAATCTCAGATGCTGTTTCTCTTTAGTTGAAATGACAATGGGTGATTCAACTACAATTTGAATAGCTCTGAGTTCTAAAGAAATATTCAGAATTCATGTATATTCCACATTTATTTAACTTGAAGTGATCCCACCATGTTTACATAGATCCTTGTTGTCCTTGAAGAATACACATAAGACCATTTTGAAGAAAGAAGTATACGTGAGTGTGTGTGTAAGAAACCTTCTTTGGGAGCCAAGGGCTATAATTAACAGTTGTGGCAACCCTTATACAGTGCTTGCTACTCACACTGTTCTACCCCCCAACACACACACTCACTTAGACCTTACCATAAACTTAATATATTCTATGTTTTTTTTTAAATATATTCTCTGTTAAAGATGAGCAAGTTAAGACACAAAGAAATTCAGTAATTGAACCTAAATCTTACAGTTTTTCAGCGTTAACTTAATTACTGAACTACCCCATGATGAAATTTTGTTTGCTAGACTATATATCTGGATTTGGGTTACTTTTGGGAGTTATGTTTATTTTTAAATTTGCAGACTTGAGGTTTCTGAGAGGTTTAGATCATCTCATCAGGATGTCTTTAAAAACATGAACTGACCAGTATCATCAGGATTCCCTTAAGGTATGGTTTATACCAGGTACAGTTTCCCAAAAGAAAATCAGGTTGCATTGGTTCACACTTTAAGAAATAATTACAGGAAAAACTAGGTTAGTGTTAAGAATATGGTAACCATGAGGAGACCAGCAGTTAGCGTAATGGCTATGGCGCTGGACTCCCATGTAGTCAACCATGGTTCAAGTCCCGGACCCAGTTGCTGAAACTCACACTGGGCGTGTGTGCACGAGTGCGCAAGATCCTGAGAGGAGAATGGAAGAGAAGGAATTGAAGGGATTGAGGCATGGTCACCCGCCCCTGGAGGGTGATTTCTCACTTTCTATCTCTCTGTCTTTCTGGCGAGCACGCACCCTATAGCAAAAACCTCTCAAAAAAAAAAAAAAAAGAATATAGTAGCCATCAACAATCTCCTTTGACAGTTTTTTTATTTTATTCATAGTATATGAAAATACTGGCTATGTACTATAGCCCCTCATGCTTATTTAATATCTGAGAGTGTTCAGGCATGTTAGCTATTAATTGATGGCAAAAGAGAACATTTTTCAGTTTCCAAGGTTCCTAAATTCAAATCCTATAGAAATGTGACATGAGCATATTGCTGTTCCCAGAATTTTCTGCCTAGAGCATTCTAATTATTCCCAAATCCTCATTGCTGTAACACCCTAGTTAATTCCTACTTATCTTTTAAGACCCAGACCAAGAACTGTTTTTTTATGAACCTCTATTCCTCCAGGAAGAGTTATTCTTCCCTCTTGCTTCCAAAGCACTGTGTACAGAGACCTCTCCTTACTTTGCTACTTCCGAAATAGATGTTTAAGAGAAAGCAGACAACAGGGACTGTCTCATTTTATGTTGTATATTCCCAATACTTGATAACTAAGTGTCATTGCAAACAGAAATCTTACTCAAATTTATAAAACAGAATTTAGTCATTTATGAGATTATAGTTTTAATCAAAGAGATGGACTATTTTCCCCTATAAATATGAAAGTCTCACACAATCTTAACACTTGATTGCTTAAGATATTTATTGATAAATAACAGCTATTCTCTAATGGTTCCTGTGACTTACCTTACTGGACTTGTGGTCCACATTAAATGTGGCAATTGCATCTTCTGTTTTTTTCCTCCCTGATTTGGTTATTACGTATTCAGCAAGTTTGTTTGCTAAATAGGTCTTTCCTGTACCACTTGGTCCCGAGAGTATAATTCTATGATGCTCCATCAACAAGTTAAAGTACCTTTGGGTAATTGGTTTAGGAATCAGAGTATCAAAAACAAAACTGTCCAAACTGTTTTCTTCTACTCCTAAAGGAAGAAACAAAGGAAATACCATGTCTTACTATTCTACATAAGCTAGAATTTAATAGTAAAGGTGTCAACTAAGAGCAGAGTTTTGTTAGTCATAGAAATGCAGTCTTTACAAAATATCTTTTCACAATAGATATTTCTATCCCACAAATATATGTTGTCATTTTAAGACAGAAAACATGTCAATACTAAGTCAGAGTGAACATCCAAATGAAGTAAGTTAGGGCCAGCCTGCTGACTTGATGGTTAAGGGGACTGGATTGCATATGGCTGACTATGCAGTTTGAGTCCCAGATATGGTGGTTTTAGGAACATGCCAGGCATATGTGTATGTGTTCTCAAAATCCCAAAAGGAAGGAGAAACAGAGGAAAGGGGATTTGGCATGGCCATTCTGTATGGAGGGCTTGCTTTCTTACTTTCTCTCTCTCTCTGTTTCTTTCTAGCAAGCACATGCACTTTTCAGCAAAATTAAAAAAGAAAAAAATGATAGCAAGCTACTTCCTTTTGTTCAGGCTTCCCTCCACTGCCTACTTCATGTTTTGTACTTACGTTTCCATAGAGAAATGGAAGTGTTGTAAATTCTGTCATAGAACCTTTCTTCCCTTTGAAGGTAGTTAGGTTTGTTAAGAATAAATGTAAAGATCATGTCTCTGTGTGTGTGTTCTTCATTTT
>NW_006159547.1:4409746-4417784 GCF_000334495.1 Tupaia belangeri chinensis | reverse complement strand
TTCCCTTGATTACCTTCTCTTTCTCTCATTGCACGTTCAGTTGTATAACGACTTAAGCTTTCAAAGAATAAAAACTGTAATGTTTGGCTAGGAATTAAGAAGGGGAACAACAGTATCTCCTTTTACTAAGCCAATTACTACCTTAATCATAAAATCAAATATTGACAAATTCCTCTATTAACCCACAGTTTATATAGATAGATTCTGATTCTTTAACATACACAGACAAGGAATAATGGAAACAAGAATGCTTCAGACCTTACATTAGCCTGTAATTAATCACATCCTCCAAAGCAAAAAAAAAAAAAAACAGGGACCAGCAGTTGTATATAAGAGATATAACAAAGAACAAATTACTTTGAAATAGACAACATATTTTTATTTCCTGTAAGATAAGGTGAAAATGGAGAAAATTTAGATATTTTAAATCCCCTAAATCACATTCCTTTTTGTGAATCTTGGTGAAATCTTCAAAGTTGCATTCCAAGTACCATAAATCAAAGAATTTAATTGTCTTTCATTTTAGTATTTTTATAAATATTTTCGTGTTTTATAAATCAACATGGATTATTTCACACTGAAACTATCCAGGTGGATTGCTATTTTTAAATATAAAAATGCAAAGAAATTAAAAAAAAGAGGAAAAAAATATTGATAAAAAATTACAACTGTGCTTTTCATTTTGTCTTTTTACCTTTCAAATTCACAGTGATGATATTATTATCTCCAACAAGGTATCCACAAGGCAGCAGTTCAGGCACTTCTAGGTTATGGGATCTAATTAAATCTCCTATACAGTAGCTAGCAATGCAGTCAGAGCTCAGACCAAGGCTAGTTGTTGTATCAATACGGAACACATATTCCTAAATTGGTACACATGAAAAAGTAATGTCAAGTCAAAACAGAGGTTCAGCTGATTTACAACAAATACAAAGCTCCTGGGGACATAAAGTTACTTGCCAAGAATTTAAGAAATGTATAATACAAGAAGTGTTATTATCAAACAAATCAAGGAAAGGAAGGTTTTTCTTTTTTTAATTTGAAATGGAAGAGAAGAAAAGATATGTTTACATTATTTCAGTTATAAAAAGAAACTGAAAAGAAATATGTTTGGAAATTAATATCACAATATCTTGTACAACTTACCTTAAAGAGACGTCTAATTACACCATCTAAGACATCCCACTTAGTTTTTCCACTAACACCAATGGATCCTATCAAATATGCCTGAGTCTTTTGATCCTAAGTAAGAACAAAATAAGGTAAGATAAAATTCAACTGTGTATTTTATTTTACTATGACATTTTATACTAAAACTTACTGTAGTTGGTGATTAATAAAACAATTATTAAACCTAAGTGTTCTACAGTAAATGGTATACATGGTGGATCTTATACCATAGCAGAATAACCAACCCAAACAAATAAACACAGTAACAGCAATTGCAACAACTAAAAAGAAAGATTATTGTATGTCCAGAGAAAATAATTCCTGACCTGTTCAGTAGTAGGAAAAGAAAAGAGACTTTAAAAAGTATATTGCATTATAATGCAGTGGGTATATTTCTGAAGAGAAATAGCTTGGTAGGAGGGAAATGGTGAGAATGATAGAGCAGTATCATATGAATCCTAGAACTCCATTTTCCTATTTTGTGATCTTATCTTTGATAGGGTCAAACCCCAGTTTTTTCACTTATTAATTTTAATCTAAAATCCAATTTGGCTTTATGAAATAAGATATCAATGGCAGGATGACACTTACATATTTATAAAACAGGCCCATTCTGAGTTTATAAAAAAAAGGTACCATTTAAAAGAACTTGTCAGAGAAATCAGCAGTACTTATTTAACTTTATAATACAACAAATAATCCTAAATCTATCTTTTTGTAGGATGGGATATTGAAGAATTTATGCATATATTAGATTTCTGGATATATTAGAAAAGGAAATAATTCATGATTTATAGTATAACTGGAACCTCTTTTATAGTGACTGGAAATGGTTACATGAAATAGTTATTATACGGGTAGATATAATTAGATAGTTTTTATATTACAATCTAGGTATAAATCACCAAGAATGAGATACTTTAGGGTTGGTAGTCAACCCTTCTAATGTTGAGTGAAGTGTTGAAAAGACATGAATTCTATTACACACAAGTGCTACCTAATTAAGGAGCATTACTAAGCTGACTTAGAGCCTCAATTTCTTTATCTGTAACATTTAGCACTATAAGGATAAATGATGAACAGCATTATATAATCTGAGTTAGAAGCCAAAATCTTTTTCAGAAAGAAATGAGAAATTCACAGCTGAATGGTTATGAAATTTTTCTTTCTTTTTGAATACTCGGACAGAATGTTTCTTCCCTTGTCAAAGCTCTAACTCCCTGCTATGACAATAGTTGAGGTGGGGCCTTTGGGAGGAGATATGGGTTAGAAAAGATCACAAAGGTGGGGCCTTTAAGATGAAATTAGTGACCTTAGAGTTGCCTCTCTTTTCCTCTCCATCCACCAACACTGCAGTAAGGCCCTGTGAGGACAAAGTGAGAAGGTGACCATCTCGAAGAGAGAGTCTATACCAGGAACCAAACTGGCCAGCACTTTGATCTTGGACTTCCAGTCTCCAGAACTGTGAGAAAATCCTTTATTGTTAAAGCTCTCAGTCCATGACATTTAGTTACAATAGTCCAAAAATTCTAGGACAACTACTGTCTTAGAAGCATTTTTTTTTAAATCAACATATATTTGAATTATTTTGGAAAGTAAAACTTGATTTTTGGTGTGTTTATAACCCAGTAAAAATGAACATATACAATGCCTTATAAGCATCTGCCTTTAAATTAGAGCTAGTTAGGTTTCACTGAGACTATTACAGTCTCTGAAATAAAGATACATTTGGGAAAAGTAGGCACAATCTACAGCTCAAGCAGAAAGTTTATGGTAGTGGAATTCTTAGAACATTTGCTCAATGTAAAAATTCTCAAGCGCTAGCTCACTGTTCAAACTTAATTACTCCAATTATTTCAAACGTCAGAAGAATTTTTTGGTGTGTGTGGGAGAAAATTAAAGACTTAGAAATTTGTATTCTTAGTCATACAACTAAAAATTCAACTTTAAAAATATTTTTAGTTTTAAGAACAAGCTAGGGTCAGAATGGCACTGCCATACAAAGGCAATATTGGATTCTAAAATGTTCAAATAATTGCTGGAACTGCTATGGCCTTGCTTAAAGAGATAGACACTTAGTATTAGTGGAATTTGTGTCCTGAGTTCAGTAGAATATTAAGGAACACCAAAAAGTTCATGGAAAATGGAATAGAAGTATGAATTTATTTGGGTGCCCAAACTTTTTGAAATCCATGCATAGTTTTTTCATACTGTACATTTTTCATAATTTTTAAAGAGTTTTTTTGCTGTAGGGATGTGAGCTTGCCAGAGACATACAGAAAGAGAGAATATAGAGAAAGTGAAAAATCAGCCCCCAGGGGGGATGGCCAGGCTGTAAGCCCTTCTCCTCCATTCTCCTCTTAGGATTTTCTAGCTGCCGGGCCTGAGACTCAAACTGCAGTTGACTATGTGGGAATCCAGTGCCTTAATCACTTTGCCACTTGCTTGCCCCTTTTCATACACTTTTTCTGAAGACCCCCTCATATGCATTTTTGCAGTGAATAGAATATTAATTTAGCTTATAGTCTTTTCTATGGACAAAGATCACAGAGACAGCTCTAGTGACATGTTAATACAGATCATGAACGTTACTTATACCCTCCAAGTGATATCAAAAGAATATGTTAGACAAAATGTTTATGTCAATGTAAGTCATTCTTTTTTTTACATTTTAGAAATGGGGGGAGCTAGCAATCAATACTGTTTTCAGTGAAAGAACATGAGATATATTTAAGACACATGTCTGCCTGTATGATGATGATATTTCTTTATTCTTCCTCTCATGCTTATATAATGTACTGAGCTGATGCCAAGACAAACACCTTCTTGCCTTGGTGTTTGATAAGACACTTACTGGAACAAAAATTCAAATATAAAACACATCTGACTCATGGTAATTCTCAACTTTTGGTAATAAAGAACTTAACATTAAAGAAATACCTTTGCTCGACCATAGCCCTTGCTTATGGAAACTATAATTTTCACGCTGCGGCCATCTTTGTGTCCAGTTGCATCGGCAGCATCATCTAGCAAAATATCTACCAAATTGTAAAAGAAACACACATGATAGAGAAACATTAGCTCAGATTTGTTTTACTGTCATTGTTTTTTTCCCTTGCAGTTTCATAACTTTCAATGGGATTGGCCTCTCATTCTACCTAAGTGGTTTGAAAAACCTTGGCTTTCAAGAAGATGAATTACACTGAGTGGGCTCAAGTTTTCTTCTAAGAATTTATTTATATTTCCAGAGATCTTCACCCAAGAATGGAACATTCCTTTATATGAGAAAATAAAGTTTCTTTTTCTATTACACACAGGTCTGAGTAATACCTGAGTAATATTCAGTCACCGTTATAACCATGACAAACAGAAAAACAATTTGATTTTTCTACCCAACCTAAAATATCCACGCTCAATACCCATGCAATTTATAAATGCAAAGGTGCTGAGATTGACTGTCAACTGAAATTATTTTCAAGGATTTGGCATATAGGCAGTTATATGAGGGCTTACTTTATAGCTATAATCATTAGGTACTGTTATTGAATTTTGACCATGGCATTATATTTTCCTGCAGACGTATATTAATTATAGCTCTCTTGTACCCTTTCTGCTAATAGTTTCAAAACCAAAATAGTATTCTGGTTATCAGCTAAACATTATAGAAGCATGATAAAGCTAGCTAACCTTTAAAATACCAGCCTTTAAATGTGATTAAAGATTAATTTTCAGAATATGTTATAGAAGATGAATGGCCCATTTCAAGTATTATTAAGGTAAACTATCCCACATGTTTTTCTATGGCAATGATCCTATTATAGAGCCAGGCTTAATGTGAAGATCATGTTCTGTGCTGAAGGAAAGTCAGCTACGTGCTAAAGAGCACATGTGCCTGGTGAAAGAGGACTCAACTGTTCTCTAAATTCACAGACAAGGGCTGTGACTGTAACATGATAGAAAAACAATTTAACAAGATGGCTTCCAGAATAAAATGACTTCTATTATCCTAGTTATTAGGAATATGTAATTCTACCAAAAAAAAAAAAAAAAGCTTCTGGACTATTACAATTAAGAAACAACATTTAGAGATTGGGGAATATGAAAAATGTTGCTAGAAAATTTTAAATCATCAATCTCTTATCTTGGAATTTAATTATATTTCCCAATTAATATTCTCAATGTCTTTCACTTTTTCACCTACCCTACTTAAAACTCTTTCTTAGGAATCATTTTAGTTCTCTTGTTTCTTTCCTCAGAGGTTTAAAGGGGTTTACTGTTGGTTGTTTGTATCTAAACTTCTTGAAGTTCACAAATTACCTGTGTAATATTTTGCTCAAGTACTCATAAATTATCATAAATATTCAGCAAATATTTACTGAGCATAAAATACATCAGAAAGTGTTCTGGCCATTGGGAAAAATCAAGGAAAGAAGGAAAATAAATTCCCTGCTCTTTCTGAGCATACTTTCTTAATGAGGTAATTTCAGAATGTGTGATGTGCTCTACAAGAAATAACAGGATAGTGTAATAGAGAGCAACTGAAGGGAACCTGCTCCAGATAGAGAGGTCATTTCGGAAGGCCTCCCTGAGGAGGTGGTAATTAGAAGTAAGACCAGAGACTGAGAAGTGCTAGGCAAGCCAAGATCAGGGAAGAAGGTTTGGTCAAAAGAACAAGAGCAAGAGCTTTGATAAAAGAGCTGGGCATGTTCAAGGAAATGACAGATGTTCATGGTCGCAAAAGTGTGGAGACCAAGGGGAGGGTGAAGAGTGGTACAGAGTGGTGTGTAATGATGCTGTAGTGGGTAAGGACCACATTACATATGGCGTCATGGTCCACGACAATTGTTTAGCTGAATGCTGATCCACATATCTGCCCAACTTTGTCTTGGAATATGTTACTCATTTTACATCATATTTTGAAAAACAATGCTTAAAATATGAGATTTCTCTTGATAGCAAGGGGGGAAATTAACCCAACAAATGAGTGAATGAATGTCCTTGGTTTTTTTGTATGTGGCAAATTAAAGCAAAAATAATAGATAGTAGTTAAAAGGCCAGTTCCTGGACTTAGCCAGACCTGAGTTCGAATATTAGTTTTGCCACTTACTAGTTGCATAACATTGAGTGTATGATAATGGTCAATTTACAACTCTTGGTTTCCTCATCTATAAAATGCAGTTTAAACATCTTCTACTTTGTAGGGTTGTTTTGGTGTTCTAACCATGATTTTTATCCTCTGTATGTGTTTAGTCTAACTCCTGTTTTTGACAGGAGGAGGATCATATTGTGACTCCTTTTAAGTCTGTCCTTTTCACAGTATATTGCAAGGTTAACCATCTCAGGAAATAACTCTAGGGAAAATCAGAAAGCCTGTGAGGAGGGGCCTTTTTTTTTTTTTTCTGAAAAATAAGTTATGGTACATAGCCAATATTTTGAAGGAAAAATATGAAGATCTGCCATATTGGTCACAATCAAGTAAAATTCTGACAAAATCTGAGGCTTCTCAAGCTCTGTCTTTATTAAATGCATGCAACATGCAGTTAATATTTCAAGACCTTGACACTGTTAATTATCCTCTTGTGTGCCCATTTATCTTTTTTAAATGATCATGGACCCCAGAAAATTGTTCTATTAAAAAGCCTCATTGAAAATTCATATTTTTTAAAGAATAATTTTTGCTATAGGGTGCATGTGCTCACCAGAGAGACAGAGAGAGACAGAGAGATGGGGGGATGGCCACATCACAATCCCTTGTCCTCCATTATCCTCTCAGGCTTTTTGGCACACATGTATACATTCCCAGTGTAAATTTTAGGCCGCTCGGTCTGGGACTCGAACCAGAGTTGACTATGTAGGAGTCCAGTGATGTAACCACTATGCCATCTGCTGGCCACAAAAATTCATTTTTTAAAATGAAAACAGTCTTCTAGTTAGGAGATTTTTGTTATTATTGTTAGTTCAAATCTAAGTATCAGTATTAAAAAATAGGTAAGGAAATAAAATGATTTTGGATTAAAAACAACACATGAAATAGGTAATTAAAAAGTATGTCTTTGATCCTGCTCCCATGGTACAGGTGTTTGGACATCATTGAACAATGGCTGAGGCCACATTGCGGGGAGGGGGGGGGCTAGGTTTGGTTCTCAATCAATTTAAACAGGCCAGGTGCATGGTGTATACCTATTGTCCTAGCTAACGGAGAGGCAGGGACGGGAGGATCACCACCTGTAGAGGCCCTCTCAACCACACTTAACTCTCTGCCTCTCTACTGTACTCTATTATATTTAAAAAACCCTTAAAATTTCCCTCCAACTTTCTATAAGTTCTCAATCATGGCCATCCATGTTAAGTTCAATAAACACAGAAATTATAAATTTGACTTCTTTGGCTTTATATTTATCTTTATGAATTCTAGTATTTTCTGAATATTAATTAATAAATTTAGTTTAATGTTACTTTTTTGAGACATGATCCTGGGGAGAGAGACAGAAAAAGAGAGAGAAAGTGAAAAATCACCACTCAGGGGGAATGGCCACACCACAATCCCTTCTCTGTTCTTCTCTCAGGATTTTGGGTACACATGCACACCTGCCCAGCATGATTTTCAAGCCATTGGCTCTGGGACTCGAACTGTACAGTCAGCTATTAGGGAGTCTAGTGCCTTAACTGCCATACCTTCTGCTGGCTCCCCAGATAGTAATTTTAATTTTCAATTTTAGATGTCTGTTCTTTCCAAAACTATTTTAAGTACTAACCTTGCCTCCTTCAAGTATTATCATATTTTTATAGAATAAAACAAAATTATGTAACAGGCAGTGAAATCCTGATATTAAGCTGTCCTGTAAGATACCAGCTCTTGTCTTTCCCT
>NW_006159547.1:4402619-4409715 GCF_000334495.1 Tupaia belangeri chinensis | reverse complement strand
GTCAGGTGGGGGACATAGACACCAGCCACCAGCTGCCAGTAGGTTTGGATCTCACATCCTTTATCTTTGTCAAGTTAAATAACAAGCCTGATATTATTCAGGATTCTCAAGTTTTACACATTGAAAATTTTTCTTCTTTGTTTTAGAATCTTTTGAAGAATATGGACAATAATACTTTATGTACAACTTATACATCCACGTTATTATATTAGCATTTGTTTCCATGGTCATATTTTACTTACTGAGCTATAAATTTACTTAATTCTGAAAACTCTGTGTTTTTGGCTACTAATACTAGTTTTACCTGATGCTTACTCTCAGAATATATTTCCTTCTGCCAGTCCTTGCCCAGTGCTTATAAACATTGTTTTCCTAAATTAGAGTTACCACTTGCTTTTCAGATACAGGTAAAGACGAATATGTATTTGTGGCATTCATTTTATACTATGAAGAATTAATATTCATACTATTGTAATGGAATTTTAATAAGCTCTGTTTAGAAGTAAGATGTGTGACTTATTGGGAATGTAATCAACATCAGCATGCTGTGTCATCTTTCTTCTTCTTCTTCTTCTTCTGTATTTTAAAGTGACCTAAGTCAAGAAGTGAAGTATCTCAGATCTAGAACAGAATCTGAAATTAACCCAGGAACATGCATGTTATTGGTTTTCAAGCGTCATCTGGTGGCTGTGTTGTGCAATTACCACAGATTCTCAAGTAAACAATTCCTAAACTAAATTTTATATCCATAAAATGATTCAAGGTATAGGAGAAGCTATAATTTATAATTCAATAGTCCATCAGATATTAAGATGACATGATCTAATATAATTCTATTTACAATTCAATCTAAATGGAACTCAGTTTCATCATTGGTACTGTTGAACATAATAACAAAATCCAGTGTGTTCCTTTTATTTGCTGGAAATTTAATAATGCAGCAGACTGGGTGATGTAGTAGCATTCTATTCTCTCTAGGCAACATCATGCAGATTTATCTAGTCAAATTTAGAAATAGAATCTGTTAAAATGGGCTATGTACACTCAAAACAATATACAGTTGCATAGGTTATTATTATATTCATGAGTACCAATGATCAACACGGAGAATATTTATTTCTTCATCTCATTCACAACCACATAATGTAGGCAGTACTTCCTAAGCATGCATGATTATATAAAAAGCAATATGAAAACTATTTATCTAAGTTTCATGCTTTCACAGAGAATATTATTTTAAATTTATAACTAAGTAGAATAAATTTATAAAATAAAACTATATCTGAAAATTAGAGTATCAACATTTTTTTTAATTGCCAGAGGGTAGGTTCACTTGCCAAAAAAGATGGAAAGATGGAAGGAAGTGAGGAGTAAGAAGAAGAAAGCAATTCCTCCAAATGGTGTCTGGTCATGCCCTTCTTTGTTTTTGTTTTTGTTTTTGTTTTCTGTATTGCTAAGATTTGGAGTACTGCAAACACACACTCAGGATGTTTTTCAAGCCATTCGGGGGTGATTTGAAACTGTGGTTGGTCATGGTTCTGGTTCCCTTAACCATTAGGCTCTACGCCTGTGCAGGGTGTTAACATTCTATCTTAAATGAGTCTCCAAATTCCAGGCGATCCCAATACCTGTAAGTCATAGGCATGCTTTGAATCAGGCAGTTGCATGCACTAAATTACCTGAGGTAACAGATTCTGTGATGTTCAAATTATTGAGAGAAAGTCCTAATGACTGCCGTGACGATGAAGAGGACGTGGTACTAGAAGATTCTGACGGTGGCCGAGCAGGCTTCGCTGTGTTACCAGTTTCTGCCTTCAACCGATCATTTTCAGCTTTCAGTATTTCAATTTCATTCTTTTATGAAGATGGATATTGTGAAAAATAAATAAATAAAAGAGCTAGTTTGAGAAAATGGCATCAAGATTTTTTAAAAATTTGAATTAATTTGCTTGTTGCTAAATAAAGCATGTGGTAATACTTAATTTGTTCAATGAGCAAATATGAATTATATTTCTATTATATAATATATAGAGGGAATATACTTTCTTCCATGAAAGAAAACTTAACCTTTTCTCTATTGCTCACATTTATGTATTTCTGTATTTGCAAATATAGACCTGTTAGCCATTAGAAATTTTTTATAATCATTCTTTGAGTCTATCATGTTTTTTAATTTTCCAGGACTTGGCTCATTTTGAATTAAGAAAAATTTTAACTGAGTCTTTCACAAGAGTTCTCATTTAAAAAGTCATGTTAAAATCTCACAGGCAAATAAAGCACTTACATTGGGCTTCATGGACAGTTGGAAAACTGAGCAAAACATATGAAGCAGGTTATTTAAAATTAAATGAGAATCCTAGCCAACATCTGAAAAAGTTTTTGTTCCTTCCAAATGGGGCTCAGTTCATAAAGATGATGAAAGTCTTTTTTGTGAATTCATGGAGAGTTGAAAAGCAGAACAAAACAAAAATAATACAAATAAATGATTAAAAATTGTTTACAAACCCTAGCCACTTCTGAAAAACTTTTTGTTCCTTCAAAAGAGGACACTAATTTCATAAAAAAAAAAAAAAAGTCAGGACCAGCAGTTAGCATAATGGCTGTGTTGCTGGACTCCCATGTAGTCGACCGCAGTTCGAGTACCGGACCTGGTGGCTTAAACTCATGCCGAGCACGTGGGCATGCGTGCCCAAGATCCGGAGAGGAGAATGGAGGAGAAGGGATTGTGGCGTGGCCATTCCCCCTGGGGGGTGATTTCTCGCTTTCTGTCTATCTCTCTCTCTCTATCTTTCTGGCAAACGTATGTGCCCGATAGCAGAAACCTCTCCAAAAACAAACAAGAAACAAAAACTAAAACTAAACCTTTGATGAATATGTACAGTGGCTGATGTATCTACTCAGTGATGATCTTTCTTAATGCAGTTGTCTGTGGGACCAAGTGATACCAGTTTATATAAACTAGGTGTTTATGAAAACAGTATGAGCACAGACTGGGTCTGAATTTAGCCTTTAAATACTTCCAAAAAAAAACTAAAAAGCTTTACATTTACAGATGGTATTCAAAATCACTTCCACTTCCATGTTCAGAAAGCTTGTGTTGAACTTCTGTAGCTTCCTCATTATTTTTTTTTCCAATACAAGATGGAGAAGATATTTGTAAGTTAGGTTGCCAAAGACAAGAAAAAAGCCAATATAAAGGTAAATTACAAAAATTGAAGCAGCAAGGGACCAGCAGTTAGCATAATGGCTATGTCGCTGGACTCCCATATAGTCGACCGCAGTTCACGTCCCGGACCCAGTGGCTTGAAACTCACGCCGGGCGCGTGTGCATGCATGCCCAAGATCCCGAGAGGAGAATGGAGAAGAAGGGGTTGTGGTGTGGCCATCCCCCCTGAGGGGTGATTTCTCGCTTTCTGCCTCTGTGTCTGGGGAGTGCATGGCCCTATAGCAAAAACCTCTCCAAAAACAAAAAAAAAAATTGAAGCAGCAAGAATTATAGTGGTTTCTCTGAAACTTAGCTCTCTCTTGACCTGAATCTAGTAATTTGTGCAAGTATATTGAATTGTTCTTGAGAACAACTGGTCAGTTTTCATTCCTACTTCTAACCCTGCATTTGACAACACTTTCCCTTCCATATTAAGAATTGGGCTCAAAGACTAAATGAACAGTATACTTTCCATAGTGGGTCTAAAAGTGGAATTTGTCCTACAATAACCAGGTAGAGAAAAAGCAATGTTTTTTTCTTTCCTTCTCTGGAAGGCCTTTCAGCACCCACCTGCATTCTGTTCATGGCTTCCCGAATCTGATCAAGATGAT
Organism: Tupaia belangeri chinensis; assembly: GCF_000334495.1. Classification (NCBI taxonomy): domain Eukaryota; kingdom Metazoa; phylum Chordata; class Mammalia; order Scandentia; family Tupaiidae; genus Tupaia; species Tupaia belangeri. Next base: position 4,405,899 of record NW_006159547.1, on the reverse strand, counting down.
GAGCAGAACTGAGGGCTTCCAACCGTATATCCGTTAATTTTAATTCCTTTTCTCGGAGCTCGCTCTTCAGCTGCAGAATTATTTCTGCCTCGGCCTCTGTGCATTCACAGATTCTGAATTAGGAAGCAAACATAACATAAGTGGTCTGGGGACGCCAAATGATTAGGAAAAGCAATGTCTCTTTTAAAGGCTGAGCTGTAACATTATCCTGCAAGTATAGAAATTATTTGCTGCTGGCCAAACTTAGAAAAAATGAGAGTTTTAAAAACAGTGATGCATCTACAGGTTCAAAACTGAAGATAGCTGTGTTTTTCTTTTAATCTTCCCTTCCGACTTCCTGGAGTTTAAAAAATAATAATCTATTACTGAATACTAAGAGATCCTCACCATTTCCTTGTTACCAAAGGGCAGAAGAGTCGCAGAAGTACTACCTTTTATCATTTTTGAAGAATTTAAATCACCATTGGCAACATGGGAAACATTTCTTTTTAAAAGCAGTTACAATGTCTTTCAAATGTTAATTTATTCTTCTGTAAAATTGTGCAAAAAATAACATTATTTGCCATGACACTGTCTCCAACTTACCATGAAAATCCAATATAAATATTGTAGAAATAAATTAGAGAGATTAGTTTTGGAAATATAAATAATAGAGGAGTGTTATATAATCTTCCTGTTAGGTTCAGTCAATTTAGGGCTCACAATTAATAAAATGACATCACAGGCTTCAACTCTCACTAGCAGGCTAGCTGGTGACTGTTTGAAGGTCATATACATTACATACATACATACATACATACATATACACATACATCGTATAAATGTGTGTGTGTGTGTGTATTTATTTTAAAATTTGCCAAAGAGCACATATGCTCACTAGAGAGAGAAAGGGAAAGTGAAGAAGCACACCCAGTGTGAGATAGTCATGCCACAATCCCTCTTCTGCTATGTCTCCTCCTTTTCAAGATTTTGAGCACTCATGCATATGTACCTGGCATGTTTTTCAAATTGCTGGGTCCTGGATGCAAACCTTGTGAATGGCCATGTGAGATCAAGCCACCCTAACCACTATGAAACTGGCTGGCCCTACAGTATATCTTTTTTTTTGGAGAGGTTTTTGCTATAGGGTGTGTGCGCTCGCCAGACAGAGAGAGACAGAGAGACAGAAAGTGAGAAATCACCCCTGGGGGGGATGGCCATGCCACAATCCCTTCTCCTCCATTCTCCTCTCAGGATCTTAGGCATGCACCCACATAGACACTCGGCGTATGTTTAAGCCACCGGGTCAGGGATCGAACGACGGTGGACTACGTGGGAGTCCAGCGAAATAGCCATTACGCCAACTGCTGGTCCCCTACTGTATATCTTTATTGTTTTGTCCTTTTGTTTTGTAAAATCTGTCAAAAGAATTTGTTTTATATTAACTAATATTTTTTCCATTTAAGACTAGGGGTTTGGTGATGAAATGACAGTAGTATGTTCTTCGTTCCTACACAAGTGATGTAGCCAAAGCAAAGTGGTCTCGTTTTACATGACAGTTCTATGCTACTTATTATCACTGGCATAAATGGAAATCCTTTTTAAATGCTATATAAAAGAAAGAGAATCAATACATCAGAACACACACACACACACACACACACACACACATATATATATATATATATAAATTTAAAATTATTTATTTTATTTATTATTTATTTATTTTATTATTACTATTATTCTTTAATTTCACAGAGAGAGAGAGAGACAGAGAGAGAGGGAAAGTGAGAAAGCTAGCACCAGGTCTGCAACTCAAACTACAGTCGGCTGGCTATGTGGAAGTCCAACTCCTTAAACACCATGCCATCTGCCAGCCCCACATTTCCATATCTTAAATATCTTCCATTTTGGGAATCAAATTTTAGTTGAAAAACACAAAAAGGAGGTATTTGTTGTGGATACATGCAAGTGACATTAAAAAAGCAAAACTGAACACTGCTTAGGTTAGAACTTGGATCTTGGCAGTTTTCATGCATCACACTCCATTTTACCGGGATCTATGCTTGTAGATCACAGGGCCATTTTGCCGTTTCTTTGGTGGCCAGACAAGGGGTGACCTACATGTACAGTTAGACAGATACATATACACATACAATTAAAAGAAGGGAGAATAAGATTTGTAAAATGAAGCATGAAATCAAGGTAAACTCAAATTCTAATATTCAAAAAATGTGGAAGAAACAAATGCTATCCATTGTTGTCAGGAAGATCTCGAAATGTTTGGTACAGATAGGCAATTATGAAAATACCACCTGACTACATTTAGATCATTCATTGAGGCTTGGGCCTGAAGTTGGTTTTTAACAGTATTTCAGCATTCTGCAAAAGAAACGACTTACGCTGAGGCAGACTGTGAGGGCTTCATGGATGTTGAGCCATAGTCCCCAGCATTATGAGGCAACTTGGGGGAGGCTGGAAGGGATGAATCTGTTAGCTCTTCAATGTCTGAATGTGAGGAAGGAGGCTTGGTGGACTTTTTCTTTCCAAAGGCTTGTTTGAAAGAGCTTCTCAGCTGAAACAAAGGCAGAAATTACCTTTCATGTCTACTTGCACATGGAGAGCTTTTGCTTTGGGGCGTTAGTTTGCAGGTGCCATCCTAGCCACTGCCTGGGGTCAGTATTTATAAGCAGAGTATTAACAGTTGCAGCACAGTATCTCTAAAAAAAAAAAAATGATACTGCGTTTTACGTTTTCATTTTATTCTTGTATTAATCCAGCACAGCGCAAACATAGAAGGCTTTTAAATAGTGCAAGGTCAAGGGCATTGCTGTTGGAGCACTCATTTAAAACTAAGTACCTTGAAGGGATCTCCATTCCCAATGCTTCACTCTTCAAGGCAATTTGTTTTAAATGGCCACTTTAGCACTACAATCAAGTCATGTCCTGCTGACAGTACAAACTTAAAAAGCGAAATGAAATCAAATTCACCTAGCACTTCATTAATTGTGATTTTCTATTCAAATTTTCAATTCCCAGACTATTCAAAATCAGAATCGGTATCCCCTACAGCTCTATTCAGAATGTGGTTTTACTTCTCTTTAAAATTTGAGATTAAAATGAAAAGACACAAAGAAAAGACATACAAGGTAATCTGTTTTTAAAAGGTATAAAAGCCTACTGCCAAAATGAATAGCATTCATGCCAAGGTAGGGGTCTTTTTATAGATGCATGCCAAATTGTCCATGGTTTATATATTCACCTCACTTCCTCTAGAGTTCACCTTGCAGAACCATGAAAG
>NW_006159547.1:4372262-4402588 GCF_000334495.1 Tupaia belangeri chinensis | reverse complement strand
GTGTGGAATTACAAATCAAGGGAATGAAGGCTGATCAGTATTTAAAAATATTACCTGCATAAACATTTTTTAAAAACAAAAAAATATTTATTTCATTATTTATAGAAAGCACTCCAGCAAACTTGTCTCATGGGTGGTACTTATTTAAAAGCTATCTTTGTTTCATGGTATTAAAAGAAATCTTTTACTTCATGGCTTTTTACCTGTTGCAGGGATGGTTTCTTCTTCTCAGTGTTTTTTTTTTTTTTTTTGTAATAGCTTAATTTAATATTATCATAAATTATGTCATCAGGAAAGTCATGATGCATTTTTGCATAGAAAACTATGTCATGATTTTCCGATGGCCTAATATTTCTAACAAACTTACGACACAGTTTTCTTAAAGTGGAATTTTGTATTTCTGCTATATTTTCCTGGCTACAAACAAACAAAAAAACAAGCAGTTGATTTGAGTGAAACTTTATTTACACTGTGTGCCCTGCTGGTTCTGGAGATGGGGTGAGCTGCAAGGTCTCTTTCTCTCTCTTTAGCAACTCCTATTCTCTGCCTGTTCTTTCAACACCACCATCACTAATACCACCACCATCTTCATCAACACCATCATTGTCATCATATTTTCTTCTTCATCTGCACCCCCACAATAAATCCCAGCTCTAAGCCATTTACTTACAAATGCCATCTTATGTTTCTTTATTCTAACTATAAAATCAGTTATCAAGTATCCTATTTTCACAGATGAGAAAATTCAAGTCCCTAAAAACACAAATAGCCCGACCTAGTTTTAGTCAAGATGCACACTCAGAATTAGTACGAACTTCAAAATGTATGCTTTTAAACACCATGCCACCCTCATCTTTGTGAGAAGTGCCATTGCGAAGCGCAAGTTACTTGAATGGGACCCTGTAGATGACTGCAGATCTTTAAAACTCCAAAAGAACAAGACTAACTCTTTACGCAGTTAATGAGAGGAATGACAATGGCTTACCCAGTTTTTCTTTTTCTTCTTCTTGGAGTCAGCATCATTACCACTGCCAATGCTGGAATGGCTTGTGGCACTGTTGATACTAGATACACTTTCAGAAGAATGCTGTCTTCTGATGCGGAGATCTGGCAACACAGAGAAGTATCACATTTGCTCACAATCTGGATAGATAACGTTTTCTAGGCTTTCTGAGAGAGAGAGTTCCCTAATAAAGGTCAACAAGGCTTTTGTACAGAACATTTCAGTACCATTTTGAATTTATAAATTTAATGAAATATAACTGTAGATTCTCTAATTAACTGAGTTTTCTATATTAAGATTCAATGGGAATCTCATATAAGTCTGTAGCACTCGTGGTTTAATAGGTTCTTTTCCAAAAATGAGATGCTATGCTAAGGATTTTTACTGAGTACCTGGATCTCCTTCCAAAATGATTTATTTTAAATGATTAGTTCCATGAAGTAAACAGAAACTCATAACAGGATAAGAATTAATTGTGCCTTTTTAGTATTTATGCAGTGACTCAAATTACCAAAGCCAAATACATTAAACTTTCCATTTCATTAGACTCATACCATGCTAAACCCAAAACAAACCGTGGAAGTTATATAAGCACATCATCTCACAGATGAGAAAATCAAAATGCAAAGAAGTTAAGTAACTTGACCAAGGTCAAAAAGCCAATGACAGAGTCTAAGTAGAATGAGTTTGTGAATTAAATAGAGAACATATTTAAGATAGTACAGTTGTCCAACATACCCTAGTTTCTGTACATGGCTTAGAATAGTAACACTAATTAAAAAAAAAGGAATAATAAAGCTTGCTTTTATTAAGTGCGTAATATGTCTCCGGTATACCTAATTTTATTTTAACCGCAAATTACTGAAGTGAGTTTAATTACTAAATATAATTTGCACATGGTCACACAGCTGAGAAATAGCGACTCCAACTTCAGACCTGGACTGATTCTAATCACTGTTGTACTACCTGCATGTAAATGGGTTTGTTATACTTATAAAAAAGAGGTAGTGCTTCTGTAGTAACTCAAATTATTTTGAAGAGAATATTACTTGATAATTTTGGGAAAGAATGTACTTAGTCCATCCAATCACTTTATAAGATTTATTTATGGTTATTAAAATGAAAACAAATTAAAATCTCATCTACTTACAATGAACTGATAATAAGTGTTAATGACACACTGAGAATTTATAAGATTTTTTTTTTTTTGAGAGGTTTTTGCTATGGGGCGCGTGTGCTTGTCGGAAGGACAGAGAGAGATGAAGAGACAGAAAGCAAGAAATCACCCCCCGTGGGATGGATGACTATGCTGTAATTCCTTCTCCTCCATTCTCCTCTCCGGATCTTGGGCACACAGGCACACGTGTCCAGCGTGTCCAGCCTGAGTTTATTTAAGCCACCAGATCCGGGACTCGAACCACAGTCGACTACATGGGAGTCCAGTGACATAGCCATTACGCCAACTGCTGGTCCCAGAATTCATAAGAATTTTTTAAAGTTCAATTTTGCTTTTAGGCTACTTCTAACAATATATTTAATTGGCATCAATACATATTAGCCAAGCAAAAAACTCAGTGGAACTTATAAGATGTCAAAAATTACTATAAATTCAAAAAGTTTTCATGGAGATAATAATATAAAATCAAGTATTTCCAGTTCACTGACTTATTGAATGATAAAAATCACCCATGGCAATGATATCATAACTGATTATTTTTAAAATATATAATAAATAATTATGTATATGTATATATGTCTAAAATAAAATATATACATAAAACACATGAATAAACACATCATCTATCTCTATATATATGTATATATCCTCATATATGTCTATATAAATATCAATAAGTACCCTAATATTTTTTATTAAGTAGTTATACTGACAATTTATAGCAGGAAAATGTTACTTGTCAGTATAATTTTCTTAGTTATTTTTAAAAATTATTATGACAATATTTGCTGTTTTTGCATGCCAAAAGTGTTACTAATCCTGAAACCTGAATTGAGTTATTTATGCTGTTTTAATTCAATAATAAAGGAACCAAATACTCCTTAAGCAACTAAAATGAAAGTTATATGAATAAAAATAGAAGAATATGTGTAGAAATCCATTTTTTTAAATTTCTCCTATAGTTGGCAATGAGCTTTTCAGAACAAGATGTTTTTTCTAATATTTCCTAGCTTTTTCCTAATAATTAACTTTCACCAATAGAGAAGATGTATAAATAAACTGTTAAAGTATTCAGAGCTTTTATTACATCTAGAATTAATAAATTGCATTTGACTTCTTTGATTAATCTCAAATTATAAAACAATAGGTGAAGTAAATAGGTCAAAAGTAGTTCTTGGAGGTATTAGTTATCTTCAGCTTTGACTGTATGTACCAATAAAGATTAGTAAAGGCATACTTCTAATAAGACTATAGAATGAAAAGGATGTACTTTACGTTTTTGTAACAATTCTATCTCATAAGTATTTGATTCAGTACATGGAGCATCAAAGAGCTCAGTAAATAAAGGATAAACAAATGAGTATCAACTATATGAATGAATGAAGAAGCCTATTCCCAAAGTGTAAATTTCGATTTTGTTCACTTACTCATTTTCCACTTCCCACCCTCTGCACTACCAGTGTCCCAAGTCAAGCTACATATATAATTTACCTGCTCTCCAACAGAGATTGATACTTTACTCATTCACCTTCAAACCATTCTACAAAAGTAGCTAAAGCTATTCTTTTAAAAGAAAAACTTCATTGTTCTCTAATATCATTCCATAGATTCTCATTTTAATAAGAATAGAAAAAAATTCTAACTCTCAAATACAGTTGAAAATTCATTAATAATCTGGTCAATACTTATCTGTCCAACCTTGTTCTACTTATTTGGTCATTATCTTCCTTGTATAAGTTCAATAAAGACACCAATGTATTTCTTACCTCAAGGCCCCTGTAGAATGCTCTATCCCCAATATTTGCAATATGACTTCATAATTATTCCTTATATACTGCTAATTTGGAATGGCCTTTCCTGACTATGCAATCTTTAGTAAATTCAGTGGGAACCTCCTTTTCTATGGCACCTTATCTTGTCCATATTAGAACGTATAAATATTTTTAGAAACCAGCAGTTAGAGTAATGGCTATGTCGCTGGACTCCCATGTACTCGACCGTGGTTCGTGTCTCGGACCTGGTGGCTTAAACTCATGCCGGGCGTGTGTGCGTGCGTGCCCAAGATCCCGAGATCTGTCTCTTTGGTGAGCGCACGCGCCCTATAGCATAAACCTCTCAAAAAAAAAAAATAGAACTTATATTTTTGTGTACCCATTCAGCTACCCAAATAATCACACACAATTATTTTCTGCTATCCCACCAGACTAGAAGCTTGATGACGACACAGACTGTGTCCATTTTGTTTACCTTTATACTCATTATCTTCCTAGGACCTTTTACAGAGTACGGCATGTAATAGGTAACCAATATGTAGCTGCTGAACAAATTTTTCAATTCAACACAACTATATTTTCCTACCATTATCTATAAAAATTATTTACTGTTGACAGCAACTTAATACGTATGCTATTGAACTATTCTTGGTAATTCCAAAGGAAAAACAATTCCTTGTTTACACGACTAATTTAAAAATAGAAGTACATTTATCTACTTTGAAAAGTACAAGTAGCCTTTTAACAGTTATGTTTGTTATATTATTATAAACATATATGATTTACCTTTGATAGTAGTGAATTACAAACCTCTTGAATACAGAGGCATTCTTTCTTATCTTTATATTTCAAGACCTAATAAAGTATATAGCAAGCACTTAAACATGTTTGTAAATGAATAAATCAATTTATTTTAGTAAAGACTGTTATTACTTTTTTTTGACTTTGTTAATAAATGTGATACATATGTTTACAGAACTAGGAAGCACACTAATAAATTGGTTAGTGATTTTTGCTAGTTTGACCTGTTTATAAAAGTATTACTTCATTCTAAATAGATAAGTTAAGATCATATGCTAAAAATGTATATAACATTAATATTTTAAACGTCGTAAAAATGAATTTCAATGTAACTTCAAGAATACAAATGTAATATAGGCTATAAAAGCACCTTAATAACCAATGGAAAGATACAATTCAAATATATTTATATCTTTTGATACAAATTTAAGGGACTAGTTGTTCCATGTAATATGAACAGTCAATATGATAAGAATCACTTTGTATTCTGATTTAATAGTGAGTTTTAACATTACAGAAATCTAATCTAAGTGTCCTGTATACATTCAGTCCTTTAGTCGTTTTTGTTCATTTTAAAACTTGGCAAATTATGTTTTAATATTTCTTAAATGATTTGAATTTAACTTTTATCATTTTGTTTATCACAGGCAACAGCCCTCCCACATTTCTGAGCAAAGGAATTTCTATTTTTTAATTCCGGTAGATAGATTAAGCCACCTGTTGCTTAAGATAAAAGGAATCCTTCCAGAAAGTTTCACTTCAGTGACTTGTGCTGTGTTAAAGAAAGGATTAAGCCTTTTTAAATCCCTTCTGGACCTATTTACAACATGAAGATTTAGAACATAAGCTGCTTTATTATAGCTCTAAGATAAGCTTTAAATATGCAGTAATTTTCCATGCAGCATATAAATCAACTCCCCCACATGGAAAGTTGCTAAATTCTTAACAGAAGTAGCCCCTAGAGAAATACTTTGTCCTTCGATTAAAGTACACCTTACTTTATATAATTGTTTTTCTAAACTTAAATTCAAGTACATATTTTAAATTACATTATTCTTTTCTATAAAATTTGAATAAGACCCTGTTAGGTATAAGACATTATCATAGGCACTAGGGTGAAAAAATATTAAATATATAAAAACTCCACCAAAAATCAGGAAAGGTAGACTTTAAATAAAGTTACTGAAAGTAAAATGCAAATTTTGGTAAAAGAAGTACAGCTATTTCCAGAAACATATCTCAGGAGCCTCATCCAGTTTAGGGGTGAAGGAGACATATTTCAGCTTACTTCTACAATGTCTCAAAAAATTTTATGCTGAACAAACAATGCATAAAAAATGTGAAAAATAAGAAACTCAGGATAGAATAAATATAGAATATATAACATAACAAAAGAACAAGAGATAAGGTCAACAAAAATATCTGGCACATACTTGGTCATCAATAAATATTTGTTGAATGAATGAAGCTGGCAAAGAGAGATTATGTCATGTCTAATAGTTTGTATTTCATCAGAAAGGAAATCAGATGCCTACGGATACACACTTCTAGACACCTGTTCTGGTGTGGAGTGGGATCAGATTAAGAGCAGAAGGCTACTTAGAAATTTGTGGTCGAAGTTCAGAGGAGAGATGATGGGTGATGATAGTAGGATGAGAGAAAACTGAACAGATGAAAGAGACAGTTAAGGGATGGGCTCCACAGAACTTGATAATGTACTGAATCAGGAGAGGAGGAGACATGCATGATATCTATCTTCCTGGCCATGTGGAAGGATAGCAATGTACTTTACTGGGACAAAGAGCACCAAAGGAGAAGCAGGTCTGAGGTAGAAGAACACATGTTCACCTTTAGAGATGTTAGGTGAAGGTGCCAAACAGATGTCCAAAGATATCCTACTGGAGGCTTTCCTTGGTAGCTGATGAATATCTAGATCTCTATTTCAAGACATGGGTATGGTCTGGATATATACACTTGATGGTTTTTAGCACATGAGCAATAATTATAACTACAGTACTAGATGCATCTATAGAATCTTAGGTAGCCTATAGACAATTGTAATGACAGAATTTAAGTGTAAGCTAGCTTAGCATATCATTATTCAAAATTAATAGATACAAAAGACTGAGCCAATAAAAGAAACTTTGAAAGGCATTTCAAAGGAAGAGAAAGAGAACCCACAATGATATTATAAACATTTTTTTAAAAAATGAGTATTTCAAAAAGAAGGGAATGGACATCAGAATTAAATGCAGTTGCCAAGTCTAATACAAATATTTTTAAATGCTTTACTGGATTTAGTGTTGTGTAAGTCACTACTGATCCTCCAGAAAATAGTATTAGTGAATGGTGGGAGGAGAAGTTAAACTCCAGTGGATATTTGACAGCTGAAAATATTAAAAGATTCTATAACCTGTTTCCTAGAAATTATGTGGAAATTGGAAAAGAGATGATAGAACATGCAGGATTTAGGGAGAGATTTTAATCTGGGAGAAAATTGAGTGTACGAAATGCTTTGGAAAGAATCAAGACATGAATAAATAGGACCGATGCAAATAAAAAAAAAAATGACATGACATCAATAATGACCATTTCTGCAGTGGCAAGCCAAGAGTTGGGGTGGTGGCAGAGAAGACCATCTTCATTATTTGGAATTGTTGGAGCATAGTTATAATAAAAAGCAGGCCAAATTCGAGTCCATTATCTTATTGTTAAATCAGCAATGGGAACTGTACCTTCTTATTGGCCCCACCCAGGAGAAGTTATTCCTCATGCCTTTTGCTTGGTATATCAACATATTAAGTTTCTATCCAGACCTCTATGAATATACTCACAACTAGATTGGTTTTGCTTCAAGTCAGATATGCATGCATTCACCAGTCATCGCATCCCCATCTTCACCAAATCAAGTAAAGAGAAATGAATGTGTGACTATAGCAGTAAGTTCCTTGAGGTTGATGTAAAAATGATTTGATAATGAAAACTACTGTTCTCAAATATTGGGATTCTGATCACATTAATATCAACTTGCTCATTATATGGTCATGCCACTGAGCAAACGTAGCTTTAATAAAAGAATAAACAAATAGATGTCTATTGTATGTGGATGAAAATAGAAATGTTTCTTAATATACCTTTGGGAGGGTGGTCTGGACCATTCAGGGCTCCCTGAATGGCAGCCTGGGCAGCAGAGTTCTGGGCCTTCAGCATTTCAATGGTTTCTCTGAGTTCTATGAGTTCAGATTCCTGTGGAATAAATGAAGTTTAGAAAGGTTAATACCTTGAGAGAGAAATAGAATGTATTTATTCATAGTTCACTATTAAATTGGTTTGATTTTATGGAGTGCCAAAGTCCTCAGGGATTTGGTTACTTGTTATATCTCGAGTTAGAACTAACAATTTTTTTCTTAAAGGATTTAGTTTTTCTTTTAAAAATTATTTTCTATTCTTTCTTTCAAATGGAGGTGCCTAGAGCTTACTACTACAAAGTAAAGGAAGATATCAAATCATTCACATTAGATATCAAACTTAACAATCTTACCTATGATTACATTAGCTATTTAGATATCAAAATTATACTGTTGCATTGCACTTCATTTATAGTCAATGGGAAACTGACTTTTTGTCAAGTGAGTAATTTCAGATTTTTTCTGAAGTAGCTTGAACTTGGGTAATTGATTCTCTGCATTCAAGTGTCAAAGTTGGAACTCAATCCTGTTATATGTCATCATTTAAATTCTTCTGGCATATCAAAATAATCATAGATTCTGATATTTTTCATCTAATTAAATTCCTAGTATGGAGATCCAGAGACTCACCAAGCCAAAGCAACATAAAAATAGGGGAAAAGTGAGTAAGACTACAGTCCCCAAATAATAAATTATCTCAAAAAATCAGCTGACTATTCAAATTTTGATAAAGCTCATATTTTCTTTTTGAAAGAAAACACTATTAGGATGAACATAAAGCCTTTTTCAAATCATAATGATGATTTAATATATATATTCCATATCTTAAAATCATATAAAAATCATTGCATAAATTTGGTCATTCACAGTTTTGGTAAATAATTTTGCCTGAAATGACTCATTATGAGGAAGATAACCAAAATAAATAAAGAACAAAGAGAGAGGGAAAAGAAGGACAAAGAAACTGAGTGTTGTTTCTGCATAAGCGATATTTCCATTAGAAAGTCAATAACAAGGGATATTCTTTTGGTGGTGATGCAGCCTTAAAAATTAGATCCTGTCGACCTCTTCCAGGGAAAATTCCTCGGTAATATATTTGTCACTCATCATTTTCTCTAGCACTTTCAGCAGAAAGTCAAAGAATCTGACTTAGGTTCTTCACTCCATGGTGAAGAGTTTGTTCTTATTTAAGGCCTCCCATAACATACAAAGGAAGGTAAAGATCACTGAAAATCACCTTTGCAGAAAATTGTCTCATACATGGGAATGTCCAGTAACAGTTCTAGCCTTAGACACTTAAAACAAAGGTAGACGATGTTAACTGAAATGTTATTCAACTTCATAACACATACATGATATCTTATAGATCTATTTTCATTGACTATTGGACATATTTGTGTGAGAGGACAGCTAGCTTTAAAAAACAAACCCACCCACAGGCTTTTGTAGTTCATAAGTTGTAGAATCTCATAATGAAATATCAATAGAAACCTCCCGGATTTATTTAGAGGTCTTCAAATACTTAACTGTAATTAATTTTTATTTATTACAGATAAAACATTTCATATTTGTGGATAATATCCTGCTATGACAGAAAAATCAGACCAAAGTAATCATAATTTCTATCTCCCCAACTTCTGTGTTCTATCCCATGCCCAACTCATGATAAAGTAACCAAAACTTACAAATTTACCATTTAACTTAACATATTTTCCATCTAAAATAAATTCTGTAAGAGACGAACTGTTTACTAGAAATTTTTCTTTTTTTTTAAGAGATGTTTTTGCTATAGGGTGCGTGTGCTCGCCAGAAAGACTGAAAGAGACAGAGACAGAAAGTGAGAAATCATCTTCCAGAGCTGATGGCCATGCTGCAATCCTTTCTCCTCCATTTTCCTCTTGGACACACATGCATACATGCCCGGAGTGGGTTTAAACCACTGGGTCAGGACTTGAACCATGGTCATTTACATGGGAGTCCAGCAACATGAACATTATATCATCTGTTGGTCCCAAATTCATTCTATTTTTACCAGGAATTTATTAAAAATGGATATTTAAAGTATCTTATGGTACATATTTAATAAAGCACAAAATTTAAATATTAATTTTACAACATAAACACTACAGTGCTTGTTGAATTTTAATTGAAATTAGATTTTTATCCTTAAATTTAAAATCAATGATGCTTTCACTGTGGATTAAAAATCTGCTAAAACATTTGGCTGTAGTTTTAAAAGAGAAAAATGGAAATGAGATCTCATGCCAGTGTCTAAAAAGTGAGCTTAATTTTGAGTTAGCTGACTTTTTCCAGTGTTAAAACTTTAATCTTTTCTAGAGAAATGTGTTTTAAAAAACCCTGTATTTTGTTTGTTTGTTTTTTTTGAGAGGATTTTGCTATAAGGCACATGCACTCGCCAGAAAGACAGAGAGATAGACAGAAAGCAAGAATTCTCCCTCCAGTGGGTATGGCCATGCTGCAGTCCCTTCTGCTCCATTCTCCTTTTGGAATCTTGGGCATGCACACATATGCACCCGGAGGAGTTTAACCCATCGGGTACGAGACCCGAACCATGGTCAACTACATGGGAATCTAGCAACGCAGACATTACGACACTTGCTGGTCCTAAAAACCTGTTCTTAAAAAACTTAAGAGTTGAGAGTTCAAGGAATGTTGCTTGTTGCGTTTGTTTGTTTGTTTTTTAGAATATTGTGTTTAATAGGACAGAAGAATGGTTGCTTTCTAAAATTAAGTATCTTTTTAAAATCAATAGATATTAGCAGGTTAGTTGTTACTCAGAGTGGCACAATAAATCCAAAGGAAGTTTAAATAAGTAAGAAATATATTTACTACATAACATTGGGAAAATCATATCAATGAAAAAATTAGTTCAGCCATATTCACATTAGTAGTTCTTTAGAAAAACTGTAAGTCGTAGTAGCACCTATAAAATATTTCACAATCTTTAATAAAAAGATAGCTAAATTCCACATTGATTGACATAATCTGTTTAAACCTGCACTAGTTATCTTTCCATATCTGCAAAAATGTCTACTTTTTTTTTTCCTTATTTCAGGTAATGAGATCTTCCCTCACGCAGTCACTCAAGCTATAACCATCTCTTTTTCCTGAACTTTTCCACATGATTATTTTACCCTTTGCTTTAAATATCCCTCCTCGCCCCATAAGACCAAGGTGAAATGTCTTCGAACATGTGAAACCTCTGTTTCTCCTGTCAAAAAAAAATAAGGAAAAAAGGAAGAACCCCTTTCGTGTGCTTCCAAGGATCTGAATGACTATTTTCTTTTAATTAATTAATTAATTAATTTGAATTTGACCAGAGAGAGAAAGGGAAAAAAAAAAAATAAAGGAAGCAAGCCATCAAGTCTGGGACTCAGCAACATGGAAGTCCAGCACCCTTAGCCACCACGCCATCTGCTGACCCCTGAGTGACTATTTTCTTAATTCTGAAGGATGACACATTGCTATGACCATTTTAGGTGCTAATAAATGAAGTTATTTGATTAAGTCTTAATGCTTTCATGAAATCCTAGTGGAAAAGCAATGGTAAAGGGGCAAGGATCTGAAATCAGGGTAAAACTCATGATCAAATTATGTCAGTATCAAAATCCACTGAATCTTAGGTAAAGTGTAGGGTTAGGCCTTGAGATAACTTCATCCTCCTGTCAGAATAGTCTCTTAATTTTCACCTGCTTACAGTTTTCTACTATGTAACATATGTCTTTGAGAAACTACTGGGGATGCTGTTAAACTATTGAAAAATAATGCTAAATTGATCTTCATGAACTAAATTTTACCGTATTAGTCCAGTGTCAAAAGTGTTTGAATGGCTTTCAGGCCAGACGGTGGGGCAGTAGTTAAATGCCATACTCCATGAGGCAAACCCATGTGGGCAGGCTTCCAGTTCAAGTCTGGAGTACTTCTCTGAGGATGCTGGGCACAGTGATCCATGATTTGGGTCTGGTTGAAGGCTAGGAGTGGATTATATTTTTAATGTCTTCCATAATTTACCCTCTTTGCTTCTCATGCACATTCTGTTTCTTTCTCTCTGACATACACTCCTACATTTTCCCTGAATTAGCATTCTTTATTCCCCCAAAGCCTGGGGAGCTCTTCTGCAGGACTTCCATTCTGTAATCATTATGAAGAAACAGAGCTCCCCTTGGAGAACTCTCGAGGCATTGTACTATTGTATTTCTAAAGGCACAGTCATTTCTGCCTACTGAGTTATTCATATCTGTCTTCTCTTTCTTTTTAGGCTGCAAATAAACCCAAACAGTGTTCTGGCACACAAATTTGGAAAGGGGATCATTTGTATTTGACATCTAGAAAGGAAAATTGTTAGAACACAATTTGAGGGACTGATTTTGGTCTAAATCAAACTAAAATGTTGATGTGGTTTCAGGCTATTAATGCCATGAGACTTCAGAAAATCACATCTTGAAGCCAGAAGAGAAGATTTGAGTCTTAGTTTAGGTTCTCTAATTCATAAGTTCGTAGTCGAGAACATGTAACCTCTCTGGCCTTTGTTTTTTCATGTGGTCCAACTTCTGACCTCACTTTCCAATATTCTCATTCTCAGCTTTACTTTTTCAATGGTGCGTATCGCCGTCCCCCCAAAAAGTATACCTTCTTTAGATTATATTTTTATCATCATCAACTAGAATATAAACTCCATGAAAAACGGAGTTTTATTTGCATACATGACTAATACGAACTTCATGAGGTGTCTGCATGTGTTTGTGAGTGTGTGTGTGTGTGTGAGAGAGAGAAAGAGAGAGAAAGAGAAAGACATTGATTGTCACTTCAAAAGGTTTGTGGGAAAATGGAATTAAAGTGCAAGTTTATTTTGGTGAAATAAAATATGAAATCCATGCATAGTATTTTTTTTTTTCTTTTGGAGAGGTTTTTCGCTACAGGGCGCATGAGCTCACCAGAGAGACAGAGAGAGAAAGAGAGACAGAAAGTGATAAATCACCCCCCAGTGGGGATGGCCATGCCGCAATCCCTTCTCCTCCATTCTCCTCTTGGGATCTTGGGCACGCACGCACATGCGCCCGACGTGAGTTTAAGCCACCAGGTCCAGGAATCGAACCGCGGTCGACTACGTGGGAGTCCAGCGACATAGCCATTATGCTAACTGCTGGTCCCATGCATAGTATCTTTACAACATATATTTTCCATAATTTTTGAAGAATCTTTATGGATGTACATATCTAGCTAGTTAGTAGATTTGTTGACCCAATAGACAGGGTCATTGAGACTAATATTAGGGATCATGTCCATCCTTTAATGTAAGGTACTGATATCTATGGTTTTAAGATTAGCTGTACTAGTTATTGTTGAATAGTAACAAATCCATTGTTCATAAGGTGGCTGGGAAAGGGAAATAAAATGTTAGGGAATAAAATGATCAGTATAGGGGCCAGCAAGGTGGCATGGTGGTTGAGGCACTAGACTCCCATGTATCTGATGTGGTAGCTTGCTTCCTCACTTTCTCTCTATCTCTCTCTCTTCAGTAAGCACATGTGCCGTATAACAAATTAAAAAAAAAATGATAACAAATAAAATTTAAAAAATAATTATTTAAAAAATGATTAGAATAATAGCTCTCTCTTTGGTAAGCACATGTGCCGTATAACAAATTTAAAAAAAAAATGATAACAAATAAAATTTAAAAAATAATTATTTAAAAAATGATTAGAATAATAGCAGGCTGGCTAAACTATCAATGTGTCTATCCTGTTTTGTTCTTACAGTAAAAGTTCAATACATAAATCTGATGAATGAGTAAATGGACAACTGAATCTTGGAACGTCAGTGTCTCCCAGTAAGAGAGTTTTAAAAAACCCTGTTCTATATTCCCCAAGCGATTTTCCAGAATTGTTGGATCGTCAGAGAGCAATATACCCTTTTATCTCAGTTCCCCAAAGAAATGCCTTTACTGAAATATGATTAAATGTTATGCCCTCAGCTTTTAGAGAAATGTCTATTTGAACAGCGATTTTTGTCTTTTGTTATTCCATGACCCCAATTTAAGAATCTTTGCAATAAATTTGTCCTTGAATTCAGTGCCCAAAAGTCTGTCTGTTCAATCTAAATTATGCTCTTTGGGTTGGGGAAAAAAAAAAAAAAAGAATAAAGCACACAAGCAAACTCCCTTTGTACCTTAGCTTCCCTGACATTCAATTCCATTCACTTCAGTTCAGTGCTTTGCAGTAGTAATTATCTAAGGTGAGGTATCTTCTTATATACATTCCTCTGCTAGTTTTTGTTAAGATTCTATCATCATAGTGTGTCATCATCATATTCATGCAATTAATGTTATAGGTGTCTCAAAACCACTCTAGAAATAGGTAAGCTACAAATCCCAAATAAATAAATAAACTAGTAAAAAAGCATTATTTTAGTGTATAGTTTGAAATTAGAATAATTATATTATTGGGTTGTTGGAAAAATCATGCAGCATTTTTTTACATAGAAAAATATGTACTGACTTTTCCAATAGCTCACTATTTTAATATAAAAAAATCTTAAGGGCAATTTCAGATATCATGATAGCTTTTTAAGAAAAATTTGTGTGACCAGCAGTTAGCGTAATGGCTATGTCGCTGGACTCCCATGTAGTCGACTGCGGTCCGCATCCTGGACCTGGTGGCTTAAACTCACGCCGGGCGCGTGTGCGTGCGTGCCCAAGATCCAGAGAGGAGAATGGAGGAGTAGGGATTGCAGCATGGCCATACCCCTGGGGGGTGATTTCTCGCTTTCTGTCTCTCTGTCTCTCTCTGTCTGTCTGGCGAGCACACGCGCCCTATAACAAAAATAAATAAATAAATAAATAAACCTCTCCAAAAAAAAGAAAAAAATGTAACTTTGGTAATGTTATTTTAAGGATAATGTATACACAATTATACAATTCCTTATTTTATGGACATATATTTTTAAATCAGGTATTATTCATAGGTATTATAAAATAACACATCTGTGTACTTTCAGATTTTATAAGAAAAATTACTTACAAATATGAGTTGCTGGAAATATAGGAGGGCAAAAATTATATTTTTATTTTTTGAAGATATTGAGATTTAAGTACTAACACCCATTTTCAGCAGTATGTATGATGACCTATGGCCAACAATGGATTTGGTTGATTTTATATTTTTCCAGGGATAAAGAGAGAAATGTGAAGAAAGGTAACACTTCTTGATTGTCCACTACATGTGATATAATTATAGTTTCTCATTTACTCCTCGTAGTGATCCTATAAGATAGTTACCATCTCTGCCTTTAAAATGATAAACTTGAAAATCGGAAAAGGTTATATATGCCAGCCAAAGATTACACAGCTCTCAGGAAACATATCCAGGAAATTCACACCCAAGATTACTGGACTACAGTGTACTACTAACAGTTCTAAAAAAAATCTGTAGTCCTGTTTACTGGGGTCTTATGCTACATTGTGAAGTAGCAAAAAACTAAGAAAAAAAAAAGATATTCATGAGCACTAAAGAGAATTGTTAGTTTTCCTACTAGAACAAGTTTGACAGGAATGGATAGAATTCTCTTTCAAGAGCAAATCTAGGAAATAAAAGAAAAATTAAAATATGGGGTTTGCTTGGTATACTAAGCAAAGATAGGAATATTAGATTTTTCTCCTTTGATTTAATTGAACTCTCTATTAAATTTAAGAATCTGTAATAGTACCCCAAATTTGTTAATATATTCCAGTTTTGTAAAGCTAATGCCTCACAGAAAGTAAAGACAAAATTTAAGCCACCCAGATAGATAAATATAGCAAGAGAGATTTGTAAAATACCCAGTGCTTTATAGATTCTGGTTCTCTTTGAGTGTTAGAAAAAATTTGTGGACTCCTGCCCATATTATGCACATAGGCAGTTTTTTGCAAAAAGTCCCCAACAATCTCAGGGGCTTCACCTGTTTCTGACAGGGCTAATAACAGGAAGTAAGTTAACTGGTCATCATAGGAAAAAGTGACCAGATTCTCTCTTGGCAGTGCAAACCTTCTCAGCATATCTCCCTTTGTGAATTAAAAGCTCTGTTCCTTCCTTTGTGGTATTCCTTCTTTCATGCCATAAACTACTTCAGGTTTATTTTCATGCTTTTGCTATAAATTGTATAACTTTACTTCAAAGCCATCATCCCCAAATGGCAACGAGTTCTTCACAGGATTGTCATTTTTCTCGTAGAAGCTGTAACCAGAAGTCTCTTAATCTGTAAGGTCCTAATATCTTCTCCAGGCACCCTTCCTAAGTATCTCAACCTAAAGGCATGGTCCATAACTGGGCTTATAGACCACCTGACATGGTCTATAATTGGGTTTATAGACCACATATCTGTGAAAATTCTTGTCAGAGTGCAATTCTTGTCAACTGCAAAATGATTTGTTACTTGGGTGCTCTTTCTCTTAGACAATTGTTTCTCTTTTGGAACAGTCAGTATTCTTTTGTCTTTTTTTTTTTTTTTTTTGAGAGGTTTTTGCTAGCAGGCGTATATGCTTGCCAGAAAGCCAGAAAGCCAGAGAGAGACAGAGAGATAGAAAGTGAGAAATCAGAAATCCCCCCCCACCCCCCAGGGAGTACGACCATACCACAATCCCTTCTCCTCTTCTCTTTGGATCTTGGGCATGCATGCACACACACCCGGTGGGAGTTTAAGCCACTGGATCTGGGACTCGAACTGCAGTTGACCACATAGGAGTCCAGTGACATAGCCGTTACGCCAACTGCTGGTCCCTAGTCAGTATTCTCTTAAGAGTCTAAGTCAGAAGTAAAGAATGTACTGTCTAGAAAGAACTGTGTGTGTATGTGCCAATATGAATGAATCTGATTGTAAGTCTTTCAATCTAAAAAGATATTATGTTGTCATTGTTGTAATTTGGCATAGAATGAATGCTTTGTAGTATTTTTTTTTTTTTTAAGGAGCTGCATTTCAGGTTTTATTTAAGCATCCCATGCAACTTGCTGTCCTCTTTCAAACCCTGGTGGCAATTACTGAACATACCTTTTGTTCTGCTGTCATGGTAAGACTTTGCAATCGGCCAGTCATATTCCCTAAACTCTTTTCGAAAGCTGCTACGAGGTGAGCCTGTGAACAAAATGGAAGGAACATAGTTTAAATGTCAGAATCTTATGTGAGTGAATGAAAACCACTCATTTTACAAAGCACTTAATTGCAGGTATTCCAACTTTCAGTACTATCACCACATGGTTAGCTCGCAATGGTTACTGTTCTTTAGTGCAAATCTTCATTTATCATTTCTAAACTTTGGCTTCTTAAAATCAGTGTTTCAGTCTCTTGACATTTAATGAGTTCAACTTCTAAAGAGGCTGGCATTTTGCAAATAATAACACCTTCTGACTTACACATCATGGAAGAATTTGACACCTCTAACACAAAATAAAGTTCTGAGCTCCTTAAGTTTTTAGATTTAAAGTCAAAAAGGAGGTCAGTGAAATCGTCAATGGACAAATGTTCCTCATTTTTATATGTCCATGATGACCTTTGAAGATATTGTTAGCTCTTCCATTGTCATAATTCTCTCCTTCAAGTGTCTGACATCTTCTGACAGCTATAACATTATCTTTCCACTTTTTCTACTTACAAAGAATTGAATGGAAAAGGGTTGTCTTCACTTTACACACTCTTTTCAATAAAAAGGCTTTTCGTTCTATTGTATAGTCCCTTCAAGTAAGGAAGCACAGGTAGGCCCACTAGAAATAATAATCACATTTCATTTAACTCGAAGCATTTGTGGTTTTGGAGTTCTATTTTAAATTGCAGAGAATTATACGTATTATAGTACACAGCTATAACTCTTAGGACTAAGAAGTATTTGGCAATCTTATCACAGCTCTAAAGTAGGTCAGTGTCTATTGACATGCCATCATGCGACAGCTTGAATCCAGAATATTAAATATGGAGAGGTGCTTTAATCTCTCACCACAGCCTGAGATAGAACTACAAGTACTGTTAACTCAAACTGATATTCCCTAAAAGGACATAAAGACTGAATATTTTATATCCTAAATCTACAACAGCTATATATATATGGGACCAAATTTGGCGATCCATGGTGATCCAAACTGACCTTTGGTTAGAGGAGTGAGAGTACTCAGATGAAATATACCTCCTTGTAGCTGTGGCAGAGTTGAAAGGCTAAAAACTATTGACCTATAAAATGGACCCCTACGGTCCTAAGAATTAGTACTCTAGAAGTTTATTACCCTGTTGATGACAGAACAGACCTGTCCCTTCCATTAGTATCATAATACAAAGGTATCTTTGATCCATGCCTTAAACTCATCCTGGGTTGCCCTTCTTTCCCTGATAGTGAAATATGGAGACCAACAATTCACAGCAAATACTTTTAGGAAACTTCAATCTATCAGCACAACTCTCTTTTTCCATGTCCTCCCCTCTCCCCTTTCCATGTTCTCCCCAATCCCTCTCTCTCACACACACACATATTTCCACATACACAATGGAGAATCATACATCAAGGTTTATTAGCAGACTTAACTGGATAAATAGCAGTCTAAAAAAAAAGAAACAGAAATAGTATCTCATAGTTTAAAATATTTTGAATGACAAGGAATGCCACTGACATCAGACATAGTATCTTCAGACATTAACTTAAATTTCTCTTATATTTTAACCCCTTTTCAATGGTGAACGTATACACACATAAAAGTGAACAAAGTGAAAATGTACAGCTTACTGATGTCTAACATCACGAACATTCTTTCACTCACCATGTTAAGAAATGGGACATTCCAAGGCCCTAGAAGCCCTTCCTTGCTCTCCCCTATCATTGTTCTCTCTCCTTTCTCCCAAAACAGCCACTATTTTAGCTTCTGTCCTAGTAATTTCCTTTCATTTTTTCCTGATAGTTTTTAATAGCCAAGCTTGCATTCCTAAACACGATACTTTCATTTGGCCTATTTTAAAAACTGCCTAAGTGTAATCATATGACACTGCTCTTTGTCACCATTTTCTTTTGCTTGTTGTTGTTCCTGAGATCTATCCGTGTGGTGTTCAGAGGAGTTAGTGTCTGCCGTAAAGCATCCCCATATGCAAATGATAACGTATTTGTCTGTAATGGCCATCAGTACTGAGTCCAATTTAGTCTATTAGATATAATCCCGCTATGACCTTATAATGGGCTAAGATATAAAATTAAAATTGCTGTTTTTTTTTTTTTTTTAGAATAGGGACTATTCTCACAGAAAATCTGTTCATATTTACTAAATGAAACATACAGTTCTACTCACTATTGTAAAGTTTTAATTCTCACAAAGTGGAGATATGTAGAGTTTAAGGATTGGACTGCGAATCCTTGAA
Organism: Tupaia belangeri chinensis; assembly: GCF_000334495.1. NCBI lineage: Eukaryota > Metazoa > Chordata > Mammalia > Scandentia > Tupaiidae > Tupaia > Tupaia belangeri. Next base: position 4,383,265 of record NW_006159547.1, on the reverse strand, counting down.
TGTATAAAGTTAAAGAAAATTACTTTGCTTTTCTTTTTGTGCATATTTTATCAACCTTGTAGGAATTAAATATACGGCAGAGAAATCAGGATTGTAAAGAATATACTGCATAAAATCCATGGCTTTTACATTTTGCAGCTGTAAATAGTATAAAATATTTACTATTAGAATGTCAGCTTCTAATCTCTATAAAATTGCTTTTTTAAATTAAATTTAATTTTTGTTAAATTTTTTTATACATTCGGGGAACCAGCAGTTAGCGTAATGGCTATGTCGCTGGACTCCCACATAGTCGACCGCAGTTAGCGTCCCAGACCTGGTGGCTTAAAACTCCCGCCGGGGCGTGTGCGTGCCTGCCCAAGATCCCAAGAGGAGAATGGAGGAGAAGGGATTGCGGCGTGACCATTCCCCTGGGGGGTGATTTCTTGCTTTCTGTCTCTCTGTCTCTGTCTGTCTGGCGAGTGCACGTGCCCTATAGTGAAAACCTCTCAGAAAAAAAAAAAATTATATATTCAGTCACATTATTTAGCTTACAAAGTGAACATTTGAATATGTGAACATTTCTCCCCAGACCAGTTGATCTAAATATCTTCAACAGATAACACCACACCTCCCCATCCCGTCAGTGCTCTGCCTCTGTATCCCTCCTCCAAATGTCCTTTCCCAGGCCCCACTCCTCCGCACACACCACATCTGGCATTCACAGCCATCTCTTGTGTTTGTACATTCTTTAGTCAATCAGTTTCAGTCATATTTTATTTAGTAAAACAACTTATAACTAGTTACAAAAGAACATTTGAGTCATGTTGTTTCCAATGAAAAGCATATTAAAACTAAGTTATTGAAATATTGTTTTAAATTGAGGTTACCTTATCAGATTAAGACTGTTACTTCAGAAAGAATAAAAGGTTAAATTTATCACCAAAAAGCATAAATGGAAAGGAGTTGAAGAGGCAAATTCATCTTCTAATGATGATCTTTATCTCTTTCATGGAGAGAAAATGGAAAGTAAGCTGATTAAACTATGGGATAATACATCTGGTCTGAAAAACTTTATAAAATGATTTTTTAGAAAAATTAAGGATTTCTGGGGGATTATTAATCATAGTTTATTGGGTTCTGACTTTTCTTTTAGCAGCTGTGCAATTTTCAAATCAGAGTAAAATTGTATTAATATGATGATGAATATTCCCTGACTTGTGTTAGGTGAAGTCTGTCCAGGTAATAAAATAGACAAGATTGACTATTAGTTAAAGAAAGATATTTTTAATAAGACACTGTGGTTTTGAAATCATACAACATAATCTGAACAGACTTATAAAGAGAATTATTGTGATGTGAAACAATAAGATAAAATATCATTATACCTAATGACTACGTAGCTTTGGTTAACATAAAATGAAGTGCTAGCTCATCAATAGAGTTAAAAATACTGTGTTGATATTGGTATGTACTAAGACACTGTACTCTACAAGTTGAGACCACATGGGAGGCCCAGGTTCAATTCCTGGTTCAACCTAAAATCCAGCCATGGTGGTGTTTTCCTGTAATCCCATCAAAGAGGCTAAGGCAGGAGGATAAAGACATAGCAAGACTGTCTTAAAACAACAACAAAACCTTCTATCCATAGGTATCACATATGTGCCATAAGATGTTACATGTTAAAATTAATAGCTACTTGAACTATCTTTAACTTATTTATTCTGAAATAAAAAAAGGTTTCACACTTCTTTTACAGTGTATAAAACTGTGTCTTCAGTGTTTGTCATTGTTAACATGTGCAAAATAGTTTTCTCTTAGAAAAGATGCAGAAAAGTGAAAGTAACTATTAGATTAAATAATAATATCAAATATAGCAAAGAAGTAGGGAACAATCTCAAGGAAAATAATATCTAAGAGATATTTGGTTAGAAGACATCTGCTGAAAGGCAAAAGAGTTTCTTTTGTTTTGCTGTCTATTCATTCAATAATATCCTCGAAAAATGTTAGCAATAGTGCTTTAGTGCCCATTTCCAAATTCTCATTTGCAAAGTCAATATATTCAAAAATGAAAAAATGCATCCCACCAGACTTGGCTACATGAAGGTGTGGGCGAGAAGCCAGAGAGTACCTGGCTTATTTTATAATGTGACAATGTGTCTGCATCTGCCTTTCCTTGTGAGGCTCCTGCTTTCTTGCTTTTTGTTAGGAGGTATTGATTCAGGGAAAGTCAGGCAAGAGCACTTGCCAATATAGCCTTTGTCCTTTCTAAAGGCATCCTAGCAGAATCGGCTTTACAAACAGTCTCCCTGTGGTTTTATGCAGCACTGTTGAGAGCAGCTTTACAAGATGGAGTAAGGGCCAGTATGCCTTCTGCTGAATGGGGTCTCTACTCTGCCAGTCAAATCGGATCTGACTTACCACTGCACTTCATAACAAAGGCAAAAATCTCTACATTTTCATGGAGCAACAGTTTTGCTTCTAATAATAAAATTAAGATAGAGATGAGGTGGGGTCTCTATATACAAATAATCATGTCAGTTTAAACAGGTTGAATATCCGTACACTGAAAGTCCAAAATCTGAAATGCCTCAAAATCCAAAAGTTTTTTTTGCAAGGCATGATACTACAAGTAAAAAGTTTCACACCTGACCTCTAACGGGTAGCAGTCAGAATGCAGTTACACGGCACACAGTTTATTCAGCAACCGCAGTGGTCGCTGTGGGATTAGTGAATCGTTCTTGGAAAACTTGTTGGCAGGCACAGGCACTCATCAGAAAGAGGGAGAGAGAAAGCATCCCCAAATGGGGCGTGATCATAATCCAGTCCATTCTCTGTACATACATGTGCCAGACACTTTTCTCAAGCTGCTGTAAGTAGGATTTGAACCCTGAAGTCAGGATTTGGACCCTGAAGGAATGTAGCTCCACTTAACCACTAGGCCAGGAGCCAGTTCTATTGGAATGTAATTTTTTGTGTTTGTAAGTACTTATATATAAATAGTATGAGTTTAAAAAAATACTTGCTTGTTGGTAGCATACAAAGTCAGTTAGGAAAGACGATGGTGATGCCAACCGCAGACAGGCCACAAGGTGGCTAAGAGAGAGAGTCCTTGCTTTCTGAGGCTTCCACGTACACAGACTTTTTTTCATGCACAAAATTATTTCAAGTATTGTATAAAATTACCTTAAGCTATATAAAGTATATATGAAATATGAATGAATTTTGTGCTTAGACTTGGTTCTCATCCCCAAGATACCTCATTATATGTATGCAAATATTTCAAAATCTGTTAATGTTACAAATATTCTAATGCTACACATTTCAGATAATAGATATTCAACCTGCATATCAGTTACTAAATTACTCTAAAGAAAATAATTTAAGTCTTCCTAAAGAGATAATGCTATTTTCCACAGAATCAAATTCATTGAAATTTTTTCTTATAAATTGTAGTTATTACTTTTTTTTTTTCTAAGAGTCAGAGATTTTTGCTAGAGGGTACATGCACTTGTCAGAGAGACAGAGAGAGACAGAAAGCAAGATATCACCCTCAGAGGTGATTCCTTTCATTATCTTCTTGGGATTTTGGGCACGCATGCACATGTACCGGGCATGAGTTTTTTTTTTTTTTTTTGGAGAGGTTTTCGCTATAGGGCGTGTGCGCTCGCCAGACAGACAGAAAGAAAGAGCCAGAGAGGCAGAAAGCGAGAAATCACCCCCCAGGGGGGATGGTCACGCTGCAATCCCTTCTCCTCCATTCTCTTCTCGGGGTCTTGGGCACGCACACGCGCCTGGCGTGAGTTTTAAGCCACTGGGTCCGGGACGCAAACCACGGTCGACTACATGGGAGTCCAGCAACATAGCCATTACACTAACTGCTGGCCCCCCTGGCATGACTTTTAAGCTGTCAGGTCCAGGACTCAAACTGTGGTCAACTACCTAGGAGTTCAGTGATACAGCCATTACACCATCTGCTGGTCCTGTAGCCATTACATTTTAATATAACAGTCCTCAATGTGGAGATCATACTCACATTTAACATGAAGGGAATAAGTTTACTTGCAGTTTAAACAATATAATAAATCAAGACTTATCTCTACCTCCAAATAGGAATTGAATATTTAAATAAAATCATTGACTTACATTGGAAAAATTCTACACAAAAATAATTCTATTCATTTCCTAGGATTGATTTAATTTATAAGTATGTTAAAATATAATATTTTATACATCAACAGATATTAACCTAGATAAAATGAAATGAAATACACTCAGAGAAATTTAAACACAGCATTTCTCAGAACTGAGGGAAAATCAAATATTAACTAAATCTTTTGATACCTCATTATGAACTATGAAATCTAAAGACTAAAAATTAATGATTTCAAGATGACTTATAGGTAATAGGAGACATGAGAAATTCAAATTCCTACGTGTAGAAAGGATACTGTCCCCTAAGAACACAAATGGGGCCAGCAGGTGGTATGGTGGTTAAGGTGCTGGATTCTCACATGGTAGACAGTGGTTCTAGTCCCAGATGTGACAGCTTGAAAATAATGATGGCCGTGTAAGCATGCATGCCCCAAACACACACACACATACACACACCACACAAATGGACATTTATATGTGTGTGTGTGTGTGTATATATATATATATATATATATATATATGACTCCATACCTTGCATTACATGATATTATTAAACTTTTATAAAAATAGAAGTGGCAGGCTTGGCTGGGGGAGGGGCTTTTTGTGTGGGCAAGGGACTTTTGGTGAACAGTGGAGGCTACGTGACCTGCTTTCTCTGTGTCCCTAGATGGGTGAAGGGCAGGGTGTTCTTAGCACAAGAAAGAGTAGCCTTGCCTACCTTCTAGTGGCATTAAAATAATTTTATAATTTATACATGCATCCATTTACTAAGTTCTCAGATACTTTAATATTTAATCTAAAGTAAATTTTAATAAACTAATTTGTTAACAAAGTATAAGATAATGTATAGCTTATCGTCTGAATCTTTTAGTTTATATCTGTTGACATTTTCAGCAAATAAGTTTATCTGATGGTAAAAAGCTTTAGCAATCCATATTGCCACTAAATAAAGAAACACTAAATTGTGAAATAGGGTTAAAACGCCTAGGAAATGAAAAACTAGACTTTTTAAAAAATGTGGAAGATCTTTTAGGTACTTTGTTTTTAAACTAGAAACAATTACATATAATGGGTCTTCAAAAAATCATGGACAATGCATATTATGAAAATCATGGATTTTAACATTTTTGCACCAAAATAAAATCACGCATTCATTTTATTTCTCAGAAATGTCTAGGAGTTCCTTCTATATAGATTCACATAATGCCCACCTCAATCAAGATACAAAACCTCCATCACCACAAAGATTCCCCCATGCCTCTGCCTTTCAATCACACTACGTCTCTCTACCATTCCTAGCCTCAAGCAATCACTAGCCACACGTGACCTTGTGTATGTTTTTTCACTCAGTATAATTCACTTGAGATCTCTACATGTTGTTATACATACTCAAAACTCATTTCTTTGTATGACTGAGTAGTATTCTGTGATATGGATGTATCAGAATTTGTTTATCCCTTGATCTACCAAGTACATTTTGGTTGTTTGCTACTCATTTAGTCATTAAAAAATAAGGCTACAAGTCAGCAAGTAGCATGGCGGTTAAGGTGCTAGATCTCACATAGCTGACTCTATGGTTTGAGTCTCAGACCCAGCAACTGTAAAGTCACACTGGACACTTAAGTGTGTGCCCAAAATCCCAAGAGGAGAATGGAGAAGAGGAAACTGCACAGTGGTCATCTCCCCCTGCAGATGTACAGCTTCCATGTACACAGTTTGGGGGCTTTAAGGTGATTTGAGAATATTTCTAAGATATATTATGAAGGGATAAATAAGAGTATAAATATAGGATAAATATTATGCTCCCATCTGCATGCAAGAAGTACTACTGGGAACCAGCAGTTAGCGTAATGGCTATGTCGCTGGACTCCCACGTAGTCGACCGCGGTTTGCGTCCCGGACCCAGTGGCTTAAAACTCACACCGGGCGCGTGTGCGTGCGTGCCCAAGATCCCGAGAGGACAATGGAGGAAAAGGGATTGCGGTGTGACCATCCCCCCTGGGGGGTGATTTCTCACTTTCTGTCTCTCTGTCTCTGTCTGTCTGGCGAGTGCATGCGCCCTATAGTGAAAACCTCTGCAAAAAAAAAAAAAAAAAAGAAGTACTACTAATAATAACATATGTACTACTGGGAAAGAGGTGGAGAAATTTGGGCATTTTCTCCAGACCTAGCACCTTTTAAACTAGCAAAAGGCCAGCAATGACAAGACATTGACATATGTTTAGTAAACACTTATTACTTCAATATTTGAATTATAAAGCGAGACCAACTAAAATACATCAAATAAATAAAATAAAATCCTGAGTAATCGTTTAAGACATTTGTAAGGATCTTGACAATCTCATGCATAGAGCTTGTCACTGAGACTTCCTTATTGCAGCTAACACAGCCCAAGATGCTCCTGGCATTTGTACTGTTCTCTGTCCCATGGCTACAATCTAGAGAGGAATTTCTATACTGCTGTACGTGTAGTCTATATGGTGACATTGCACATGCCTCTGAACCATCTCTCTAAGAACTACTCTTAGAGGAGGCCAGCAGGTGGCGTGGTGGTTAAGGTGCTGGACTCCTATGTTGTAGTGGACCACGGTTCAAGTCTCAGACCTGGCAGTTTGAAACTCATGCCAAGCACATGTACATGTGTGCCCAAAATCCTGAAAGGAGTATGGAGGAGAAGGGACTGTGGCATGGCCATATCCCCTGAGTGGGTGATTTCTTACTTTCTGTCTCTCCAGCAAATATGTGTACCCTATAGCAAAAACTTCTCTCTCAAAAAAACAATCAAAAAATTACTCTTAGAAACACAACCTACGCTAAGTAATATTGTTATTTTTCAGTGTTGTCTAAATAACTCAATAACTTCATACTATTTATTTAAAGAATTATTTTATTAAACTTTATTTATTTATTTTTAATTTGGCCAGAGAGGGACAGAGTGAAAGAGAGAGATAGAAAGTCAGTAACCAGGTCTGGGACTTGAACCGTGGTCAGCCATGTGAGAGTCCAGTGCCTTTAACCACCATGCCATGTCAGGCCCCGAACCTCGTATTATTTTGAAGAATATCCTAATAATATATATATATATATAAATGAAATAGAGTGTATCCATAATTGCCTTTCCCAAAGCTGAAAAATAAGACCAAATAACTACTCTGCTAAAATGAACACATTGGGAATGAACTGATTCCATTCTGTGGGATTTAGGCTATTCATTGATTTTCATTCTTAAAATGTTTCTTGCTCAGTCATATACTGTGGATCTTGATATGTCACGCTTGGTCTAGGACAGGGAAGAACTCCACGGAGGGCAGGGTGGTAGGGCTGGGGGTAGGCAGCAAGCCTAAAGCTCTTGGCAGAAGTGAGCATTGTGCTGAGCAAGGGCGGCCGGACATACGGCATCACAGCAGGAGCTTTCTGATCCTCACTGCTGCTTCTAGCATGCTTGTCCCTGAGGGCTGGGCACATGCCACATGTTCTCCTGTGTTACTCTGCATCATCTCTGAGTCTTCCCTGGTCCGTGGAAAGATAATCAGTAAGTGCTAAAATAACTAATCATCTCTGTGGTTATCATATTTGCCATCCTGTGCTACCTACATACCAGTAAAACTGTATTCTTTTGAACTGTTAGTGTAAGACTGCCAAGGCTTTTTGAAAATGTCATCTACAATGAAGGCAAGTTATCCACATTTAGAACTAAGCTCATTTTCTAGAATTATTTGGATGTCAGGGACCGGCAGGTGGCATGGGGGTTAATGGCACTGGACTCCCACATGGCCAGCTGTGGTTCACAAGTTCTGGACCTGGTGGTCTGCTTTCTCTCTCTCTCTCTCTCTCTCTCTCTTTTTCTCTCTCTCCTTCTGTGGTCAAATTTAAATAAATAAGTAAATAAATAAATAAAATAATTCTTCAAAAAGAAAAGAATTAATTGGATGTCTAGCAAACTGTTCAATAAATTGAACTAAAGGAGACAAGGCTTATAACGATTCTATCTTCCGAAGTCAAACACCGACAACCCTAATGGTACTGTGCCCTGAGAGAGGCTTACATATGAGGAGTGGTGTAAATACACAAGAGGGCCAGCAGGTGGCGCAGCAGTAATGGAACATTCTGAGATGGCATACCCACGTGGGAAGGTCCTGGGTTTGTATTCTCAGGCTTTCTGGTACCTATCAGGCTCATTTGTGCCCACGATCTGGGCTCACTGGGCCTAGGGGTATATCTTAGTGTAGAAGTTGTATTGTGGGTGCCTCTCTTTCTTTCTCTTTATGTCATAGAAGAAATATTAGGTCGTTGGGAAAGTCACGACATACTTTTCTATGCAAAAATGCATCATGACCTCCCCCCACTCCCAACAGAAAAAGAAACAAAAAATAACAATTAAAAAAGAAACAAGGAGCAACTATTATGTATAACTCTGTTTCCAGTCTCATAAGATACAGGGAAATTTTAACTACTTTTAACCCCTGGGTAATTTGAGTTGATATTTTATAACTGACTATGCAGAAGAGTGTAACTTTATATGAGTTCTACCATTCAGGGACTTAAGTCTTTGTAATTTTGGGAACTCAAAGTGTGTAAGTTTGTCCCATAAATTATTTCATCTGACTACACAAGAATCTGTTGTCAGATATTATAATAATCAAAAGTGACTTACATTTGCCGAAAGTTGAGATGTGAGGGTAGCTACTTTTTCTTGTGATGCAACTAGCTCTCTCCGCAGCTTATGGATTTGCTGAATGCAATGTTTATAAAAAACAAACAAAAAAATCAATCAATTCAGTATACTGGTACATTTTTGCTTAAAACTACAATTCATTCCAAGAAAGCAATACTATATTTAGCTCCTACCCCACTGTATCAGCACCAACTCCTGAAAGTAAAAGAGATGTAGACACAAGCTACACAATAGCAATCAAATGTCACTTCGGAGAAGGATAAAAGTCTAACTTCAAAGTTGAGATTCAACTTTGTAAATCAAAGTATGTTTATTTGTTCCATTTGCCATCTCTGCGTAATTCAAGAGGCCCTTTCCCTAATAGATCTTTTTCCTGTAGAAAAGCATGGCAATAAAACAGAAAAAATTTAGTTTCTTTTTTAAAGTATTGTATACATTTACATTTTTTCTTTGTCTTTTTTAGCAAAAGATATTCCATGTCATTTTTCCTGTGTATACTTTAATTTTCAATATTTTGGCAACTTCTCAGGAACTGTAGAATATCCTATAATCACCTAACTGAAAGTTGGGTTTGAGTCAAGATTTAATAAGTCCATATTGAGAATAATTTTATGGGCTGGAATTTTAATGATGAACAAAGGCGCTTTCCCAAATCTTTACTATAATACCATTTATTCAGTGAATTACTGGCTCAAAGTGGAAATGCTTTATAGATTACTCATAGTTTAAAAATAATAGAAAAAAAAAAGCCATAATATTGTGTAACTAGATAAAGCAATAGAGTACGTATTCTAAAATGTCTTCCTTTTGGTTAAATTCACACTCCAGTAAAACCGAACAGGGCCGGTTGGTTGTGTAGTAGTTTAGGCAGCTGGATCCCATATGGCTGACGGTGCAGAATGAGTTCCAGATCCAATGGCTTGAGAAACACACCCTGCACTAGTGTGTTCATGCCCAAAATCCCAAAGGGAGAAGAAATGGAAGAGAAAGGACCTCGGCGTGACCATCTCTGGTGGGGGGTGCTTTCTCGCTTTCCCACTCACTTGCTCGCTTTGTCTCTGGTGCATGCACGCACCCTCTGGCAAAGTTTTAAACAGTGAAATAACAAGAGAAGGGCATACTATACATTTGAAATTTTAGTTTAAACACTTCCCATGGTTTAAGCTACATGTTTCATGTTGTTGTGAAATGTAAACAGGGATTAGTAAGGGTAAATACTTATAACCATCTGAGACTGGTTCTAAATGGTTACTAGATAGTGGCTTCTGGTCTCCAGAGATTTTAGTTACTTAGATGCCAAACATTCTCCTCTGATGCTTCCAATGTCTTTAAAAACAAGTCTTCTATTACTGCAGTTGGATCAGGTTGAAAGATCATTCTTGACGTAGTTCATTAACTGTCTCTTTCTCTTTTCCTAAACATTAGATTATTATGTTTTTTAAGTTGTGGTGACTATTGAGAAACTAAAAAAGAAGGTAACTCTAAGCTGGAAACAAAGATACTAAATATTTATATAATTTGCCCAAATGTAATTCCACTTCGTTCCTGCTTTTTACAGAGATCACCCCAGCCCTACGTAGCATTTGAGTTACATTCATATGATTATGACCACAGATAGTTCCAGAAATTAGGGCACCTATTTATACTTAAACCAATCTATACTCTTAAATTCTTAAGAATTAATAGGCTTTCTTAAATTACGAGTCTCTATTTCATGAGTTTAGTTCTTCTAAAAAGTAATCCGGGAAATTATCAAGTGATTTAATTTTTTTCAAAATCATGATAAATAAATGATAAAAGGAGAGTGGGATAACTACTAAGACAAATCGATGTAGCATTTCTATGCCTCCATATTTATACTATGATCAGCATCAGAAGCTTTGCCATGTCCATATAATAAAAATAACATTTTTTTTTAAAAAAACATATTCACTCTTTGCTCTAGTTATTATAGAGATAAATTGGTATAATTAATCTTTTCTCAACATTTTCAAACATAGCACATATTATATTTTAAAAGGTTGGCAAAGTAAAACTTCAAAAGAAAGCAGTTCCCTTGTAAAAGCTGGCAACGTGACATAAACTTATCAAATGGTCATTACTTCACGTTGAATAAAATCCCAAATAAAGTCCTCCTGCCCTCTTTGGTAAGAAAAATTCTTTTACAGAGGAGACAAAAAAAAAAAAAAAAAAA
>NW_006159547.1:4361108-4372065 GCF_000334495.1 Tupaia belangeri chinensis | reverse complement strand
CTGTTTGGGAAAAAAAATTTTTTTACAGAGGAGAAAAAAAAAAAAAAAAAAAAGAATATTTTCTCTGGGTTTGCACTTTCATTTGTACTCGACTGCAACCAAGTATGTATTTGTGAAATGAGTGTGATCAGAACAGTGTCCCGTAAGAGGCAGGAAGGTTATACAAAGTAGAAGGACTGTACTTCAGGTATCTTGAATTGTAGAGTCCTGGTGCCTCAGTTTCAATATTTTCATTAATGCTATGCAGATGATCTCACACGTAGTGGGAGAACATGCCGTGAGACCATGCTTCTTTCTACTGTACACATTCGATCATCAATGGCTTAATGAGCACCCACTTCTATAACCTATTGAGTTTGAACTTCAACTAGAATGTGATAGGAAAGCTTGCTCAAAAAACTTACTTTCATTTTCTTTCAAGAGGCAGTATCTAAGAACATTTATCAACTGACTGGCTTACTTCTAGCAGTAGACCTGTGGTTATGCTATTGTGTCACAGAGCCCTCTAGTGGTAACAACACTCATTTCTTCATAACTGTAAACTAAAATGTCAGTACTTAACTAGTAAAAACAATGCAAGTTTGAATTATTTTTACCTCTGAATGAGCCTTTTCTTCAGCCTGTAAAACAAGAAAAAGAGTTAATTATTAAAATTAGGTCGAACTCATGCCAGATGTATAAATGAATAAAATAAATATAATGTATATTTAAAATGATTTTATGATCTAACATGATAATAATATATATGAAATTATTCAATTAAGATAATGAAAATAAAACATATTATGATTTCAAATGCATATTCATATATATATATACACATATATATGTATGTATGTATGTATGTATGTATATTATAGGGATTTAAAAGTATACATAGTTCAGTGTATGTATACATAATATGCCTTGAAAGCAAAGAATAGAATTAGAAAAATCTAAGATCCAGACTAAGCAACAAAACCAAAATAGATATAAAAGTAGACTCAACAAATATAGGTGCATGAGAAAATGAAATATTAGATTTTTCCCCATAGATTATAAAAATGGACTCCATGAAATTATAGAGATCTTTACTCAAGATTTAGGAGTTAGAATTTTATTCTGTGATTAACAGATCATAAAGAATGCCAAATAAGGAAACAGCAAGTGGCATTGTGGCGAAGGTGCAGGACTCCGACATGGCCAGCCATGGTTGGAGTCCCAGACCTAACAGCTTATTTTCTTACTTTTCCTTTCTCTCTCTGTCTCTTTCTGGTCAGTTAAAAAAATAATAACAAATAAAATTAAATCAATAAAATAATTCTTACCCCCAAAAAAGGAAAAACAAGAATGCCAAGTAAGTCTGGGAAAAGGTTCAGCTGTAGTGACATATGCACCTAAAACGCTGTGTTCCCCAGTCTGGGACCACATGGGAGTCCTGAGTTTGGTTCCTTGTCTGAGCTAAAGGCTAGATATGGTGGTATGCACCTGTAGTCACAGTGACTTGAGAGGCTGAAGCAGGACAATTGTGAGCTCAAGGCTGGCCTAGAAAATACAGTGAAACCCTATTTAAACTTGAGCAAGGTATGGTATTGTAGGCCTATGGTCCCAGCTACTTAGGAAGCTGAGGCAGAATTATGACAGAGCAAGACTATGTCTTAAAAAAGAAAAACAACTGGCCCCTACTGATAAACACAAAAGAACAAAGGTAATAGTTTCTATTTTCCTTTATTTTCCACAATGATTATTAATGAGGTTTATGTGGCTGCAATCCAGCAAAACACAGAACTTCCCAGTGCTTAGATGATGGTAAAAGTGACTGGCAGACATCTTTGGCTAGGCAGCTTATGGAAATGAAGGCTGCTGTAGAAACTTGTAGGGTGTTTTTGATCTCTGTTGCAGAAAATTCCTAGCTCTATTTTTCTTCTTCAAGCTGGGCTGCAAAATGCCAAAAAATGTGTTATGTGTACCATTACATTTGGGAAGCTTTCTTGTTCTGGAAAAAGCTGGAGAATGAATAATATCTCTGAATAGCACGAGTACATTGTATAAGCAGATTCAAAGCTAAAACACAATCTTATCTTCTATCCAACTTTTGGACTATTTTCTGATTAATCAATGCAAGTATGCTTGAACTGCTTTATATCTCTTTTCCTCCCGAAAATATGAAAAAAACGGTAAAATAACTATCAGGATATATTTTAGCATCTTTATCGACCTGAGTTTTGTCTTTCCTATGTCTTTCTCTACTGTAAAAAAATGTCAAATTCTTGGGACCAGCAGTTAGTGTAATGGCTATGTCGTTGGACTCCCATATAGTCGACTGTGGTTCTGTCCCAGACCCGGTGGCTTAAAACTCACGCCGGGCGTGTGTGCGTGCGTGCCCAAGATCCTGAGAGGAGGATGGAGGAGAAGGGACTGTGGCATTGCCATCCCCCGTGGGGGGTGATTTCTCGCTTTCTGTCTCTCTGTCTCTGTCTGTCCGTCTGGTGAGCGCATGCACCCTATAGCAAAAACCTCTCCAAAAAGAAAAAAAAAGTCAAATTATTTAGCTAATAAAGTGGTGAATTGATAGAATCCTATTAGCCTTTATAAGAAAACTAGGTTTTAAAAACAATGCTGACATAAATCTTGAATATTTAATACCCTCAATTTCAGCATTTTAAGTGATGTTATTATTTGAATTCCAATAATTTCCAGATGTTACATGTAGTTTAGTTTTTTGAATCAGAAGTATGGTAGGACTCTTAGGATAAAATTTTATTTCCTTAAAATATATAGTATAATTAATTACATAATAACTAGCTGATTCTGGGGGAAGATCAGGTTTTCAAGAACCTATCAGAAGTGCTGCATCTATCTCAGCAAGGAGAATTTTTAATTTACAAAAAATGTGACAATACAATGACAACTAGCAACCCAAACTTAGTGGCCATGTCAGGAAAAGGAAAGGTATGGAGGATGTGCTTGGCAGCATCTAAAGGTGTTGATGTCTTGTGACTAGAAACCTGAAGAAATGTCATCACAGTATTGCTAGATATTTCCATTGTTTTAGAAAGGAATTTGGGGGCCCAGCAGGTGGCGTGAAGGTTAAGGCACTGAATCCCACATGGCCGGCTGCACTGGTCCAGTCTTGGACATAGTGGCTTGAGAACTACACCAGGTATGTGTGCCCCAAATCCGAAGAAATTAGAGGAGAAGGGACTGCAATGTGGCCATCCCACCTAGGGGGTGATTTCTCTCTCCTTCTCCCTGGTGAGTGCACATACCCCATGGCAAAATCTAAAAGAGAGAAAGAGAGAGAGAGAGTTTGAATTTTTAGGTAGAAGTTTCCAATTTCTCAGTAATGGATTTTGGATTTACAAGCAAACACATAAAACACCAAATTTGCTAAAGATACAACACCTTGACAGATCATCCTGAGCCTGTGATTTCTAACTAGCTTACAGAAATACTATAGAATAGATCAAATAGATTTGGTTGATATTTTCAAATTTTATTTTATAGGTATAGTCCAAAGTATTTTGGCAACTTGCTTGATGTCACACAAAATTGCTGATGGAACCAGGCAAGAATGCAAATCAGCTGAATCTTTCTCCAAAGCCTTTAAGAAGGCATGACAAATAATGAAAAATTGCCTTTTCACTTCATAGTTTGAAAGGTACTTTTTACATATATTTTCTTATTGCCAATTAAATCTCAGTGCATGATTATGAGAGACTGAGGAGAGAACAACTTTCATTCCTCTATGATTTTTCTCATTTTAGCCCTCCAAATATACACGTGTTAGAGTTAATTTATCATGGTCTACCTGTTACTTAAAAGATCTAGTTGCCATAATTTCAAATACATTTATTTTAACTTCCTAATACTATCACCTTCTCATGTACCTTAATCACCTAATCCATTCTGTTCACACTTAACATGAGAGACTAATTCACCCATAAATGTTGGACTATAAATATTGTACATATTCCATTTATTTTAATGTCTGTCTCTGTGTTATATTACTCTAATATAATACTTATAGTTAGGATTTCTAATTGTCTTCATTGTTTTGACATCTCACTTCTATCTACATTTTCCTTTAATTTGCCAGGGGGCACATGTGTTCACTGAAGAGAGACAGAGAGAGGGAAAAAGAGAGAGAGTGTAACGTACGGGGTATGGCCATGCTGCAGTATGTTTTCCTCCCCTTCTTTCAGAATTTTGGGCATGCACATGCACCTGGGGTGTTGTTTAAGCCACTGGGCCTGAGACTTGAACTGCACTGTTGGCCATGTCTCAAATACCAGGCCACCAGCCGGCCCCTACCTACATCTTTAAATGCACTCCCTTTGTTCCTGTTAAACCCATACTGTCTAACCTAGCAGTCATCACCTTTAATGATTTGTCATGTGCATATATCTATTTAAATAAAAATGAATTGAAATTGAAAAATTCAGTTTCTCTCAATACATTTAATAGACACAAAAGTGAAAAGTTATCTGTTGATGATAATGTATACGGTAATACCTTTGACTTGACTAATACGCAATGTACTCATGCTGGAAAAATCCGTGTTGTACACTGCAAAGATGTACAGTGATTAAATGTAAATGAAAAAGTAATTTTTTAAAAAATTCAGTTTCTCTGTAACATCAGACACATTTCAAATAATCAAGAGCAATATGTGGCTAGTAGCTACTGCATTGGGCAGTGTGGATAGAGAATTTTTTATTATCACAGAAATTTGTTTTGGACACTGGTATGAATTAAGTAGTTATATATATATATATTTCAAATTCATGCTCCTTTTCTTTTGGCATCTTTCTTAGGCTTCCTAAACATAGTTTTCCCTAAATATTGTTATTGTATATATTTAAAATAAGCTTATCATGATGCTGCACCTTTAAATATTACATAGATACTTAAATTGCAATGGCTCAAGTCAGAATCTAACTCTGTAACAAGTGGTAATATTTGTCCAATAGGAGGGATGCTTGGTCTTAACATGTTTTTTAATGTATCTTTTCCAAAACATTTTCAAATTCCTCACTTCTTTATCCATTCACCTAAAACAGTAGATGTATCTAAACACTAATAGTAATTTTCCACTTATAGATCCTATTGCCAATTTTAATCACTAAAAGCAGAAATATGAAAAATATTGCTACTGCCAATGATAATCTATAGTGACTATTGAGAGCAGTACATATGTAATATTAACTTGTCAGCAGCAGTCTGTAACAGTTGAACATAATAAAATATTATTGAAAAATGAAAAATATTATTGTCCTCATATTTAATTGTTCAGTGACAGACAAGTTTGTAAACTTTTCATGACTCTTTTAATATGCAATTAAAGGTTATTCATAGTATTAAAATCTCATTGAGACTCAATAAACTAATTTTAAATAGATCTCACTGTAACCTAAGCATGAAGAAACCTTCTTATAAAATATAACTTTCTGCATACATTTTTTAACATAAAATTATATTGAGTATACAGAAAATCCCATATTGGCAATAATAAACTATAATTTCACATGATGTAAAAAAAACTGAAAACACTGATGCTCTTAAGAAATGAAGTTTTTAGACCAGTCTGTGATGTGGTGGTTAATGCAGCTAGATCCCACATAGTCAACTGTGAAGTTCAAGTCCCAGATCCTATGGCTTCAGACACACACTGGATGCATGTGCATGTGTGTTCAAAAATCCGAAAAGGAGAAGAAAATAAAGGAAAAGGGACTGTTTATTATGATCGTTTATTCTATTATTTCTTTCTTTCTTTCCTCTTTTTTTTTTTTTTTTTTTTTCTTTTTTTTTTTTTTTTTTTTTCTTTTTTTTTTTTTTTTTTTTTAGAGAGATTTTTGCTATAGGGCACCTGCCCTTGCTGGAAAGACAGAGACAGAGAGTGAGAAATTGCTCCCCGCCTCCGGGGGGGATGGCCACACCACAATCCTTTTTCCTCTTTTGGATCTTGGGTACACACAACAGGTACCTGGTGTGAGCTTTAAGTCATTGCGTCTGGGACTCAAAACATGGTTGGCTATGTGTGAGTCCAGTGACATAACCATTACACCATCTGCTGGTCCCATGTAGTGTGACCATTTTCCATAATGAAGTGTTTTCTCCTCTCCCTTCTCTGTCTCTCTGTGGTGAACACACATACCCTCTAGCAAAAAAAAAAAAACTTAAATTATAAAATAAAATTTTAAAAATAACACTTAATTCCAAAAGAAATGTTTTTAAAAATTTCTAACCCATTCAGGCTAGTCTGGGATAGTCTTCTGGAAAATTGAATTTAAAACATAAAATATAGGCCCAGCTGCAGCAGTGAATTCTAGTAGATATTGCTACTTAGCTAATGGAAGCAACATGAGAGACCTGGATTCAATTCAAGAAGCACCATAGAAGCTGGGCATGGTAGTCCAGCTACTCAGGTTGAGTGAGGAGGATGGCAACAGAGCAAGTCACTGTCTAATAAAGATATAAATACATAAATAAAATAAGCTTTCTTAAATTAAAAATGAAGTAGAAAAATATCATAATGCAATTAAGAGCCATAGCTCAGTGAACCAAATGAGGAAAACTAGTCAATATTATGAAATTATGGTACAGCTACCACAGAGGTATGGTTTCAGAGACTCTAGGTGCCAGCTACAGGGAAAATTCAGTTTTGCAACTACTCACCAATTATAATGAAGGCACAAAAGTCACAAGAAAGCACAAATAAGCAGGCCACAGAAGGGTGGAGAGAGCTCTTGCCAGCTTATTTGGTATGCAGTAGCTTAGAATTATAGCCTCATTTCACCACACAACTTCTGTGTAAATGTCAATGTATTTAATAATCTGAGTGCGTCTCAAAGATAGAATCTTTCTCTTGACAGCTAATACTTACTGTGGAGTAAAGAGAAGATGTACTGGAGACCAATGATAATGAAGAGCCATGAACTGGAGGAAACAAAAACAATAGAGTTAAAATAATGATATCTACTCATAAATCCCTGGCCTTTACTGAAAAAGTAACGTACAGATGGTTAGGGAAATAAAATGATAACAGCTAACGATAAGATTCTGAGAACAAGTCTGTTATAATTTTTTGAAGATTAAGATGCTGAAGCATGAAAAGGTCCCAGTCACAGTCCCTAAGTGACTCATTTACCAAGTTGTGGAGAAAAGTTGATAAGAATGAACCATATAAGTGTGTTATATGAAACTTAAAAATTCCCATTTAATAAACAGAAAATCATGGAAACCCAAACTAAAGTTGCCATAAACCTATTAAAAATTTTTTTTGAGAGATTTTTGCTATAGGGTGCATGTGCTCACCAGGAAGATAGAGAGAGACAAAGAGAGAGAAAATGAGAAATCACTTCTGGGGGGTGTGTGGCCACTCTACAATCCCTTCTCCATTCTCCTCTCGGGATTTTGGGCATATAGGCACATGCCCCCAGTGTGAGTTTCAAGCTCCTGGATCAGGACTAGAACCATGGTCAGCTATGTGGGAGTCCAGTGCTTTCATCACTATGCTGTTTGCTGGCCTCACCATAAACTTAATTTATATATTTCATTTCATTTTTATACAATAAAGATCCATTTTCAGTATTTTCTCCAAATATTTGCAGGGGAATAAGCATTTTTATCCAACTTGCTGTTTCAATATTATCTGTAATGAGTTGCCCATGTTCCTTTTAATTGTAGAATCATTGCTTTGTTAGTAAAAGTTTGTTAAGTTTATTTACTTATTTCTTCCATGCAAGAGAGAGAATCCCAATCAAGGAGGTCCCAGTCACAGTCCCTAAGTGACTCATTTACCAAGTTGTGGAGAAAAGTTGATAAGAATGAACCATATAAGTGTGTTATATGAAACTTAAAAATTCCCATTTAATAAACAGAAAATCATGGAAACCCAAACTAAAGTTGCCATAAACCTATTAAAAATTTTTTTTGAGAGATTTTTGCTATAGGGTGCATGTGCTCACCAGGAAGATAGAGAGAGACAAAGAGAGAGAAAATGAGAAATCACTTCTGGGGGGTGTGTGGCCACTCTACAATCCCTTCTCCATTCTCCTCTCGGGATTTTGGGCATATAGGCACATGCCCCCAGTGTGAGTTTCAAGCTCCTGGATCAGGACTAGAACCATGGTCAGCTATGTGGGAGTCCAGTGCTTTCATCACTATGCTGTTTGCTGGCCTCACCATAAACTTAATTTATATATTTCATTTCATTTTTATACAATAAAGATCCATTTTCAGTATTTTCTCCAAATATTTGCAGGGGAATAAGCATTTTTATCCAACTTGCTGTTTCAATATTATCTGTAATGAGTTGCCCATGTTCCTTTTAATTGTAGAATCATTGCTTTGTTAGTAAAAGTTTGTTAAGTTTATTTACTTATTTCTTCCATGCAAGAGAGAGAATCCCAATCAAGGTCCTGATGATGTGCAGCACCAGTCTTGCCCAGCTCAGGGGCAACTGTGTACCTAGCACACTCAGGGAAGTCTTCAGACACGAACCTGAAACCTTCTTGTGTGGGTCAGCCTCAGACAACATTACATTTTATCACTGTGCCACCATCTGGTCCTCGCTTTATTAGTACATTTAGTAATAGAAGAATACTTATTTCAAGGTGATTTCTCACAGTAATTAATAATGAAATAGTCAAAGGAATTGAATATTGTCTTTTCTCTAGGAATATCAAAATATCATCTTGAGTGATTAACAACCTACTTTATACTGCCACACTGCCAATGCATTAAACTCAAAAGGTAAATAAAATAGTGTTTAATTATTTTTGCAGAAAAGTTCCTCCTCTTTCATCATGTGACAATGCAGTTATTTCTCCTTACTCATTCACTCATCCACTAAATAAATATTACTCAAATATACACAATGTGACAGCCCCTTGTTGGATGTGGGGACTACAAAAATGAAAAAAATACAATCTTGGAGCTCAAAAAGAAGTAAAAAATATAATTAAGAAGATAACTGCAGGGCCGGCAGGTGGTGTGTTGATTGAGGTGCTGGACTCCCATATGACCAACTGCAGTTCAAGTCCTGGACATGGTGGCTTATTTTCTCACTTTCCCTTTCTCTTTCTCTCTCTGGTCAAATTTAAAAGAAATAAAAATAAATAGAATGAAATAATTCTTTTCTAACAAAAGGTAATTATAACCACCTAATATAAATGCTATTGAGATCAATGAGCTCAGGACTACAAGAACATAAGGAAGTGCTCATGACCTGGTCTGAAAAAGGCTAAAAAGCTGTAGTAGGATCATGGTGCATGGATGAAAATAAGGAAATGAATATGAGAGATACTAGGAAAAATATTTATAGCTGATGGGGGATGTAGATGTGTATCAAAAAGAAAATGAAGGATGTTCAACACACTCATATCAAAACATAACTTGGGGCCAGACAGTGCTCACTTTCCCTTTCTCTTTCTCTCTCTGGTCAAATTTAAAAGAAATAAAAATAAATAGAATGAAATAATTCTTTTCTAACAAAAGGTAATTATAACCACCTAATATAAATGCTATTGAGATCAATGAGCTCAGGACTACAAGAACATAAGGAAGTGCTCATGACCTGGTCTGAAAAAGGCTAAAAAGCTGTAGTAGGATCATGGTGCATGGATGAAAATAAGGAAATGAATATGAGAGATACTAGGAAAAATATTTATAGCTGATGGGGGATGTAGATGTGTATCAAAAAGAAAATGAAGGATGTTCAACACACTCATATCAAAACATAACTTGGGGCCAGACAGTGACACAGTGGTAAAAGATGAGGTTCTACGAGAGGTTGACCTACATGGGGAGGTTCCAGGTTCCCCTCCCTGAAACCTCCTTAAGTATACAGGGTACCTATGTACCCAGGAACCCAGGGATGGCTGAGGCTGGGGTTGGATTGTGGTGTCAGGATCTACTGGCGGTGTTGTCCCTGTCTTTCTTGCTCATGGAAGAAATTAATGAAAGAACTTTCAAAAGATCATTGCACTCAGGCTGCCTTTCAGCTCTTGAGATTATTAAATCTTCATACACAGGTGTCTAGAATTCTCTAGCATATAAATAGTATTCTATTTGTAAATGAGGCGCTTTAGAAGCCAACCATATGCTTAGCAAATTATATTTTTAAAGTATCGTAAGATGCCTATGAAGAAAGTAACTAAACCATTTCAGAGAAGCAACTGTGTTATATTTCAGTTGAATTCCATTTTGTCTGTCTACACTATAGCAATAAGTAGACTCACAACTCTAAGTCATGACCTGTCATGGTAAAGTCAGTGGTTTAGGTAATATTCTAAAAGGAAGTAACAACGGTGGTCATCTGATTTAGTGTCAGCATATTAAATGTACAGCAATGGCTTAAAATACATGAGTGAGTTTTTATAGCTGTCTAAACTTTGAGTCAGAAAATACCATACGGAAGGTAGGGCTAGTCAGTGGTGTGGTAGTTAAGGGCTGGATCCCACATGGCCACTTGTGGTTTGAGTGCTGACCCTGGAAGCTTGAAAAACACACTGTACCCATGCCCCAAACACAATGAGATGGAGAAATGTATGAGAAGGTATTGCCACACGACCATGCTTGGTTAACTAAATGTGACATTTGAGATGATATACTTCAGAAAAATGTGTACATTTGAATATTAAGCTTCCAGATTTTTCAAAGAGATTTATTTCAAGTATTCATGTAAAATTATAAAACTATCAAGATATTTGTTGGGTCAGGTAACAAAGTTATTGCCATTGGATAGAGATATGTAACTTGCGAGACCAGCAGTTAGTGTAATGGCTATGTCGCTGGACTCCCATGTAGTTGCCCGAGGTTCGTGTCCCAGACCCGGTGGCTTAAAACTCACGTCGGGTGCATGTGCGTGCGTGCCCAAGATCCCGAGAGGAGAATGGAGAAGAAGGGATTGCAGCGTGGCCATCCCACCTGTGGGGTGATTTCTCACTTTCTGTCTCTCTGTCTGTCTGGTGGG
>NW_006159547.1:4330601-4361082 GCF_000334495.1 Tupaia belangeri chinensis | reverse complement strand
AAAAACCCCCAAAAAAAAAAAAAAAAAAAAAAAAGAGATATGTGACTTGCAAAGCAAAAGGTAGGTGTAATAACTCTAAAGTGATATGCTAAAAAACTGACACTAGAGGGAGTTTCTGAGAATAAAAAGTTGGCAAGTGTACGATAATGTTTCTGGTTTGTGTACCTTAATACTTCCTTAAGCAAGGTGTCAAACAAAACATTTGCTTTGATATTTGACACACTGAGGCAATAATCTCTTAAAATTATGTGTATTTCTGTATGAGATCATGGATTTATCTTAAACTATTCTATAGCCGAGTATTAATCTAACAAATCCTGGCATATTCCTAAATGCATAAAGAAACAGATGGTAAATACAGAATAAAATGTCTTCAACCTCTGGTTGGGTTTCCTCAAATGAGAATTACATTTTTTTTTTTATTAAGGTTTTTGCCATGGAGTGTGTGCACTCATCAGGAGAGGGAAATTGAGACATGACACCCCACAGGGGGGATGTCCATGCCTCAATCCCTTCTCCTCTATTCTCCTCCTGGGATTTTGGGCACAAACATACACTTTCAGCATGATTTTCAAGCCACCAGGTCCAGGACCTGAACTGCTGCTGGCCATGGGAGAAGCCAGTGCTGTAGCCACCATGCTACCTGTTGGCCCCTATACGTATTTCCTTTTCAGAAATCCTCGAGATCGTCTTAGAGATGAAAATAAAGTAAAGTAACTTCACTTTTATCCATCCCCTCCCCACCACGCTTACCTTCTTCCATGCTGTCTCTGAATGAGCCTGAATGACTGATGGCACGTGGCCTTTCCTCAAGAGAAGTGGCACTCCCACAGAGCTGGGAATCATCATAGAGATCGAAGGAAGAGTCCTGGGCTGGGATGCTATTTGAGCGCATCATGCTGGGCCCAGGTAGGTTAAACTGAGACAGATTGGTTGGGCTCACTGAAAACGAAGCACATACAGCCTATTATTCTGAGTCTTCAATGACAAAAACGATAGGTTGATAGCAAGTGAGAAAGTGAGTCCAATTCTCATGGACATGGACTTATAGGATATCTCTAGCTCAAGTAGGCCATGAATCTGTCTATCAAATGTTTAATTACAGTAAAACCAGGGAGTCTCTCTTTTCCTCTGGCAGTTTCATGGCAAACATTGTGTCAATTTCTAAAGTAATAGTAAATAAAACCACCAAATCACTTCACCCATTCCAATAGAAATATATTAACACAGTATTTCTCGTTGCCTCTTTATGAAGATAATATTGTCTTTATACAGTATGTAGGCCTCTTTTTGGAGAATAATCATCACTTTTATGGGAAATACATAATTGAAAAAAAAAGCAAAAATGCAAATATAAAAAAAATTTCTCATAAGAGCCTTTAAAGGATTTCGGGCAAAAACTTTCAGTCATTTTGAGTTCTAAATTAATATAATTTATGATTGGGACCCTTATTGTCATCATAGGTTATAAAGAAGAGTAATTAAACTTTTTCTTTACATTAAATATTATGTACTACAAAGAACACATAAAAAGTTAATGGAAAGATGAAATTAAATGATGAGTACATTTGGGTGCAAAATTTTTGAAATTCATGCCTTGTGTCTTCATAATACACATTTCCATGACCTTTTGAAGATCCCTATCATCTTAGTCCAAAATTGTGTTGATAACAGAATATGTGCAACTAAATGATATATGAAGAAAAAGAGCTTTATTCAGCTCACAGTTTGGAGGTCTGAGGTCCAGGGGCCAACTTCTGGAAGGTAAAAAGGTGGCAGAAGACAGGATATTGACTGGAGCAGCTATCATAAATTTCCTTCTGCTTTGGTCTCCTTTCCCCTCTTATAAACACACTAGAATTCAGTCAGGGGCTTGACCTAGTGTCTTTTTCACATACAAAGTTCTCACCCTGGAATGCCATGCAGGAATGAAGTTCTCACTTAACAGTTTCACAATACAATCAAGTACCAACATATAAATTTGGGGGGACATTCCAAATCATAGCAATCTCATATATAGTATTGGTAGCTCATAAGGTTAATCACATAAAACTGCTTTTTACTATATCTACAGCAAGAAAAGTGACATTGTCAAAGGTCACAAACACATTATATTTTCAAAGATGTATCTTAAGCCTATAATTTTAAATGGTTTATTTGCTTATTGTCTATTGCCAAATAGTTAAAATGATGCTCAACTATTTTTGTTTTTTAGAGTGATTTTTTGTTACAGGGTGCATGTGTTCACTGGAGAGACAGAGAGCGATAGAGAGACAGAAAGCAAGAAATCACCCTCCAGGGCAGATGGCCACCCTGCAATCCCTTCTCCTCCATTCTCCTATTGGGATTTTGGGCACATATGCACACATGCCTGGCATGAATTTGAGGCCACCAGGTACAGGACTTGAATCACAGTCAGTCACGTGGGAGTCCAGAGACATAACCATTACACCATTTGCTGGTGCTGATAAGTGATAACTTTTTAAGCCAATTTTCAATCACCAATTTAAAGAAAGATATGATTGAATGTACAACTGCATTAGAAAATATTATTTTGAAATTTGGAATAAAAGTATAGCAGAGAAATTGAGAAATAGATGTCTCATTAATGTTTAAGTTTAAGAAAATCATCTTTGCTACTGGTATATGAGGAAGCAGACAGAAACCTCTTAAGATATGAAGAGAACTGAAGAGTACTTTCAAAATATGGAGGATATATGTCATTGGCTTGGTATGATATCTTTTAATAGCGTACTGGTTTTTTTTTCTTTGACATAGGCACAATACTTATAATACTGGTTCCAAAACAATGTAAAATATGAAGGATATACTGTGAGGTAACTGACAGTGAGCATCTCCTATTGACCAGATATGACATTTCGTACTTTACAGGTATGAACCTGAATTAATACACAGAAAACCCTCTGACGCAGCTAGCTATGGACTGGAGCAAAGGGAAACAAGACCAAGACTCACATCTATGTGTCTATATAAAAAACTTAAAGAAAAAGGAAAACATATGGATTTTTCACAGTGCATAATCCACTGGAAAGAAAGAAGAAAAAGAAGTAAAGAAGGAAGAGTGAGTGGAGAGAAAGGATCTACCTTTCAGTCACAATCCTTCAGGTAGCAATAATCATTAGTCTGGATTCAGTCTGATTATTGATAACAACCCATAGGTCTACTGTAGGACATTCAAGAATTGAATGTTTATGCTTGAGGTACCTGGATTGAGATCAGTTGCTTTATTCTAGGTCAATAGAAATTGATCTTTACCTAAATGAATGAAACATGCAACAGATTTGCTAGGTATCACATGTAGAGGCTAGAGGGACATTCCATTCTTTCTTTAGCTTTGCATAATTCTTACCAAAACAACTGCAGAGCTATCCAAATGAAGGGCCCTTCTATAATTTTAAATACAATACTTAACTTACTCAAGGTAAAGCATTAATAAGGATTATGGCGGATTTTAAAGGGAAGAGTTTTCATTTATAAATACTTTTGATAATTTATTTATTGGAAATATATCTATGCTATCTGAGAATGTTCAATTATGTTACTATCTATGACAGGTCTAATTTTTGAGTATTGCAGTTGAATAGAAAGATAAAAATGGGACCAGCAGTTAGCATAATGGCTATGTCGCTGGACTCCCATGTAGTTGATCACAGTTTGCGTCCCGGATCCAGTGGCTTAAAACTCACACGGGGTGTATGTGTGCCTGTGTGCCCAAGATCCTGAGAGGAGAATGGAGGAGAAAGGATTGCAGCATGGCCATCCCACCTGGGGGGTGATTTCTTGCTTTCTGTCTCTCTGTCTCTCTCTGTCTATCTGGTGAGCGCATGCGCCCTATAGCAAAAACCTCTCAAAAAAAATATAAATAAAAACGACATGGATGCTGATTTCAAGATCAGTCACTAGGTAAGATGACTGAAAGGTAGAAAGGTTAATATGTAAAATAGAGGAAGAAAAGTTACATAATGGAAAACAAATGTAACAGACCAAGAGTTTCTGTGAAGGAATACAGACTGGAAAAGTGCTTTTTGTGCTGGTTTTGCTTTTCCATCTGCTTCAGGCAAATGTTCTAATCTGTACACTTCAGTTTCTTTATAAATACAAAGAAATGGCAAAATAAATGGCCTCTATATGCCAATCAAAGCCAAAAGACACACAAGAATTATTTCCGAATAGGAGAGAAATATATGTGATAATCTATTGGAGGAAAGTGGGCTACTGACGTTGTTGTAATTGCATTTGCATAGCAATACTACTGCCTTAATCAAGATAATATATTTCTGGTGATTTTAAACAGAAACAGAAATGTAGACTGGATTTTCAGGTTTGTGTGTGTGTCTACGTGTGTGTGTTTAATCTACTTCTTCCATGAGCAAGAGAGGTAGAGACCAAGACAGAAAGACAGGCACCCCCAACAGGGTCCTTACGTAGCAATTTATCCCCATTCTCAGCCAGCCTTGATCATGGGCATGCATGTGTATGCCAGCATGCTTATGGAGTCCCTGGAAATGAACCAGGCTCTTTCCTACATGGGTCTAGTCGTCTTACCACTGCTCCAACACCTGGTTCTAGGCTGGGTTTTTAAATACTTGCAAGTCACTCCCTACCTTTGATTCTATAGCTAGACATTAACTAGTGAGCTTATGATATTGTTTAAATAAGAAAAGAGTTGTCATATGGAACTTAATTTTAACTTTTTTTGTGGAATCTGAATACATAACCAGAAAAAATGGGTAACAATTCAGGAAAATTTTACTTGAGCTTCTAAAAGAAAAAGTGATGGTGTGCTATTTCTAGATTAAGTAGTTATTGTAACTGGAGGGTTTAGAGAAGCTGTATGTCATAAAATTTATGTAACAGATGATTCAACTAGATATGGATCTCTTTCAACTGTGAGATATTGGGTCATCAGGAAAGTCATGACACATTTTAGCTTAGAAAAACATAGAAAAATATATTATGACGTTCCTAACTACCTAATACTATCCTTCTATCAGTATAAAAAAAGGGACTCATTCTAAATAGGTTGAGGGATCACCATAGGGAGAGAAGCAGAGGGAATGCAAAGGGCAGGGATGCTTGAGAACAAAAGCACAGAAACTGTCCTCATCCGAGGTCTTTAATAATCACTTTGCAGACAAAAAGTATCCATCTGACATACAGAACTGGGAAATGGCAGCATGAGATTCATGTTTCTGTACAGTTAACTCTCTAGCAAAGTGAAAAATGAATCTGAGCAATTTTTATCACCTGTGACAATCAGTCTCACAGGTTTTAAGATGCCTCACAGAAGGACCAGCTGATGGTGTAGTGATAACATTGCTGGACGCTCACATGGCGGACCGTTCTTTGAGCCCCAGACCTGGAGGGTTGAAACTCATGTTGAGTGAATGTCCCTACTCAAGTGCATGTGCCCTAAGGCAACACGCCTCTGAATTTTTTTTTAACTAATTAAAAAAAAATCAGAAGCCTCACAAGAACTAAAACCAAAAGTAAACACATTTCGTCCGAAGACTTATTTTATTGCATAAATGATATTGATACTCTTTCCTGGATTGGAATGGTTTCCTTTCTAGTTAGCAGGCTGGAAATCACACACAAACCATAGTTTACTTTGGTAGTAGTTCAGAGTATTCTAGTAAAATGACATAATTTTCATGATCTTATATTTTGAAGATAGTTATATGTGATTTTTATAGGAATATTTCTAAAAATTCTTATTAAGACATTTTGTTCAGATAGAAATAAAGAATATAGCTAATGAAACTATGGGTACTGGCACTCTGAAATATTAGCAATAATCATGTACCTTACCAGTCATTTAGAAAAGATAATGATCAAACTGAAAATAGTTGATGTCCAAAAACACATGCTATCCATATTGAAATTAAGGAGTTAAATTTCATATATATGGAGAGATATATATTTAAATTTAATAATAAAGTTTATATTAATAACATTATTGTACTTTAATAGTGCACATTTTCTTGCTTAATAGTTATGTAAGTTATATAATTACAAGTTAATGGGTTATCAGAAAAGTAATGATGTATTTTTTCATGTTTTTCTATGTAAAAATGTATCATGACTTGTCTATCAACCCAATGTAAAAATTCATGTGATCTGAATATAATCAAAACTATAAAAAGTATTTTCTTGTTTTTAAAATTATTTTTTCCCTCTGTAAAATAACACAGTACAGAGATCTCAGAAGGCCTTATTTGAAATTATATATGCTTATAAAACAGGGAAGGCTCATGACATTTTTGACACAGATAAAAAGGTCTTTCTTCATAACTCTCAATAGGTAAAAATCTTGAGAGTTATGTGACTATATTCAGTAAGATTAATTGGAAATCTACTGATATTGTGTAGAGTTGTAAAAGCAAAGGCAATTCCTCCGACAATGAGAAATAGATATAGGAGATATTTTGAAGATCAGTTCACAAGTTTTGCTTATTGAAGATATAAACTATGAGGGGGTGAGTGGAATAGATCTATGTAAAACTGTTGATTATATAGATGTTTCATATTTGAGCAGTTGGAAGAATGGTGATATGTGAAATTATAAAAATGATTTTTTTAAAAAAGTAAATAAAGTAAGACTTTGTTTTATGGTGGCTGTATAGTCCAGCACACTGATGGGATTTCAGTTTTAGAGCTCAAAAATATGTTAAAGATATTTTGATCAACGGGTCTGGGGAGAAATGTGCACATATCGAAATGGTCTCATTGTAAGTCAAACAATATGATTGAAAGTATATACAAAAAATAAATAATAAATAATGTGGGGGGAAAAAAAGGAATTGTGGCATGTCATACACCCTAGGAACTGATTTCTCACATTTTCCACTCCCCTGTCTCTCTCTGGTGAGCTCACTCACCCTGTAGCTAAATAAATAAATAAATAAATATTTTTAAAGAAAAAAAAAATTTCAGTAAGAAAGAGAAATGTTAATTTGAGATGTTAGAATTAAAGTTGTAGATGAAAATATACAATATCAGTTTGGAATTGCTAAGCCTAAAGGAAAAATCTTGGTAAAAACATAAATATGAGGAGCAGATGAAGGATAAATTACACTGTGTAGGGTTTATACCTAATGCCTGAAACAATGATCAATAGAGTCCCTTCCACTCTCAAAAGTGAACCTGCTTGGATGAGCCAGAAGCATGGTAGTTTAGGAGGCTGGATCCCACATGCAGACTAAGTGATAAGAGTCCAGGACCTGGTAGCTCGAAAAATATGTGGATATGTATGCATACAAGCCCAAAATCCTGAAAAGAGAATGGAGGAGAAGGGATTGTGGTGTGGCCATCCCTCTTGGGGGTTGATTTTCCCTTCCTTCTCTCTCTGTGGTGATCTTCTGTGCCCTATAGCAGAAACTAAAAAAGTAACCTTGTTTGTACAATAAATTATGTAGTCAAGATGAGACAACCTATGAGAAAGAATCATAGTTGGAAAATTATGAAAAGAATTAAGAGGGTGATGTCAGTATAATAAAGGCTGAAAGTACATTGATAAGGAAAACAAGTAGTGCTGTTTGATGTTGCTGAGAGATTTCTGGAAAGTGCAAATAACTTAGAGGTAAGGTAAGCTTGACTCTTCCAAATGTTGGTTGGTTTCTATATAACAACATATAAGGGATGTATTTGATCAATGTTTTAATTCAAATCATTAATATTAAAGGACCACAGAGATGGTTTATCAGTAAAATTAAAATTTGCTTTAATTTATTAACTGTGCTTCAACTCTTTGAAAACTGTATAATAAAATGAATTCTAACATGTGATATATATCGATCTTTTAAAAACACATTTGTGGTCATGGATCTGTTGGTATCATGTGTCTTATCAATTCAAACTTTAGAATAACCTTATCTCTGGACAAATATTTGACATTAGTGATAACTGAGAGCTTGATCATTATATCACAGTTCTGTACCAGTCTTTCAAAAATCTAAGCTATGAATGTCTTTTATGTAAAATGTGTGGTTACTGTCTTATAAATCATACCCAATTAAATGCAGATAAAACTCAGGCATACCAGATAAGTGCTACTTTATAATACTGACAGTATAGGATATGCATTCTAATAAAAATGACTGGCAATCTTTCAAGTCTTACTCCTTAGTCTTATGAATCATCCTATCAGTAGTTCTTCACAAGGTATCATGTATCCATTTGACAGATGAGAAAATTGAGGTTAAATGACTTTATCAAAGTCAGACATACAAAGTGATGAGCTTCTTGTTTCTTTCAAAGAATAGTGGAATAGATGGATATTATCAGACTACTGACAGTGTGAAAAAATGGAGTAAGGTGTCAACTAATTAATTAATATCAATGCTGTGATGTGAACGTGTTCCCCAGACAGCATCTTTTGGAAAGTGAATCCCCACTGGAACAGTACTGGGATATGGGGTCTAATGGAAGGTGTTTAGGTCACGAGGGCTCCATCCTCATGAATGGATTAATCCCAATTAAAAACCTCGAGACAGCAGAATCTGATTTCTCATCCTTTTTCTTGCATATTCTTTTCCCTTCTGCCTTCTATCATGGGATCATACAGCAACAAGGCCTTGGTCATGAAAAGGCCTCTTAATCTTGGATTTCTCAGTTTCCAAAACCAGGAGTCAAATAAATTTCTTTTTTAAGTTTCTTTTAAATTTCTGTTGTTTATAACTAACCCAGTTTGATACTCAGTTATAGCAACACAAAATGGACTAAAATAGTTAATTAATGATAAAATTGATGGAAGACATGAGGCTCATGGAAAATTTATAGCATTTTAGATGATTTTGGTTTGGTTCAAATGTTATATAAATTCTGTTTTATATTCCTATGACCCTACAGAAACATTTTCAATTTGGGTTTTTAAAGTGTTGGGCTTTTGGCTGTGTTTTATAGCTACGACTCAAATTAAATAAAAGCTATATCCTTTGGCATTATGGAGCAAAGAAGTCTCATTACTGTGTAGTTTAAGCAATAAAAACTTGATGTTTGATATGAATTCATTTGCTCATATGGAGTCATAATCATGATAATTGCTTTTTATTGCCAAAAGCCCTACTTGATATAGTAGGAAGAATTACAATAGAGGAAAAACATAGCCTTGAGAACTGACTTGGCTAAAAGTTGAAGTCCAAATTATTAAAGAATTTAGACCTTTGGTGAGTGCATTATTAGAAGTACTATTTTTCTCCAGTGATAAAACAATAACAAGAATATTTCATGTGTGACTTTATAAAAAAAGAAATTTAACATTTTGAGGTACATTAAATTGTAACCGACATGTTTAGATGTTGTTCATTACTTTGTCACTTCCCTGTGTCCTGTAAGACATTTATATAAATTACTTTATAGTTCATACTTTTTTATGTTTACTAAAACATATTTACAGTTATACTTTAGTAAACATAAAACAGTTTTATTTTTAATGATGTTAATCACAAAATAAATGATGGGTAAGATAATATTTCATTTTTTATTATATTTCTCTAAAATGCTCATGAAGTATTATCTTAATAGAACTTCTTAAAGGAGTTTTAACATCAATGTGAAAAGAAGTTATCTTGGACTTATGATTTAGCCTATTTTATTCTTCTTTAGCTATTTCTATTTACTATTTTTCTACAGAAATGTTAATTTTGTTATAAAGATGTTTAAACATCTTAAATAAAAAAATTAAAGGGTGCTTTTATGAGGATTTTGGGATATTGGGTTGTAGGAAAAGTCATGCTGTATTCATGTATGTAAAACTGTGTCATGACTTTTGTGCAACCCAATAGAATGGAAAGGACCTTGGGCTTGAAGTCAATTCTTCTTGGACTGATGACTATCTCTGCAGTGGGATGTTTTCATTCCAAATGACCTCTTTGAACTTCTGGATCCTAGCCTGTTTTATCAAACAGCAACAGTATTACCTATGTTGAACATTTGATATGATTCATATGTGGCATACTATTTGGAAATTATTCTGTGAACACTGAACTATCACACAAATACATGGTACTGTTAAGCTGTCTTTATGTCCCTTTACATGAACATTTTTTTATAAAGTAATACCAGGGCTCCCGTGAGGATGGGCAGTGAACCAAAACAGAAGCAATGTTTTAGAATATTTTACCCAAGTTGGAAAAGTGATATTTTCCTGTTGCAGAAGATGACATGGCAGAAGGGGAGACCAGAGGTGACTGGTTGCCAGTATCCTGCAGCCCTCCAGTGGAATGAGAACGCAACCACTCTTTGCCCTCTTCTTGGCTGGCCTGCCGAGATGATGGGGTATATCTGCAAAACAGCACAGCTAAGACACTTCAGCACATCTAGGGCGAGGCAACACAAGGACAGGAAAACAATTGAGAGGAGCTTACTATTCAGACTGAACAACCATCTCAAACAGATTGAATCTAATTATAATTGCTCAGTTCTTCCAGATGATTTGACACCATCTGTTTAAATCTCATGGGAAAAAAATAAAGGAATTTGAGAAGAAAATTAGGCTTCTGTGAGATATGACGTTAAAAATGATAAAGCAATGAATAGACAGCCAATTTAATTGAAAAGGACTCAAAAGCACAGTGCTTGAGGGAGGTGAAGAAGGTTAAAACAAAGACTAAAAATGGTGGAGAGTGTTAGGTCAGAGGCCAAAGGAAAGTGAAGTGATGATCACAGAAAGGCATAGGAAGTGGGACACAAACTGACAGCTATTTTTTTAAAACAAAAACAAAAAAGTTTTTTTGGGTAAACTATCACTTGACATTATATCTGGATTAAAAATAAAAATGAGGAAGAAATGTGCCCATTTTATTACAAAATGAGTTCCTAGAATAAAATATTGAAATGGAATAATTGCCAGGATAATGGGGAAAGACCTAGCTTGGCCAGTAATCACAGCTCCATCAGAGTGAGTGAAATCTTAGAACCTAAGAACAGTGAATTTATCATGTTTATACCGTGTTAAACCTCTATCCTCCCCTCAGATAAAAGCACACAGTAGAGGATGTGCAGTCAAGGAACCACTAGATTTTCCACTTTATGTTTTATTATAGGCTGAATAATTATATTGAGATTATTAAATGCCATGAGGTTAATTCTGATTTAAATTGACCTGATAGCTATCAGCACCCCTGAAACTAGAGCTGTTTTGAGACTTTATTGAAAGAATTCTATAAAAGACATACCTTAATTACAGTGTTTGTCCTACAATGATGAAACTACGATTTTAAATTTCAATTAGGGCACCCTTCAACCTTTCAACATTAACTGGCCACATCTGTAGATAATATGGGTTTTAAGGATTTGCAAGCATATGCTTTTTTGATGAAAAGTTAGGGAAGTTAAGTTTAATTTGTACAAGTGGGTTTTGCCTGCTATCAAAAGTTGCTGCCTCAAAAAAGCAATGTATGGGACAAGTTCACTGAGACATCTTATTATTTTACAACAGAAGCTTTCATGTTGAAATTAATGAAATTTGACTCACAACCTTGGTCTCCACTAGTATTTCGACCTAGTAACTATCTCACCAGCTCTTCAGGCCTGAGAATATCAAGATTAAAAGTGACTCTCCTCAAAGTCAGGTGCTACATAGTCAACAAACAGAAAAAAAGGAAGAGGGACAGCACACAGAGTTCACGGAACAACAGAGAAAGGTAGCAATTGTGCTGAGAGAAATAGATACCTTAATCCCTTTTTGGGTAGTGTATTTCTGTCAAGCTGCATGCTGTTAAAACAAAGAAAATCCCTAAGGACATAATGTAAACAAAACTTCCAAATTATACATCCAACAAAAATGGGTTGTAGAATTACACAAAATAATTTTGGAGTAACACATATATGATGCCTAACTAATTGGGAAAGGCCAACTCAGAGGGACAAGATGTCTATTTGTTGTAACACCTGTTGAGTTTCTTTTTAACTTAGTACCATTCAATGCTTATATAATGATGGGACTATTAGATTAAATCATATATTAGCACAATTCCCTTCTATACACAATTTACCTAATGTCAGGGTAGTTTTTCTCTCTATGCGACCGACTAGACTCATGCTAGGATTTCACATGCAAGCGAATCATAGAGGTGAAATTGAGATCAACCTGCTCTAAGTTGACATTGCAGTTCAATGGACAGAGAAATGTAACACACCACAGAATTATTGTCTTTTGTCTTCAAATTATTTTTAATAAAAATAATGGCAGATTTATTCCCCATTTACAGGTAAGAGAAGAAAAATAACAAGTGATGAATATTTGCTTAATGCAATGTTTCTGGCATCAATTCTTTAAATATTTTAATGAAATTAAGTTACACTATTTTAGAAATCATAATTTATGCATTTAAGAGGTTATACTTTTTTATCATCTCTATTTTAAAGAATTCTCAATTGGTCATAGGAAGGGATGAAAAGATGGGTCTGGAGAAAATGAGAAATGGCGTCTCTAAAAATAGAGGAACAGGGTGCCACTAACTATGCCAGACAAGTCTAGAGATTTCTGTTATAATCTCTGCCATGCAAAAAAGGCAGAGTGAAACTAATTTGAAATTGTAGAATTGCAGCTCTTTTCTTTAGAACCTCAAGTGGTAAAATTAAATACACAGGATATGCATAATGGGGGTGATGTAGCATGAATGTAAACACATTGACTTAAAATCTCATCGCTTGAAATTAAAGCTAAAATGTTTTCTTCTATGCATACTCCATTATTTAGCTTTGCAATAGAAAGTACCCAAAAACTTTACACAACTTTATCAGGAATGTTCACATATGGTAACTACTATGTCATATAGAGGCCAGTTCCTGATATATCTTGACTATAGAAGTTTTCTTAGCAGGGTAGATAAAAGAATCATACTGAACAAATACAAACTACACCGTGCTGAAACATTTATGCGGTCATAAGCCCTTTGAAAGATGAACTCTTTCATGTGTGCAAATTTGTTTAATGTTTCAGAGAAATTAAAGATAGGCATTCTTTTGCCAATGTTATTTAGTTATATTAAGAAATTATATATTTACATGACACAGAGTAATTTAATGGGAAAAATCAGAAAAAAAATACATTTTAAATTGCCAATATCATTTAAAGTTTTCCTAGCAATATCTGACTTTGGGTAACAATGATTTTTATAATGTACACACTTTCTGCAAACCCTCAAGGGTTAAAAACTCATATGTCAGCAGGGGCAAGGTAGGTATTTTAGTTATCTCCAGAGGATAGTAGACACTAACACTCAAGGGTAGAAAGAGTTGCTGGGTAGAAATGTAAATAAATAAATAAATAAATAAATAAATAATAAAAAGGTAGGATTTCCAGATTGAACACTTAAAAAAAATCAGAAAGGTGCAAAGTTAGTTACAGCTTTACATTTTTTTTTAAAAATTTGGGTAGTTCATACAAAGATAAATAAATACATGAGGACTAGTTATGCCTTAAGAGCCACTAATGGTCTAGAACAGCCACAGAAACTATGAGAACATATTTAATTTTATTTTTTATTATTTTATTTATTTTAAAAGATAAAGAATTTAAACAAAAATTATAATCTGTATAAAAGCTATTGATTTGTGCCAATCCCATAACTTAGTAGTTAAGGGACTTGGATCCTATGTGGCCAAATGCAGTTCCATTACTGGAGCCTGTGGCTTAAGGAACACGCTGGGTATGTGTGCAGGTGTGTCCCAAATCCCAACAGGATACAGAGTGACCACACTTTACAGAGGGTGTTTTCTCCGTCTCTCTCTCTGTCTTTCTCTGGCAAGTGTGCATGTCCTCTGCCAATTAAAAAATATCAATAGCATTAGGATGTGATTTCTAAAATTACAAGTAAAAAGGTAAGTCATGTACTTACATATGTCTCTATTAGATATCTCTATCATCATGAATTAATTTGTCTTAAATATTTACACTTTAACATACTTTCTTTCCCACGTGAATCTCTGGTTTTCTTAACAGATCCAATGTTCCACTGATTAATTAAAATTAAGACTGGATCACCTACCTATCAGATCACATTTTCTCTTCAATAGATTTTAAGCTTTCCAAAGTGTACTTTAAGGGACTAAACTGTAATTGCTTGCAGTCTTGTTTCCAACGATAAAAAAGAATAATGTCTTATATAAAAATTATTTTAACCTAGTAATTTACTAGAAGTAATATTTATAGTATATACTATACCTATGATGACATTTACTTTCCACAACTTAATATTTATCAATATAGTTTACTAAGAATCAAAGGTAAAGCATATTCATTAATTCAAAGTTAATTTAAAGTTTATTTTAGATAAAATATTTATTTAGCTATTTTAATACTATTGGGTTGCCTGGAAAGTCATGATGCATTTTTGCTTAGAAAAATATGTCATGAGCTTCCCAACAACCCAATAGAACATTCCCGTTTGTAAAACTGTCCTGTGTCAAAGACTGAACAATTAACCTGTTTATAAAAAACAAGTAGCTACGTATTTACTAGTATGTTTAGAGAACATTTATACTGATTTCTGCTAAATATACAGTAAAATCTAAAAGTTCATTTCAGATATTACTACTATAAGACTAATCAAGATTATCTAGTTTTGATTTGAGGGTTACTTAGTTACAAATAGTTATTTGACTAGCTTTTTGAGTCTTTAATGTTTGAATGTTGAAGAAACAGACTGATGGCTAAGTAGTCAACTTGTTTTAATCATCTTTAAAATAAAAAAAACAGTATTTTATAGTGCAGTTCTGATTAATAGATGATACCTATTAGCAGTAGATTTGATTTGATTTGATTATCAACTTGCTATTTGAATCCTCACATATTAGTACACGATCTAGGATACACTCATTAAACTAATAGGTTAATATGTTTTCAATCTGATTCTATTTATTTGTTAGAAATTTTCTAAATGACACGTGAGGATTTCTATTTACCTTAAAAGTGCTGAAGCTATAGTAGAATCTAAGATGCTATAGAAAGCACAGGGGTAAGTGTCAGTATCAAAATATCAGAAAAATGATTTTTTTAGGGGGAGAATCTAGAGCCATTCTGCTCAGCAGTGATGCTTTCTCGTCAGGATGTAAGGTAAGAAATGCCTCATTATCACTGTGGTAGTTAAGGCACTGGACTCCCACATGGTCAACTCTAGTTCACATCCCAGACCCAGCAGCTTGAAAATCACACTGGGCACGTGTGTGTGCATACCGAAAATCCTATGAGAAGAACAGAAGAGAAGGGGTTGTGGACTGTGGCATGGGCCTCCCCTCCTGGGGGATGCTTTTCTCACTTTCTTTCTCACAGCCTCACTCCAGTGAGTGCACACACCCTATCGCAAAATATTTAAAAAAAAATTTAAAAAAGGAAATGCCTCATTTTCTTCTCCTCTTGACATAAAAAATGTGTATGTATGTGTGTACATATATATAAATTCAATGTAAAATCAATGAAGAACACTTTGTAGTATGATTCCTTTTCAAGAGGCCTATTATTATAATGTCTCTAAGAATTCAGAATTAACAAATTTTTAAAAAGTCAATTAGGATTCTTCTGAGGAACTCATTTGCTATTTTTTTCATATAAGTGCAAATAGAGCATATTTAACATACTGCTCAGAACATAATTCTAAAAGCCACTTCAATTTGGTCTTTAAAAAATGGTTAAATTATCATAAGGAGCTTAAGACAAATAATTCAAATATCTTGAGAAGACATCGTTCATGTGCTCTGAATTTTCTTTAAACTGCCTACTGGGTGTGCATGTATGCATTCACATTAAGGATCTTAATGATCTAACCTCCCTATCTCTGTTGGTTTTATTTCTCTGCACGTATGGGGATGGAGCACATAAAAGGCCCTCTCTTGCTAGTCGATGGTCCTTTGCACAGTGGCCCTCTGAAATCAAGGGAATATGTTGGGATCTGGGGTTCAGCACGGTGCAGGGAGGAGGGTTGAGGACTCTCAGCGCCTCCGGTAAAGCTCACCTTTCTGAGAGAGTAGATCTCACACTACCCGTTCTCATGAGCAGGCTCTGGACCTCGTGAGTGCCTGTGGTCAGTCCAGACAGGGAGCCATGGTGGCTGAGGGGGAGGTCAATGGACTCAGAGCTCGTATGGAGGCTAGTCAGGGACTGGTAACTTGGAGT
Organism: Tupaia belangeri chinensis; assembly: GCF_000334495.1. Lineage (NCBI taxonomy): Eukaryota > Metazoa > Chordata > Mammalia > Scandentia > Tupaiidae > Tupaia > Tupaia belangeri. Next base: position 4,344,944 of record NW_006159547.1, on the reverse strand, counting down.
GTCCTTGCTGCCAGCAGAGGAACTGCTCAGATTGGCAGCCCACACGAGACCACCTGAGGTGAAAGAGTGAACCGATGCTGGGCTGGAAGCCAAAGAGTGGCTTAAGCTTATAACATCTGTAGTTAGGTCAGAGGGTTTATTGAAGAGAGGGCTGCTGCTGCCACTGAGCCCACCAGCACTGCCCAGGCTGCCCGTACCAGACGACGGTGATTCCAGACTGCCTTGCCGCGCTAATGTGGTACTAGGGCTGGGCATTACTGAGGAGGATTTCACACCCTCAGTATTAGGTGCAGAGGCAGATTTGCCACCTGCCTTGGCACCAAACAACCTAAAAGGAAAAACAAATAACAACTTCAGTTGTTCCAAGACACTAATATCCACATTTCGTTTTGGGGGTTACAGGACACACAGCCAAGTGTACATTGGTGTCCTGAACCACCAAGCACTCCCCATCTTCATATGAATGAACTTTATAGCTTGCACTTCTGACTCAAGTGCAGAAAAGTTCTCATATCATATGAATGAAGTTCACCTCAAACTCTTATATGCAAAGTCAGTACTGGGCTGCTACCCAGGGTTGGGGAGAAGCAAGCAAAACAAAAGTACGTCAAACATGAAAATCTCTGCTTTTCCAATTTAAGTGATGAGGATCTTTCACTCAAATTAAATATTTTGATTGTACTTGCTATTACCTATTTACGAACCATTATAATGAAACAACTTCTACGCATTCGATACATAGCGCTTATAAGAATTTTTCTCTTTCCTTTCAATAGTCTATTCAAAATCTAAAAGGAATGCTTAAGGAAAGGTTTACAAAGTTATATTGAGTATCTGGTGGCGTGAGCAACCGTCAGGAAGTAGTTGATTGGACACAATATTGGAAATTGTTGGCAACATGTCAATTTGTCCGTGTTTTCCCCAGGAAAGGCCAAAGGATTTGATATCAGTTGCCAGTGCTATTCAAATACATATTTGTCATAGTGATTTGAAATATAGCTCAAGTTCAGTTAGATGTTGGAGTTTAGTTCAGAAAACATTTTAGTTTTGTAAATGAAGTGGATGATATCATCGAATTTATGTAAATATGGAAATAAAGTGATATGAAGTAATGATAGAATGATTGCTAAGTAGGTTGCAATGAAATCTGTATTTCCTACAGTGAAATATCTTATGACGAATATGAGAAATTGTTTCATAGGTAATGGGCCACAGGAGGGCACTATTGCCTTTTATTTAAGCAACAAAGTATTTACTGTCACTGCAAGCCATAATTTATTTTTTCCAATGAGAATCATTTCAAAAAGCCAGTTCTTCAGGATTAATTCTACTAAGCAATAAAAGTTGTAGGCTTTTCAAACAATTATATCTGAGATTGCTTGAATGTAAATGTAAATGTTTTAAGACCCTTTATTTCCAAGAAATCTAAGTTCTTAGTTATCAGCAGAATAAAAGTAAAAATATTAAAAACATTTATTATAAAATGAACTATAAATCACACTCTAGTATTTCACAGATGAGAAAATAGACTAAAGAGGTTTAGCTATTTGTCCTGAGTCTTTCACAGAATTTACCTGGCTGCCACTTAAAAACACTCTGGTATTTAAAAACAGTGAGCTCTCAGAGTAGAGCTTCATGTATTTAACACCAAAGACAATCCCAGTATAGAAACCCAAGTGCGCTGCTCACCATTGTCATGTCAAAGAAAACTGATGAAGAGTCAGAAAACAGCCCATTCTTAAGATGCTATCTTGTACCAAACATCTGAATGTTTTCCAATTCTGTTAATTATATCATACCTTGATTTTCTTTTATATGTCAAGATATGATACTGTGTAACTGTATAACTGTAAAACTCTGTCCAGTATAATCTATTTTAAGGAACATTTCTAATCACCAACTCATGAAGAGAACCAAAATAATGAACACTGAAAAAGAATGCCAATAGCCATAAAGGTCTATTTTTGTTGTTGTTGCTTGTTTCTTAACTGTGGAAAAAAAGGACGGCAATCTGCAGCAAGTTTACAAGCTAGAATATTTTGTCTTAATCGCTACCTCTCAGCATTGCCATGTGCTTTCAAGTCTCCTACACAAGTTATTTGTGTAGCTATCATTACAACAGAGAAACTGATATCTGACCATTTTCAAAATACGCACTTTTCTTTTTGCTAGTTATTTATATATGATCAACTTCTTAGCATTTGCTGTACTTTTAAGAGTCTAAAATATGTACCTTAGAATATAAACATTTATATAGCGATATCTATAGCTATAGATATGTAGATAGATAGATAGGCTGGCAGACAATAGGGGACTTTCAAAAAGTCCTTGAAGGCACAGCACACTTACGGAAGGTGGTAGGTTTGGTTCCCCAGTTGACCTGTACACACTGGGGTCACATGCTTATGATCCGAGCAGACTGGGAAATCTAGATGGGGATCATGGGATGAGACCCTGTTCAAGGTGTTTGTCTCTCTCTCTCTCTCATAAAAGCAATAAACTTTTTTTAAAATGGTGAAAAATGGAGTTAAAGTGCAATTTTATTTTAGTGCAAAAGATTTTTGAAACTTAGTTTTGTCATTATAAAAATGTTCTATGAACTTTTTAAACATCCCACCCATGAGTGTGTATAATTATACATACATGTATGTGTGTGTGTGTGTGTATATATATGGATACATACTGTATATATGTATATATGTGTGTGTGGATACATAGATACATATTTATATATACATAAATATATTTTAAAAAGTTTTCTTGCATCAGTTTGCACATCCTTACCTTCGAAAGGTAGGTGAGGCAATATCCGGATACTTGGATCCTGGCTGCCTGAGCCCTTGTGTACCACAGGCACTGGCAGAGGTAGGGCTGGATTTGGGGGAACCTGACAAAGAAACACTTTCTGAATCTGAGACTGCTACTTTTTCCTTCTCTTTATCGGTTTGGTTGACAGTGACAGGACTTGAACGCCCTGACCCGATCTTCGTGGGCTCCCTCAGTTTGGAAGTGGTGGCTCCAGCTGACTTGCTGCTGACATTGGAATCAATACTGCTGGTGCTGGTTCTGGGACCCAGTAATGCCACTGGTGCTGGATTTGGAAGGGCGGGGCAAACTACGGTATTGCAGGGTGCTCTTGGAACTGACATGCAACACAACGTCATCCTGATTCTGGGAACCATCCAAACTGGTTTTCCTTCCTGCATTTGACTTTCCACCAATGGCAGCAGATTTGGGGATTTTACCCAGTGTTGCAGAACCACTTGTGATGGTCGCCCCACTGCTACTGATCATAGCTGACGACCCTACTCCACTTGGCTTCTTAAATCCAAAAGAGCTGGTAGCAGTTGATCTTCCAATGCCTGAGGGAGGCTTTTTCCCCTCATCACCACTGCTTTTTCCTGCATCTGAAGGAGATCTTTGTAGGGACGATCCTTTCAGGGGAGTTTTCCCTTTCTCAGAAGCTTTGGCATCATCGGTTTTTCCTAATTAATAGAAAAAAATACACAAATGTGTGTTCTGCACATCTTGACATCATAACAATCCTTCTAGAATTAATACATACAACGTGAATGCTTTTTTTTTTCGGAGAGGTTTTTGCTATAGGACGCATGCGCTCGTCAGACAGACAGAGACAGAGAGATAGAAAGTGAGAAATCACCCCCCAGAGGGGATGGCCACGCCGCAATCCCTTCTCCTCCATTCTCCTCTTGGGATCTTGGGCATGCATGCACACACGCCCAGTGTGAGTTTTAAGTCACCAGATCCAGGATGCGAACTGTGGTCGACTACGTGGGAGTCCAGCGACATAGCCAATACACTAACTGCTGGTCCCCAATGTGAATGCTTTTATAGCACCTTGGTTCCCAAATGTTTATCATTGTAGATCTAAAGAAGCGCACACAATTTAGAGGAAGAAGTGCATGGCTATACAGAGTTGGCTGTCAGAGGCAATATGATGAGGGTTCAAGGAGGTAAAATGAAAACACAGTGCTATTTGTGAATGTCACAGTTTGCAATTATTTTCTTTATAAGGATAGCACTTAATGTTATTAAGCTTAGTACTAGACTAAGAAGTCAATTGAGTATCTGTGGGATGATTAGATTTGGAGTACCCTGCTATAACTACTTCAGGTGGCACTATTTTAAATTAAGCACTATTAAAAAAAATGGCAGATGAGTCTTAGAAAATATAAAAAAGGATGGTACCATTTTGCAGAATTTTTCCACTGTTTTCTTTTGTCAAGTCTAGTTCACCAACATCTCACATCGCCAAGATTCCAACTCATTACATTTGTGTGATTACATTAACTCTCAGAGCTTGCCAGGAAACTCAGTGGTATCCTTAATATACATATGCCAGATTTTTATAGGAAAGTCAAAACACAGAAACTTTACTATTTAGCAGCCTTATTTTATTCTCACAAGACCTGAAACAATTATGGCAAAGAAGGTGTTCAGTAGCTCCAAACTACGAGGGTGCTCTCTAGAGAATGCCTAGGCTACTATATGCACATGGATTTATATGAATTAGTATGTACATTTAAGTGGAAAAAATATGTGTTTGGAGAAGAATCTGATTTTAAGAAGAACACAAAAGACCAGGTGGTGGTGCAGTGGAAACACAGCTGAGCTGACCTGGGAAAGGTCCTTTGTTTGTATCCTGACCCATCCCTGAACACTCTGGACACAAGCATGACTGTGATCTGAGCCAGATGAAACGGGGTGGAGCATGGCAACAAAGACCCTGTTTGGGGTGCCTGTCTCTTGGCTCTCTCTCTCTCATGGAAGAAATAAATTAGTGTTTTATTTTCCTACAAAAGAAAGCTAGTAGGAAAAAAAAATAATCAGAGACTAAATGGAAACAATAAATTAAAGCACTTGTATGCGACAGCGGCCAAACAACGAGCATACCAGGAGTCTTGAGTGTACTTGTTCCAGCTTTCTGCCTGGATGGTGCTCCTCCTTGGGCAGACATGCCTCTCCTCCAGGAACCCGTTTGTGAAACAGACAGGGAAGCTTTCTGCCCTGCCTTCTCAGGGTCTTCAGGAAGTCCCGGGGTGGCACTCTTCCACTTGCTCCCGCTATCCCCATGACTGTCAAAATCTTCTTCTGTTTTTTTCAGCTCCTCCGTACTATCCCAGGTCTCATCTGTTGTGGAATGTTTCTCTGAATCTGTCTTCAGCTATAAAGAAAAATATTACAGAAAAATATCTTATGCAGAAAAATCTATAATATGGAAATTAAGATACTGGAATGTGCTTTTGAATAAATGGTTAATAAAAGGAAGCCCTAATTTATATTTCAAAAGAATTCAAAAGATTTCTATTTTTATCTATGTCTTCCCTTAAGTTTCATTAATTTTAGCCACATAATTCTTACTCACTTACTTAGTAGAGAATGTCAGAATAAATATATGCAGAAAACCCCAATTAGAAACTCCAGAAAGGAAGAAATTTTTTATGTCAAATGTAATGAGAAAAAGTAATACAAGATAAAACTTAATTAGTTAATGTCCATTCTTGACTTGCCAGTTACCAAAGACCCAATAATTTATTTCAGTGATTAATATAAAATGAATCAAGAACTATCCCAAATTAGACTATTAAAATAACTGCTAGATTTTTAAACAAATATATCAGTATTATTAAGAGAGATATGGCAACACAGGTGTTTCTGCCCTAGATTATAATCAGCAGAAAAATACATATGGCTATATGTGCACACACATATGTAATCTGATTTTAATTATCCAAAATATGCTGAGATTCACATCGTTGCATCTCAGGGTTGTGATTTTGGAGAGTCTAAGATAAAGCTACTTCGAGGTTCAGGGATGGCCAAATGAGTTCCGTTGCTGTTTTCATTCAGTTTGTGCAATTATTCTAGCTCAAGGGATGGTGCTATACCTTAATCTAACAATCATTTGGGGGTAGAAATCGACAGAAACACTGGAAAAAGAAATGAGGCTTCTCACCTGAGTGTTCTTGCGGGAAGGGACAGTGATGTTGGAGTAAGAGCTGACTGAGGACATGGTGTTCAGGTCATCAGTGCTGATGTTATCGAGGGTGTCACTGAGACCACTGCTCACTGAACTGCTGTCATCCCAGCTAGAGGAAAACAGACAGCAGCAATGAACCAGAGGATGCCCAAGTCACCTGCATTCTCATACAACACTGATCATGCACTAGAAAGACAATAGTCTGTCTTTCTCTCTTTTGTTCTTTCTTTCTTCCTTTTTTTTTTTAATCTTATGATGAACAAGTATTTACTTTTCATTTTTTGAAATCCTATTTATAAAAACCAAGTTCAATCAGAAAATAACCATATATGATATCTGGGAAGAAGCAGTCTCCAGATCTGTTATGTGGAATGAATGAAAACAGTGATACTAGTATTTAATGTATCAAGAAAGAACAGCAATATGGTTGTTGTTGTTGTTTTCCACTGAAAAAGTAACTGGGGGGTAGGTGGTATAGTGGTTAAGGCACTAGACTTTTACATGGCAGACTGCAGTTCAACCCTCAGATCAGGCGGTTCTCTGACTTTCTCTTTCTCCGGCAAGCGTGCGTACACTATGGCAAAAACCTGGGGGGTGGGGAGGGAAGCAACAAGGAATTATGAATCATTCTTTGTTCTTAAAACCCAAAACTTGTGCTTTAGTCAAGAACCAGAAAGTCATTCTTTATTCTTTCTCCTACCTTAGTAAGTACTTCCAATCATTCACTAAGTCTTGAATATTCAGATCCATGCCATCATCTCATCCCCCCTGCCATCCCCCTCAATTCTGACAATAAGCAATATCCCCCTATCTGACCTTCATGTTTTTCATCTCTCTCAATATATCCTGAACTGACAAACCTGGGCAAGTGATCAAAATCCATATCTGGTCATGGTATTTCCCTGCTTAACACTCTTCAAACACTTCTTCTTTCCTAAGTAGTAGGTTCTAAAATGAAATGCACCTACCCCACAGGGTACACAAGGAAATCTATTTGATGTCTTAGAGAGCTATCTGAAATTCTTTAATTCTGTATATATATTTATTTGTTTTGTTTTGTTTTTCCTAAAGAAGAATAAATAAAATAGGATATCTTAATATTCCTGGGTTGGTTAACATGCAGCCCTGCACTTGGCAAACATATTAGAGGGTGCAGAAATAATATAGAATAACCAGGATAAGCAGAAGGAAAATGAGAACTCCACAACACAGAAGCTCCACGTTTACTGGCCATTTCTCAGTCTGTTGTGACATATTGCCACTTACTGGTACTGTTTAATGAATCCATGTACACTAGATACAGATAGAGTAACAAATACAGACAAAAACTAAATCTGATACATTGGACATGTGGCTTAGAAAGTCTGCTGCAAATGATCTACACATCAAAGGGAATATTCATAATGAAAGTACTAGCAAACCCCAAACCAGGGTTCCATCTTTTAGGAAGACCCTTTTATTTTCTGCTCTCAGCAAGGGTTAGGCAGCTCTCCTCTGCACTGCTGTAATACCATGCACACACCTCTAGGACTACTTATTCTTTTATAAATGTATGTAAGAATGGTTGCAAGTGTATTAACCTGTGAGATTTCCGACCCGACCACATAATTATGTATTCCTCTTGTTCCACCCCCCTTCTCCACCCACCCAATCTCACATGGCCAGCCACAGCTCAAATACCAGCCCTTGCAGATTGAAAAACACACTGGGTACTTGTGTGTGCCTGCCTCAAAACCAGACGGGATGGAAAAATGGATCATGCCCCATTGAAGAGATGTTCTCTCTCTCTCTCTCCCTCTCTCTCTCTCTCTGGTGAGCACATGGGTCTCTGGAAACTAATAAAAAGATAAGAAATAGTCATGTAAACCGTGTTTCTATATCTTTTTGAATGCTTCATTTATATATCATATGGTAATTCAGAAAACATTACTATGGATTTTATAGTATTTGTCAGAGTCTGTTCTTTGGTCAATACTGGTGGAGCCCTATGAGACAAAAGCCTGAGGTCTCTCATGATGTTCCAACAGCCTATGTTCTTCCTCCAGATACCAGAAGGTCTCATTTCTCCTTTCTTATAACTTTTTCTGAAATACGGCCTTGTCAGTGAGGTCTTACCTGGACACTTCAGATAAGGGCCTCCTTCTCCACACACAGACTTAACTTCTTGCCCTAGCCTCTCCTCTTAGCAATTGCTAGCACGTGACATATTACATATTTCATTAGTTTATCTTTTATTGTCACACGATAGGATGAATATCCAGAAGAGTTTAAAATTTTTTAATTATTTTCTGTGCTGTATTTACAGCTCTAAGAATTGTCTTCTGCAAATAGTAAACATTCCATCGACATCAGCTTTAATAAATCAATCAGTAATGGCAGCATGCCCATATGATTCTTTGTATTTTAAGTTTATTTATGTTTATTCGTGTTAAAGAGCATATGTACACACAGGGGAGAGACAGACAGAGGGAGAGGGAGAGAGAGAGATTGAAAATCTCAACAGGGTCTCATCACACCATGACCCCCTTTCCACAGCACTGCAACCCATCAGGATTCTGAGCACCCATACACACCTTGCATGTTTTTAAACTGTCCTGGGGATTAGAAAACATCAGCCACATGGCTTCAGCATTGCAGTTAAAGTTTGCTAATGACTGTGCCACCAGGCTGCTCCTCCACCCAATTTTTAATGCAGATAGTAATCACCTAATTGAAACATTGCATTGATTATGACTAGGCTTTTTTATATTGCGTTAGGTTTCTGGATGCTATTCCCAGGTGTATTTCAGCCATCTGTGCATCACTTGATTTATCGGACAGGCCTTGAACTAGGTGCCAAATCCTTCCCCCATTCCATCTCCACTAAGAATTCTGAATTAAATCTCCTATCTTTGGTTCCATTTTCAAGCACCTCACAAAGTTAAAAATTCTCAGAAAAACTCAGCCTTTTTTGTTGTTTGCTTATTTGTTTGTTAAGAAAGATTTTTGCTATAGATTTTTTTGCAGAGATACAGAGAAAAACAGAGATAGAAAGTGAGAAATCACCCCCTAGGGAGGATGATCATGCTGCAATCCCTTTTCCTCCATTCACCTCTCAGGATTTTGGGTGTGCACGTACACATACCTGGCATGAGTTTTAAGCTGTTGGGTTCAAAATGTGAACCTTGGTCAACCACCTGGGAGTCAGTGATGTAACCATTATGTCATCAGCTGGTCTCAAACTCAACCTTTCTTTTAAAATTATTTATTTTTATTTATTCATTCATTTATTTTAATTTGATCAGAGACAGACACAGACAGAGAGAGAAAGTGAGAGAGGGAAAGTGAGAAAGCAAGCCACCAGGTCCAGGACTTGAACCATGGTCAGCCACGTGGGAGTATCCAGTGCCTTAACTACCAACCACCTGCTAGTTCCCCAACCTTTTTTTAATATACAATTTAAACACGAATTTTGGAATCAAGTTTGTCATTAGTAAATCACTGAGGTAATGTAATTTGCATGCTCTTTCCAGTGCCGGAGACCTATGGACATTACTAGATACACAGGATGATGCACTAGATATATTTAGATACAGTCAGACACTTAGATGAGAACAGAGATTTGTCTTTACTCTACAAATGTTTATTAATGGGCATCTTTCAGGTACAAGTGAAGTAGCAGCACCAAAAAATAAAAATTAAAATAAATAAATCTAAAGCCAAAATTCTTATGAAATAGACATATCAAAGAAATAATCTGTTCTCTTCCAACCTAAAAGTTGGCAAAAGCCAAAATTATATATACCAGTAAGAATACTAAAGAGTTTACTGAATGTTCTTAACACTAAATATAATTCCATTATGAAAAAAAAAAAGAGAGAAATAACCTTAGCTATCCATGAGATTATTTTCAAAGAACTTCTAGATATGTTTGTTTTCCAGGGAAAAGTAGATAATAGTTGTATGACAAAGAGAAGACTCTACTTAAAAAATTCCTATCACATAGGTGACATAGTGGTTAAGGCAGTTGGATCCCACATGACTGATCCCACAGGTGTGACTGAGTCCTGGATCTGATGACTTGAGAAATATACTGGGTGTAGGTGCATGTATACCTAAAATCCCAAAAGGAGAGAGAAATGAAGGTGAAGGGATTGCAGTGTGACCATCCACCATGGAAGGGCTCTCACACTTTATCTCCCCGACCCCCATTCATTGGTGAGTGCATGTGTCCTCTGGCAAATTAAAATAATAATACTAATAAAATACTACCACATTCTAATAGGTCTTTCTCTGCATTATATATGACAACTTAAGTAATACTCATAAGGAAATATATATTGTTTTAAAAATATTATCTAGACACAATGACCTTTGAAGTAATAATAAAAAATACTGAAGATTAATAGTCTGTCTAGGCTTTGAGCTTGGTTTTCAAAATGTTAAATCAATGATTTTTCCCCCTCAAAACTAAATGAATACAAAACCACTTAGCTCTATACCATACCTTTGTTTTTTATCGTTTCACCAGTAAATACAATATATACAACTTGTCAAGTCTGAGCATGGCAACTACTGAAGTGTAAATTCTGTATTACTTCAGGGTCTTTGGAAGAAGCAATGTAATATATTTCAAGAAAGATTTATTCAGCATTTTTCTGGAACAACATTTTATTATCAAGAAGGAAAAAGTCTTTAGAAGAGATATTTTTTAGCTGGAAATGCTTACGTATATATTAACATCAATAAACTAAAATGTTATGTTAAATAAATTGCTCTTAACTTATTCCTGTATATGCTTTTTATGGCAGGAAAAAGACAATTCATCCTGCCATTTCTCATTAGCTATGCAGTCTGTTGGAGCTTATATAATTAGTTTAGAATTCAGTTAAAACATCGTTTCCCTATGAATTCTTCCCTAATTTCCAAGGAATCTTTCATTCTTCCATACTTGAGGTTACTTCGAGTGTCCTTTCACTATACTGTAACTTATCTGCCCTCTAAGTCCATACACTTAAACGTGAGGATACAGGAAGTGGCTTTTCTCTCAAAGTCTCAATTGCCAGCTTGCTGTTTGCCCCAGTGCAGCTCCCTAATGTTTGTAGAATAAGCAATAAATGATGTAGTCTTACAGTTATTTACAAGCTACAGCCTTTATCTGTGACTCATTCACTTACTCTTACACTTAGATCCACAAATCACTATGGTAGAAATCAAGAGGATGAAGTGAGAGGCAAACCAAGGAAAGAGATCTACTGAGTTCTGGTGAACGAACTGCTTCATTGAGGAGTAACTTTAGGCATTTCGTAAGCAAGTGAAGGGTAAAGAGAAGCCATCTGTGGAAGGGGCAGAGGAAAGAGCAGTAAATGAGGAGGAAATAATAAACATAGAAACACAGAAGTAACAAATATTGGGAGACCAGCAAACCTAATGAAGCAGGCAAGAGGTAAGTTCTGAGATTGAAAAGGTAAGCAAGGGCAGTCCTTGGAGGACATAATAAACAGTGGTAAGGATTTCAAGTTATTTTTTTTTAGAAGTGCAATAGAAATGGAAATAGTTGGAAGCAGTGAGATGACAGGAGCAGAGAGATATTTTAAATACATGATGTTGAGTATTCCAAATATATTAAAGATAAAAAGAAGATAATTAATGAAGAAGTTATTCTGATATTTCTTAGTTTTTGATAGTTATGAGTAAGTTAAATGAAGCCAGCTTCAGGCCAGCAGGTGCATGCTGATTAAAGTGGTGGACTCCCACATAGTAGGTTGTGGTTTGAATCCCAGACCTGTTGGCTTGCTTTCTTACTACCCATCCTTGCCCCATCTCTCTTTAATGAGTGCATCTGCCCAATAGCAAATTATAATAATAATAATAATAAATAAGATGAATTTTTTTAAAAAAAGAAGGTAGTTTCAAGATATATGTATTTAGAGGTCCAAATGATAGGACTTGTTGTTGGTTGGAATGCGGTAAGAGAAAAAAAAGGACTAGATCTCTTAATGTGCTTACCACTGGCAGTAAGGGCATATAAGGATTTTTGCAATAATAAAAGAACCCTTAGAAAGTACTTATAATTTTAATGTTTGCATTTAGCACCACTATTTTCATATATCAAAGAAAGCTTATATAAATTTACTACATCATAGCTTAAGTGTACAATTCTTGACAAACTAGCAATTCATATAAATGTAAGAGTAAAGTCTCTCTTTTTCATTATTTTTAGTGTACACCTAATTCTCTGAGTTTGTCCATGAAATATCAATAAAGACTAATCTTAATATCATGTGGGTTTTGTGTAAGGAGAGCAGTCTCAATAAACTCTATGCTCTGACCTTTATATTTCATTTTGTTTTCTATAGAAAACAAGTAATACAGTTTTACAGTTATTCTATTGTGGTATCAGATAGGATCAGGTAAACAAAAATAAAGCTCTCGTTCCTTACAAAAGAAAGCACTAAGTAGGCTTGTTTAAACATAATAAGTGATGTTACTTTAAAATGGATTTATGCAGTCAAGCAGATTTTTATGTTTTAATGATATTTGAGGCAGAGAAGAAACTTTTGTAAAATTGTCAGGCTGAATTTACAAGAGAGATAAAATAATCTTATAACAATTCTTTTGTTGAAACACATTATTGGCACAATTTTTATGATGGCTTTTCTAGTATATTTCAATTAGTAGTATTATTATTTGTCTTGTGGGCAGGTGTGCTCTTGAGAGAGAGACAGAGAAAGAGAGGGAGAGGAGAAAGCACCCTCCCAAAGGGAGTGGTCAGTCCACAATCCCTTCTCCTCTTTTTTCAGGATTTTGAGTATACACAGTTATCAAACTAGTGGAGCCAGGATTTGAAAGGAGTCAGCCATGTAGGATCTGATTGTCTTAACTACTAGGCCATGAATCCCGCCCTTAATTTTCATTTTTAAAGGGCTGTTAGAGGACTTAAATATGTACAAGTTTATTTAAAAGTCTTCTCTCTGGGATAAGTTGAGATTCTAGCATATGACACATGTGGGAGTTGACGCAAGGACTCATTGAAAACCATTTGGTGTCTTTTTATATCTTACACAGATTTAAAAACCAGTACATGCTCATTGTTGAAAACCAGGCAATCCAGGAATATATAAAAGAGACGAAGTACTTCATCTGCAATCTTACCTACATGTAATCACCATTAACAATTTTACGATTTCTTTCTAGTCATTTTCTGAACATATTCCACATATACACACCAATTTATCTGGTAGAGATTTTGCTGATTACACCATTTGTATCTAATTCATTCACTTTATATTATCATATGATTTTAATATTCTTAAAATTATTTCTAAATTACTTATTATAATAACTATATAGTCATATCATATTAACTATTATATATTTACATTTTAAGGTATATAAATATTTTACAACTATAGTAAATAAAACTGTAATGAATACCATTGTATATAAAGGTTTAGGTGATGTTTATATTATATTATTAGGATGAATTCCTAGAAAGAGAACTGAAATATTGTAGATGCGGCTGAACAATGGAGGGACACATCATTATATAACTGAATCTAACACAACCCTGGTTTCAGATAGTATGATTTCCTTTAGTAACTGAAAAAATTTGACATGTGAAAATCTACTAATTGTAGTTTTAAGTTACATTTTTCAAATAGTGACATGACCTTTTTATAGTTTTATTAGCTATTTTCATTTCCATAAATTGATTATGTTGTTTATGTATTTTTGCAATGGAGTGTAAGTCCATATGTAATAGATTTTTATTATTCATTTATTTATTTTTAGGTTTTTGCCATAGGGCACAAACATTTGCCAGAGAGAGACAGAGACAGAGAGAGGAAAAGTGAGAAATCACCCTCCTGGGGAATGGCCATGCTGTAATCCCTTCTTCTCCATTCTCATCTACAGCATTACACCTTTTTACATGTTAAAGAATATTTCAAATATTTTCTCAGTCTATTTCTTAGCTTTCTTATACACATATTTAAAGATTTATTATTTTTATCATGTTTTTTCTCCAAAAGAAAGGGAAAAAGAGAGATAGTCACCCTACAGAGTCCTCACAAAGCAACCCTCCCCAGTTCTGCAATCAGCCAGAACCATACTCACCCAGCATTTCTAAGTAGACCAGAGAACTGAATCCAGGGCCTTCTCACATGAGCCACAGCATACAACAGCAGAGCCCCTGCTGCCTGCACCACTGCTTTATTTTTTTTAAGAATATTTATTTTATTTTATTTACTATTCCTGTTATTATTATTATTTTGCCCACAGAGAGACAGAGAGAGAGGAAGGGTGAGAAAGTTCTGGTGTCAGGGGGCGGCGGCGGAAGCCGCGGGGCACCCGCCCAACGG
>NW_006159547.1:4285076-4328018 GCF_000334495.1 Tupaia belangeri chinensis | reverse complement strand
GACTAATTGAGTTCATTGGTAGAACAATTGAATGGGGGGGGCGGAAGGCATTGAGGGCAATCATGAATGTTAGGGACAATGGAGGAGGAAGATGGGACATGGCAGAGGGTGGGGATGGGGAATCTAGGATGGCAAAACAAAAGGCAAGGTATGCAGGACACGGGAATTGGGAAATCATCTGCCGAGAACATGTATGTTGATGTGCTTGATTGAGCCAATGCACAGTGTATTTTGGATGGAAAATTCATATGTGTGTTGTGATGAGAAAAAAAAATTTATAATAAAAAACAAAGTATAAAAAAAAAAAGAGGTAGTAATGGGATGGATTCAGAATAGTCAGTGTTAAATGATATAACAACTTAGTTTTGTTTTTCATTCTGAAACAAATATGACAAATGCCAAAATGATCTAAATGGTAAATATTGGTTATATTAATGGTATTGGTTGGTTACATTGGGTGTTGTTATATTAATCTCTGAAGGAGTTTTTTTGTAAGTTCAAATATTTGTTTTAAACTTATTATTTTTTCAATATACTTCAAATCTGAGGTGTACTGTAATACATAAGAAAATTCCGAAAGATCTACAAAATATCTCATGTAATTTACATAAGGATTAATTTACCTCCTCTCAAATAAATTTAACTTTAAAAAAAAAAAAAAAAAGAAAGTTAAGGTGTCAGGTCCAGGACTCGAACTGTGGTGGATTTTTTTAGAGGCAGATTACAACTTTAAAATTATATATATGTATATATATATTTGACTAAGAATTCAAGACTTTTTAAAAATCTCAAAATTTCCAAAGTTAGCTATTTTTCTAAAATAGATCACCTCAATTTTAAGCATTTATTAGTGCATTAGGCACTAGGAATATACAAATCACTAAGATATGATAGAGATACAACTTTTACCTTAATTTAGAAAATGTGTAACTTTGACTTTTGAGAATTTATAGACTAGTTTTAGATATCTGAACGTTTAGTTACAGGCACTCTACTCAATAAATAGCAATCGTAGCTATTAAGCCTCAGCTAAATTGTCTTTCCTCTCAAAAACCTATCTCACTTGAAATATTTTTGGCATTAACTATCTTTTTTCAGAGGAATAGAAGTACCCAAATTACTGCAATTTCAAGGTTGACTGAAAAGGGAAACATTATGTAGAAATAAAAGAGCTTAGCTAAAGCTCAACAACTTAGCTATAGAGCTAACACTGAACAAAGTTGAAAAACAAAAATCTGTTTTGGTATTTCTTGCTTGAAATAGCATACGTTAAAGTAACAAAAATGTAATACGATATTTTTATTTTTAAGAGGAAAATATTATTAACCATGAAGAAATATTTTCACTCCAAGATACATAAAATGTGTGATAATACAAACATTCCAGATTCTTCCATCTTAAAGCATGCAGCCTTAGTAAAGAACATTCCTTCAAAAAGCCACCCTAGTGAGGGGATATTTCTAGAAGGGAGTGAAAGATAGTTCAGAATTAGAGAGATGTTTGCCAAGGCTTTCACATCCCTGCACTGAAGAACAACAGATGGCAGCAGTAACAATGAAAACTTACAGCAGATCCTGTCTGGCACACTTTCAAAATGGCCATTTATATTTTCTAGCACAACCAGCCAAATGCTATCTCCTTATACTGTATGTGTGACTATAGAAGAGAAGGGGAAAAAACGCAAGAGTGACACTTGAATCATCTTAACAAAGGGAAAAAATGAAACCTGAAATGCAGGGGTGAGCTGACAACACAACCCTGGCTGGCCAGGTGTAGTTTTCTGAGATTTAACAAGCAGTCTCATCTGCTGCTTTGCCTAACCCATCTCTAGGACTAAAGCATTGCCAGCTGCTCCCAGGACACTGCCTTACTTCCCACATCCTGATCTCTTTAACTTTGAGCCCTGTTTAGTAACTTCTGTTTGATCTCTGCTTCCTGCTAGAGAGGATTTCAGACTGTAGATTGTCGTGGCTAATATGGACCATCTCTCACCTCAGGCAGGCGAATGGTAGTCAAAGCATACACAGAAAATAAGGGTCGGAGTGGAACAGAAGGAAGAAAGGGAGGGGTCACTGAGTCCTAGCACAGTCAGGAGTTAGGGGATTTGCAAGAGCTGAGAAGACTGGAACCTAAACAGAAGAGATGTGATACCCAGGAACAAAAGAAGACTTTGACAAATCGGGCAGCCCTTTCTCTCACACAGAGAGCTTTTATATCACTAAAGCAGAAATCAATTTCTCCAGATTGGGTGAGGGCAAACAGAAAGGGCTGCCAGAAAGAAGGATGGCTAGACTTGGAGAAAAGAGCTCTTTTCAGGCAGTTTGTGACACAGGTTATGACGCTATTACCCAATCCTCTCCAGAGATAAGAACCAGGTTTTATCCTATAACATAGTGGAAGTCAGATAACTGGCTGGGGCATGTCCCATGAGGTGCTGAGCCATGCAACTGATCCTAGGAATTATATCCGTCTCTACCAAATAGTGAACGTAATACCACCTTGTCTTAGGTTCAGGTATATGAGAGACTGAATTTTCTTTTTCCAGGAAAGTTTGAGTCAAAAAGTTAGGATCAGAAAATAAATTTCATCAGTGGGGCTTATATTAACCCTACCTCACCACCTACATGCCATACAGGTTATTAACAAGTTTATCACCAGCCGGTGTAGCAGGAATCTTTGTTTATTTTTCCATTAACTACTGCTTTGCAAAGCAAGCAGTGTCCTCAGAATTTCAGCTACACACCCGCTTAGATATGCATGTATGGGTGGTATACAACCTCCACAGCAATACATGTCCATCCCCAGTACTATCATAGCAGCACCTGCCCAAGACAGAAATTAGATTTCTTCAACACACATGACCTTAATCTATATCTAACTGGTCACCAAGTTCAGTCAGATCTGTAACCCCTCCACCTGCATTTCTATGTCCCTATTGTCATGATCTTAACTAATAATCTCACCACTGGGCACAGGAGGTGGCATAGTGGTTAAGATGCTCTACTCTCACATGACCAACCATCGACTGAGTCCTGGACCCAGCGGCTTGAAAATCACACTGGGTGCTCTGTGTGTGTGTGTGTGTGTGTGTGTGCACATGTACCCAAAGGTACCCAAAATCTCAGGAAGAGAATGGAAGAAGGGATTGCAGCACGGCCATCCCCCTGGGAGGCCATCCCCCTGGGAAGGGATTTCTCACTTTCCCTTTCACTGTCTCTGTCTTACTCTGGTGAGGGTGCCCTATGACAAAAACCTTAAGAAAACAAACAAACAAATAAACTTACCATTTCCTGATAGACTAGTGCTGTAATCTCCCAATTGGTATCTCTACCTCTGGTCTGGGTTTCCAATGTAGGTTTCAAAAATCCAGAATGAATTCTAAAGCCCTTCTCATGGTACAGTGCCTCTTCAAAGTCTGATCTTTGCCTGAGTTTTAGGGAGGTTTCCATCACTTGCCTACATGTAGTCGCACTGAACTACTTTGTACTTCCTCAAGTGTTCGCAGTTTCACGAATTCATACATTCCTCTTGACATTTCTCTCTATATACATTCTTTCCACATGAGCTCTTACATGGCTTCAGCTAAATCATCTCCCCTTTCAAAACTCTTCAAACAGCCAAAGGTCTACAATGACCTTCCTCTGTGTTCTCGGAGTAAAAAGTGAAAATATTTATAATCTTTATTACGTCATTTCTGTCACCAAACTGAATTTGGTACTTTCATTTATCAGTTCGTCATTAGGATTTGATCTACTTATGGACATATTCCTCATTAAATGAATAATTATGTTTACAAACATGTACATATATAAGGTGAAAATAACAAATATGTATGAGATTGGGGATTTTATGCTGGGAGAGCTAAAAAATTACAAACCTTTTCTTTCATGTTCTTTAAATTATAAACCTTTTAAACATGCCTTGTCTTTTTGAAAATATTTGAAAAAATATTCAGCAATTTAGTAACTTTATTCATTTCAAATATAAACATTTAAGAGTCCAGTGAAAATTCAAATGAGTATAAAAGTGTAAATTTTGGTATTCATAAATCAGTCTTTCCACTGATCTTTCTTTCATTATCAATACTTACTTCCTAGGTAATCTAATTTAGTCTCATTAGAATATATTACAATTTCTTCAGCTTGGCCATATATGAAGTAATTTGTTTTTATTGAGGAGCCAAGATATAGGAAAGAAATATACCTTAAGAAGTAGAATCATTGCTTATTTCATACAACAAAAATCAAGTGGAAGCAAAGACTAAGAAAACCACATACATAATTTTCTGTATTCACTTTGGAGCATGGGCTCTTTAAGTAAAATGGTGGAACGAAACACAGGAACCACATTGTCTTTATAGTCATATTCATCTATATTCTCGCTTTCTTGCTCTCTGTCTTTCTCAGGAAGTTTATAAAAGTCATTTCCAACAATTAGAATACCTTCTCACAGTTCCTTATGTAAATTGTGTAACATTTAGATATTGAGGCATCATATACTATGACGTAGCAGTGTACTGACCATGTAAACATGCTATAAAGTTCAGAGATATTGGGTTGTCAGAAAAATCATGACACATTTTTGCATAGAAAAACAGAAAAAATATGACATGACCTTTTCAACAACCCAATGTTTTTAAATATGTTTAATGTATAAGGCACTATGTTCGGCTTGAAAATCACACTGGGTGCTCTGTGTGTGTGTGTGTGTGTGTGTGTGCACATGTACCCAAAGGTACCCAAAATCTCAGGAAGAGAATGGAAGAAGGGATTGCAGCACGGCCATCCCCCTGGGAGGCCATCCCCCTGGGAAGGGATTTCTCACTTTCCCTTTCACTGTCTCTGTCTTACTCTGGTGAGGGTGCCCTATGACAAAAACCTTAAGAAAACAAACAAACAAATAAACTTACCATTTCCTGATAGACTAGTGCTGTAATCTCCCAATTGGTATCTCTACCTCTGGTCTGGGTTTCCAATGTAGGTTTCAAAAATCCAGAATGAATTCTAAAGCCCTTCTCATGGTACAGTGCCTCTTCAAAGTCTGATCTTTGCCTGAGTTTTAGGGAGGTTTCCATCACTTGCCTACATGTAGTCGCACTGAACTACTTTGTACTTCCTCAAGTGTTCGCAGTTTCACGAATTCATACATTCCTCTTGACATTTCTCTCTATATACATTCTTTCCACATGAGCTCTTACATGGCTTCAGCTAAATCATCTCCCCTTTCAAAACTCTTCAAACAGCCAAAGGTCTACAATGACCTTCCTCTGTGTTCTCGGAGTAAAAAGTGAAAATATTTATAATCTTTATTACGTCATTTCTGTCACCAAACTGAATTTGGTACTTTCATTTATCAGTTCGTCATTAGGATTTGATCTACTTATGGACATATTCCTCATTAAATGAATAATTATGTTTACAAACATGTACATATATAAGGTGAAAATAACAAATATGTATGAGATTGGGGATTTTATGCTGGGAGAGCTAAAAAATTACAAACCTTTTCTTTCATGTTCTTTAAATTATAAACCTTTTAAACATGCCTTGTCTTTTTGAAAATATTTGAAAAAATATTCAGCAATTTAGTAACTTTATTCATTTCAAATATAAACATTTAAGAGTCCAGTGAAAATTCAAATGAGTATAAAAGTGTAAATTTTGGTATTCATAAATCAGTCTTTCCACTGATCTTTCTTTCATTATCAATACTTACTTCCTAGGTAATCTAATTTAGTCTCATTAGAATATATTACAATTTCTTCAGCTTGGCCATATATGAAGTAATTTGTTTTTATTGAGGAGCCAAGATATAGGAAAGAAATATACCTTAAGAAGTAGAATCATTGCTTATTTCATACAACAAAAATCAAGTGGAAGCAAAGACTAAGAAAACCACATACATAATTTTCTGTATTCACTTTGGAGCATGGGCTCTTTAAGTAAAATGGTGGAACGAAACACAGGAACCACATTGTCTTTATAGTCATATTCATCTATATTCTCGCTTTCTTGCTCTCTGTCTTTCTCAGGAAGTTTATAAAAGTCATTTCCAACAATTAGAATACCTTCTCACAGTTCCTTATGTAAATTGTGTAACATTTAGATATTGAGGCATCATATACTATGACGTAGCAGTGTACTGACCATGTAAACATGCTATAAAGTTCAGAGATATTGGGTTGTCAGAAAAATCATGACACATTTTTGCATAGAAAAACAGAAAAAATTTGACATGACCTTTTCAACAACCCAATGTTTTTAAATATGTTTAATGTATAAGGCACTATGTTAGATGTTCTTTGCTTTAGATTGATAACCTAGTAATTAAAAACACCTTCACTTTTTCCTCAGTGAGGGATTTTTAAATAACTAAAATAATACACATTCATAAATGCATATTTCAAAGTATTGTAATCACTACTACAAAAGATTAGATGATTTAGGATGCTTATGATAGTGTAACTGTTATGTTAATATGGTCAAACTTGAAGTATGCAACTTGAAAGCATCACAATAATTGCTTATATTTTACAAACTACAAGCTTTTATTTTTAGAAATTTTCTTCTCATTAAAATGTTATTCTATTACATCCATTGAATCTTTTAAATTAAACATAAATAGTCCATTATTTGACAACCTAGAATAATGTTAAACATCAATCATTTGAAATAAATGCTTTCTTGATAGTTTTGGTATAAAGGACAAATTTCACAACTGTCTGCTAGAAAGAATTTCCCAACTGGCTTAAGACTTCACACATCATTATTTTCTACCATTGATTTACATAAACTATTCAATGAAGAGACACATAACATGAATGTCTAATTCTCAGACTGTATTCAAAACAGGTACTTTAGAAATTCTACTTAGAGGGGCCAGCAGGTGGTGTGGTGGTTAAGGCATTAGAATCCCACATGGCTGACCATGATTTGAGTCCCTGGATTTGGCAGCTCACTTTCTCACTTTCTCTCTGTGTCTCTCTCTGGTAAGTCCAAGTGCCCAATAGCAAATAAGAAAATTAAGAATAAGTTAAATTTAAGAAGCAATGCTTTAAAAAGAAATTCTACTTAAAAAAAAAAACAAAATAGGAATAAAAATAAGGTAATTATTATTGTTAAGACTTGCCTCTATAAACAACAGTCCTTTGGAATCACTATGTCCTCTACAAGTAAAATTAAAGATGATTTTGAATTGTAGAAAAGAAATACTTTGGAATCAATTTTAGAAAAATTGAGTCTCACATT
The DNA here is from genome assembly GCF_000334495.1 of Tupaia belangeri chinensis. Taxonomy (NCBI): domain Eukaryota; kingdom Metazoa; phylum Chordata; class Mammalia; order Scandentia; family Tupaiidae; genus Tupaia; species Tupaia belangeri. The sequence continues at coordinate 4,320,771 of NW_006159547.1, read as the reverse complement.
AAATCATTGCCTTTTTAAAAAAAAAATATATTTACTTCTCATGTACTTCTGTTAAAAAGGAAAAGTGCCACAATTGAAAAAAAAAGACATATTAGACTTTCGGACATACTGAAATTATATGGAAAATATTGTCAAATATGAAATGGTGTTTAGCTCTCTGTGTATAGGAATTTGTGTCAATGGGTGTTCCAAAATTGCATGGGATTCTTAAATACCTGTTAGGTATTAGTATGTAACTAGTCATACTAATAATGCGAAATAGTTCTAACGTAGTTTGTCACAGAAATGAGCAAATTTGTCAGTTTTGGGTTGAGATAAAATCAGATACAAAACCATGGTCATTTTAAGTTTAGTTGTCCATAGTTAATTGCTTTATTCTGATGCTCTTTCTAAAACATTTTATAATAGGCCACAATCCAAAATTACATCTTCTAAGGAAATTAATAAAAAGGCTCTGATCAGTATTCTTGAATATAGGTTTTCGATAACTTTAATTTGTCAGTTTTGGGTTGAGATAAAATCAGATACAAAACCATGGTCATTTTAAGTTTAGTTGTCCATAGTTAATTGCTTTATTCTGATGCTCTTTCTAAAACATTTTATAATAGGCCACAATCCAAAATTACATCTTCTAAGGAAATTAATAAAAAGGCTCTGATCAGTATTCTTGAATATAGGTTTTCGATAACTTTGAGATGATATTTATGAGTTTTCAGGATTTAAACAGAAAAACTGGACCACAGTAACACTGCACACTCAACAAATGAGAGATTAATTACATGAGACTGAACTAGTGAAATAGAATTTCATGACTTTTGACTAAAACATTACTGATTTATCTTCTATGCTTTGTTTTCTATATTTAATTATTTTTGTTTTCTTTTGAGCATTGATAGCTCCAAAGGAGTTGTTCATATTTTTCTTTTTTGAAAACGGAATTATAACATAAACTGTTCTCCTTTTCTGATCCCTCCAGAATTGGAAAGTCTTATGCGTATTCTTATGTTGTGGCAGTTATGATTATTTGCATAAGGTCAGTAATATCTGTTGCCATACATCAGAAATTGGAAACACTTGAATGTCATATCTGAAAATATGACCAGAAAGCTAAGGAACTAAGGTTAATCTCAAGAAAGTCAACAGAAGTTTACCTGGTACCGTAAACAGTTCTGCCTGACAGGTGAGTAAAAATGTCACTTCCTGACAGGCCCAAAACTTCCAAGTACAGGTACTTAAAGGCACAGTCAGGCAATGATTTCCTGACTTGGCTCTGTAGCCTTGGGAGGCTTTTTAAAGATTCTAATCTGGGACCAGCAGTTAGCGTAATAGTTATGTCGCCGGACTCCCATGTAGTTGACCATGGTTCGCGTCCTGGACCCAGTGGCTTAAAACTCACGCTGGGGGCGTGTGTGTGCATGCCCAAGATCCCGAGAGGAGAATGGAGGAGAAGGGATTGTGGCATGGCCATCGCCCCTGGGGGGTGATTTCTCGCTTTCTGTCTCTGTCTCTCTCTGTCTGTCTGGCGTGCACACACACTCTATAGCAAAAACTCTCAAATCTGAAGTTTCTTCTAAAAGGTTCCAGTAAAGCCAACTAACTCAATTAGTATTCTTATTGGGCTTTGTGCACATAACAGATCAAAATGAGACTAAGCTTATTTTTTTGCAAATAAGTTCGTTTATGCTTCTCTTTGGTAAAAGGAGGAATGAAAAGAGAAATATTGTTTCAGAACAAAACTACAGAGCAATTGTTGCTAGATTTTAGTTCTGTCCATATCTGGTTCTGAGTTTTTAGTATTTACTTACTGTTTGGATAGATCCTAACTTGTTTCCTGACTTTTAGTATTCAGCAAATTTTTCTTAACTTTGCTTGATTTTGAATCTTTAAAGCTAAAACTGCATTTCTTGAAATTAAAAAATAATAATAGCAACTAAAGACAGTGCAGAAGGGGAGGCAATGGGGAAGGGGAAAGAATCAAGAGGGAAAATGGAGCAGAACATTTAACAGACACAAAAATGGTAAATTGCTGAAAATAATGTGTATAATAATACATTTGACTAGACTAATATGCATTGTATTCAAGGGGGAAAATACATTTTATATGCTGTAAAGATGTACATTGATTTAAAATAATAATAATAAAAGAGATTATTTGAATAAGAAACAATGTTTATTGGGAAAAGAAGCATCTTGTATATTTTGCTTCTGTTATGTTTTTAAAGAATTATTTCATTTAGCTTTATTTATTTACTTTTAATTTGATCAGAGAGGGACAGAGCAAGAATGAGAGTGAGACACAGAGAGAGAGATAGAGAGAGAGAGAGAGAAAGTGAGAAAGTAAGCTGCAAGGTCAAAGATTTGAACCACTAGCGTCCTTAACCAACACGCTGCCTGCCGGCCCCCTGTTTTTCTTAGGGTTTTATTTTCTATTTCTTCTCTGTTTCAGTTATCTATATTTTTCTAAATCTCAGAGTTCCTTTGAAGCAAAGAGTATTTTACAGCCTGTAGATCCCGTAGTCTTTTCATTGCTCTGGCAAATCTTCACATCACAGTGATGTGTTTTATTCCCAGAAATAATATTTGGATTTACTGTGTTACTTCTATCAGAACTTCATATCCATGAAATTAAGTGGTATGTTGGATTTACTAACCAAAGCTTAAAATGTCCCTCCTATTCTTTTACTTCAAAATTGATTCATTGAAGACCTTCTATATGCTAGGCCATAATAACTGATTTTGAAAAGGTAAAAACTTGCTTTCATTTTCAAGAAGCATCTAGAAAATATACAAATACAGCTGGGTAAATATCTGTAACTGAAATTCTGTATTTTAGCCTATTTTAAATCAAATATCAAAAGTACACATGCATTATATAAAACTTAAATCTGAATTTGCTTTTCCCATAGAAGGCAGTCACAAATTAAACCTCAGAAACTTGATAATGTTATTTAATGATTCATATTTATTGTGTATTATTAATTCATTCTTCTTTCATTACTAATATGAACCCTGGGGATTTGCTACGAACTTTCTGGGCCTAAGGAGATAAACAGAACAAAATCGGGCCATGCAAGACTTGACCAGAAGAAAATTACTTGGTTAGACTTGGTTTGGCAAGTTTCCCCAGGGAATTTGCCAACCAATCACTTAATACTTAGTATTTGAAAGTCAGATAAACATATTGTTCTATGCTTTGTTAACAGGGAGAAGCAAAAAGTCTACATCTCTTGACCTGAAATAGCATTAAAATTTAGCTGAAGACCTAAGTGAATATGCATGAAACCGTTCAGAAAATAATGACTACAGTAAAAGGTGAATTGAGTTCCTTTAAGGTGTTAGAAAAATATTACCATACTAATTTTTAAAATATTTAAAGATTTATTATTTTATACATAATTTTCATCTGTCAATATAAAATCACCATTTTATACAGGCTGACCTCTCTCTGTTCCTTCACTCTCCTAATTTGCATGGATACCTGATTTCTTTATTTTTAATGATATATTTAATTTTATTTACTTATTGTTATTATTATTCAGTTTGACCAGAGAGAGACAGAGAGAGGGATAGGGAGAGAGCAAGCTGCCAGGTCTGGGACTCAAACCACAGTTGGCCATGGAAAAGCCCAGTGCCATAACCACCACACCACCAATTCTTGGATACCTATTTTCTATGTTACTTAACACAGCTCTTAATTTGGATATAAACTTTCTAAGAATTTAAGAAATTCTATAAAAATAGAAGCTGTATGAAATCTGGGTCCTGGCTTACCTTGCCCACTGCTGTATCCCCAGTACATACAATAGTTATGGATGTTTGCTGAATGAATAATGAATGGATTCTGTGGACTGAAACATTTATAAAAAATAAATGACCTTTTCCTTTCTTCCTATTATGCTACTCTTTAATTTGGAGTTAGTACTATTTTGAGATAGAAGAGTATGGTAATTATTCTCTATGTTCCATCTAGGTTTTTAAATAAACTTTTTTAAAAAAACGGAGAAAAGGAGAAACTGTACAGAAAATGTAGCTCATTACCAGAGGAGTTATTAGTTAGATCCTAATTAATGCATTATTTTAAGTTCACATTTGTTTTGCATTAAGTTTTGGTCAATTGAACATGCTGAGTAACAGGAATTTATCACAAGATCGATTCCTGAACTACTAATTTTCTACAGTTAAAAACTGTCAACATTAATCAAAGAGATGTGTATTTTGGAAAAACAGGGCCAATAATCCATTTTCAATAACCACAAACCAACTTTAAGTTTACAAACTAAAGTTATTCAAATAATTATATTTAACCAAGGCTTTTAATTTCAAAATATCAATAAAAATCAGTAGATATTATTTCTATAATCATGAATCCTTCAAGTGCATATCTTACAGTCTCCATTAATCAGCTATGCTAATCATTCTGTGGTATCTTAAAAAGACATTTTAAAATGCAAATGACACACTTCACAATTATATTGTGTCATTTTTCAATATAATAGTTGAGTAAAAAGCTAAAATCAGTATGTGTGTCGACATGGACATATTCTCTCTCAACACACACAGATCACAGAAATAGTTCTAACACTTTGTAAAATACCATTCATCTTGCACTTTTATTGTTAGAGTTTAGAAGTGAAAGAATAGAATCCATGAAAAGACTATTATAAAATTTTCACATCTCTTTGGCTTTTAACTCTGAAGTTAATCATTTTAAGAAATATGAAAGAAGCTGTTATAGTAGCTTTTTTATCACTTTAAAGATAGGTCATAAACACAGCTGTATGATGTGTCAACCATAGCATTTTTGTTCTAAAGAAACTTTGAAAATATAGATGGTGGTAATTTTAAGCAGTATCTACAAAAGAAGTATCCAGGTTTACTATGTAATAAACTTTACAATATACCAACAACAAAGCACTATTTAATGTCAATGATACTATGGTTATTGGGAAAATATTCTTGAAAGCTCATCATATATGTTATATTTATATAATACTTTAGAATCATTTAAGGCAACATTCCTGCAGTGAGATCTACCAGACATCTTCAGATTATGTTATTAATTTTGGTAGCAGGGCCTTTAAATTCAGGCAAGCTTATGTTAGAATCTTAGATAAATTTAACACCTTCAAATTTTCCATTGTTTAGTATTATACCACCTATATTTAGGTATAGTGCTGCGGTCAAAGAACCATGGTTATATGAACACTTGGAATTTAATTCAATTATGTGATGGGTGGGAACTGCATACAATGTACGGTAGCCGTCACTTGATGCAGAACATATTGAAGACGCAAGCCATAAACCTACAATAAGCTGGAAACTCAAGCAGCTTACCCATGAAAAATATAATCAATCCAATTAAAAGATGGGTAAATGAACTGAACAGACAACTCTTCAAGGGAGACTTATGAACAGTCAAAAAGCACATAAAAGATGCTCAACATCCCTTATTATAAGGGAGATGAAAATCGAAACCTATATGAGGTATCAGCTACCCTCAGTCAGAATGGCTAAGATTTTTAAAAACAAAGAATGATAAGTGCTGGTGAGGCTATGGTGAAAAGGAAATTCTCCTACGCCATTAAGGGGAATGTAAATTAGTACAACCACTGTGGAGGACAAGATGGAAGTTCCTCAAAGACCTACCAATAGAACTACCATATGACTTAGCAATTCAACTCTTGGGTATCTACTTGAAGATAGGAATACACTAAGTCAGAAAAACACTTGCACATCCATGTTTATTACAGCATTATTCACAATTGCTAAGACATGGAATCGATCCAAATGTTCATGAACAGATGAATGTACTGAAAAAGTATGGCACATATACACTATGAAATACTACTCAGCCCTAAAAAAAAAATTAAAGAGACTCTGGCATTTGATAGATAATGGATGACTGTGGAAGATTTAATGCTGAGTGAAGCATGTCAGACTACAAAAGAGAGGTATTGTATGCATCCTCTTAATATATACCAAATGCCTGCATTCTATAGAAGAAACTGAAAGACTGGAAGGTATAACAGCATGAACAAATGTTGATACAAAACACAGTGTGGGAAGAGGGTGGGTAATGAGGGGTAGGAAGGAGGGAATCTAGGGGAAAATGAGATCAGATGCATTAAAGTATTTACAATGTGAACTTATTTTTTGTGAGTTAGATGTAATGCCTAAGAAAGTGTTGCCAAATAGGATAGATGTACACTGGCAATTACAGGTATCAACCTACATGTGATGAGGAAGAAGAAGGAAGCTTAACTCCTTGTGAAGCATCAACCATGCCATCATAACTTGAGTTCTAATTTCCACTCTTGACCCTGTGACTGATTGGTGTGTTCAAAATGTATAAAAATTTCAAAACTCATGTATCATGGTAAACCTAAAAATTACATCTAACCCATAAAAATTACTGAAATGAAATTTATATCCTCTTAAAAATAAGGAAATATTTAGAATGCCAGAGAGAGGGAGGGAAGAAGGGAGAGAGGGAGGAAGAGAGAGAGGTTTTGTTTTGTTTCTTTCTTCTACTTATTTTGTTTTGTTTTGTTTGTTTTTGCCATAGGGAACATATGCTCACCAGAAAGTGACTCACAGAAAGTGTGTGTGAGAGAGAGAGAGAATGAGAAATCACTCCCCAGGGAGAATGGCCACACTCTACTCCCTTTTCCACTCTCCTCAGGATTTGGGGCATGCACACACACATTGCTGTCATAAAATTAAAAAAAAAAAACAAAGTGAAGCAACCTAACAAGGAGCATTAAATCCTACCCGAGTTATAACACCACCTCCTAAACACCCATTACAATGTTCCTTTTGAATATGTCCAACGACTTCCAAACTTCTCCCATGCAATACAGCACAGAAATACATGTGGAGGGTCCAGCAGTTAGCACAATGGCTATGTCACTGGACTCCCACATAGTCGACCGCGGTTCGCGTCCCGGACCCGGTGGCTTAAAACTCACGCCGGGCGCATGTGCGTGCATGTCCAAGATCCCAAGAGGAGAATGGAGGAGAAGGGATTGTAGCATGGCCATCCCCCCTGGGGGGTGATTTCTCGCTTTCTGTCTCTCTGTCTCTCTCTGTCTGTCTGGCGAGTGTGCGTGCCCTATAGCAAAAACCTCTCCAAAGAAAAAAAAATACATGTGGATATGAACATACTCTTAAATCCTCCCTGAGGCTGTTGATTTTCAGTTGGAATTTTGATTTTCTAGAATTAGGTCATACACGTCAAGATCTGTTACAAAATCAACTCTCATAGAAGATTTATGTATCTTGGCAGCTTAGCAAAGAAATCCTCGATTTCAGTAAGATCAACAGAGCCATTTTTAGAAAATCACTGCCAGATCTGGAGCTAATTTTGTCTAATGCGTTAACATCTGTAGGCCTCACATGGGGGGGGTCTGGGTTTTAATTAGCCGAGCAGCCTAACAAATGGCTAGTAGTGCTTAAAGACCATAAAGACCAAAGCCATTTGACAGGAAAACCACAAGATAACATAAAAGAGCAATATGGGACACAGGCTTTAGAATATGTATTGTTTCACTGATGACTTTTAAGGCTTCCTAGGCAGTTAATTCAAAAATAGGAAAAAGTGTTGGTGTCCTAATATAAATTTTGTTCACCAAAGACTATTTATTTGTTTTTACTAGTAGGAAAGATGGCCAGTGAAACCAGTGGAATTCCAACACGCAGATGAAGATCTAACCTCAAGAGAAAGAAGTGATTAACAGAGAAAAGGATAGAATACGAAGTGAACTTGGGCCACAAGTAGGCTACAGAAATGCTGGCAGTTGGGGAGCCAGCAGTTAGCGTAATGGCTATGTTGCTGGACTCCCACGTAGTCGACCGCGGTTCGTGTCCCGGACCCGGTGGCTTAAAGCTCACGCCGGGCGCGTGTGCGTGCGTGCCCAAGATCCCAAGAGGAGAATGGAGGAGAAGGGATTGCGGCGTGACCATCCCCCCTGGGGGGTGATTTCTCGCTTTCTGTCTCTATGTCTCTCTCTGTCTGTCTGGCGAGCGCACGCGCCCTACAGTGAACATCTCTCAAAAATAAAGAAATGCTGGCAGTTGGAAAGATACCTTTCCAAGCTCTCAATTCCAGCCAACTTACCAGTTTTATCTTCACTTATTATTTGCAGCTAACTGGGATGGATTCTCAGCAGTGATTAATCCCTTAAAAAAATATAAATTACCATATGACTTCTCATTAAGAATAGAATGTAAGAGTTTGTAGGTAAACAGTATCAATAGGATCCAAATAAACCTTTCCTAATTTTACTGTGCTAAGAGTATTGGTAACAGTACGTATTGCTGCACAGCCAAACTCCTAAAGAAGCAAGAACTGAGCATTTGGTTCAAGTGACTCCAGAAATAAATGTTATTACCTGAAGTGCTATATACACTTTGTAACTGAATTTAATCTTATTTGTATTTTTCACATACTAGACCAATAATACATATCCCAGATATTTCTTGTTAAGTTGCCAATAGAAGTTTTACCTCTAGTAAAAAAGAACAGATGCTTCAAGAAAATATAACTCTTAAAGCAAAGGTAAAGAAATCCCGTTAATATTTTCTTTCATGTGATTCTGTTAGCAATACTACTAATACAATTCAATATTTAAAATGAGCCAGAAACTGGTTATATACCTTCCAGGCATATCTCATTTAAGTCCTTCAACAATTATATAGGGGCAAATACTATTGTTACTATTTTGCAGATCAGGAAAGAGGTTAGGAAAAACGAAGTAACTTGTCTGATATTGCCCAAGAGTTACAAAATGGATGAACAGGAAGGTAAATACACTTCTTAGATTCCTGAGCTTATACTTTTCATTCATATGTCATATTGTATCTCTGATAAATTCACAGAACTCAGAAATAATTGTTGAATGAGTGAAGATGACTTAAGAGTGGATGAACTATCTACTTTTTTTTCAGGAGATATTTTATTCAAAATTTGAGTTTGTGAACCAGCCTCTGTTTCCTATAGTTACATTCCTTTATCCTTCTTTGCCAAAATAGTGTGTTCCCAAATAATCTGTTCTTGGCACTATTCAAAATCCTCAGCCCTGACCTTTTTCCCAAGTGCCAGTTTTCCATTTCAAATTGCCTGCCTGACATCTCCTCCTAGATGTTCAACCCACACACAATATGTTTCTTACTGAATTCATCTTCTTCTTCTCCAAATCCATCCTTTCTACTGTAGTTCTATTTCTGCCCATCATGTTTACAATCTCTTTAGGAAGATAGACTAGTGTGAATTGCCACTCTAGTAAATTGTATTATATTCACAAATATTCTATCCACCTTCCCTTTTTGTCTATTCCATTGACTTTAGCCTGAGGCACGTGATAATGCTTTGGCAAAGGAATGTGAACAGAAAGACACATATGCCATGACCTTTAAGAGTCAATGCAAGTTTCTGCCAGATTTTTGGTTCTTTCTTTACTCATGAAAAGGTTTCCCAAATAGAGGCTGTCCCTTCTGTCTGAGTCTAGGAATGAGAAAACAAAGTTAAGCCAGAATAGCAAAGTCACAGCTATGGTATGTATTAAAAATGAGAAATGAATACTTGTTATTGTAAACCACTGACATTATTATTTCTTTATTAATAATGCAGATTTTTGTTTACTCTCACCTAGACGGCAAGTCAGTTACAATTTGCATTCATTTTTCCAAAAGAACTGGAAGTTGGTCTCTTCTCTTAGAAAAGGGATACATATCATTTCTACATAGGATAGCAGAGCACATCAGATAGACCTCTCACCTACTTCCAGATCTGCCCCTGCCGAATTCCCATGTGGGTAAATGGAAATAGACCAGAGCATGAGAAAGAAAGCAGCAGGAGAGACAAGGAGAGTAAATGATGCCCCTGCACAGATTACCAGAAAGATGGACAGCTGATTTAGGCTAAAAGGCAGGTTAGTGGTAGATAGCACTTCCCCTACTCATCTCCTGCCATTTGAATTCAAGAAGGGGTTGCAGTTCCCTCCCTGCGGCCCTCAGGCTGTGCTGAGTACAAAGAGCTGCATCTATAAAAGGCCCACCAGTAGCCTGGCAGAGCTTAACTTTAGGCTCATTAATTGCACTGATACTCAGAGAATCATAAAGGCATGGGTGCCTGCTGACTGTAACCAATAGAAAATCTCTCAAGAAGAAAGCATTCTGGGACCAGCCAGTGGCATGGTGGCTAAAGTAGCCAGATCCCACGTGGCCACGTGTGAGGTAGGTGTGAGTCCAGATCTGGCAGCTTAGAAAACACACCTGGTGTGAATGTGGATATGCACAAAATCCAGAAGGAGAAAGAGAGGAGAGATTGTGGTGTGCATGCCCCATAGTGCAAGCTGCTTTCTTACTTTCTCTCTCTCTCTGGCAAGCACAGGTGCCCTATAGCAAATTAAAAAAAAAAAAAAAAAGCATTCTTGTAAGTCTGAAAAATCTAACTCACTCTCTCCTTACATACTATAATGCTATATAGTTCATAATACATTAGAGCTATTATAACAATATAAATAGCTGAATATTTTGTATTATGTTGAACAAAGACTCATACAGATCCTGATGTGTTTAATTCTATATAAATAACCAAATATTTTGTATTTCATATTAAACAAACACTCACATAGCCTGATATATTTTTCTCTTTGCAAAGAAAATGTTGAATTCTGACTTCTTTATTTTCTATTTTATTATCGTTGTTTTTCCTACCTGCTAGCTTGGCACAGTGACATCATCTTTAAAACATACCAGACTTCATTTACAATGACCAAATTGCCTGTGGCTGACAGGATTCTGAATTAGCCAATTTGTTATTTTCACATACATGTGCTCAGTTAAAGCCATAACACAAATAAGTTTGAGATAATTAGATGGTACTGATTGTACCTATATTATGCACTTGACTTTTACGATTAAGTCTGCATTGAAGACTATATATACTATTGTCCTCTCCAAAGCAGAGTCATGGTTGGACAAAAGAGATCAGGGTCTCTCATGACCAGTAAGATCAATTTGAATACTATTATCCTACCACTAGTAATTGATGCAATATCTTAGAAAAACTCCAAACAAGGAGCCAATCAAGAGTTATGATTTATTTTAGATAGAAATGAACTATAATGAGAAAAGGTAAAATCTAAAAGTCATAATCAATACTGACACCCACTGTGTTAATGTTACTGTCATTACAATAACAATGCAATCAAAATGGTAAGAAAAGTCTAAAAGTCGTAATCAATACTGACACCCACTGTGTTAATGAGTTACTGTCATTACAGTAACAATGCAATCAAAATGGTAAGAAAAGTCTCTCTTCAAAGTGGGATGATTAAGTCTTTAATTCAAAGAGAACATTTGTGCAGGTGAAAATTTATTTTAAAAGCATGTTTCAAGATAGGCAATGTTGAAAAGTTAATTTAAGACTCACTCTGTATATCACACAGACAACCTTACAAAAGAGTTCCCATTATACTTTAGAAAAAACAGAGAAGGATGCTTGTTCTTCACAGTTCCTTTGCTAAAGGGATGTGAGATTCTTGTTTTCACTCTGAACTGGGTTTTTGTACTTCTACATTTTACACCTCAGTCCATACCATATGAGTACCTACATGAGAGATTCTTTTAAGCTAGAAAAATCATAATTGTACCCTTTCCCCAAACTATTCTACTATGAAATGTCAGTTTCAAGAATATTCATGTCAATACAATTTGACATTCTATTAATAGAATTGGAGCGGTGAGCAGGTTCAAATCTATTAAAATAGAAACAAAACACATTTAATATGGCAAATATATTAACTCTTCATGCTTCCATAGTCTCATTGGCAAAATGCAGAGTATAATATCTTCAATTCATTACTTTGCACAGTATCTGCCATATAGTTAAACAAATATATCACCTTCCCATTTTCTAAGCGAGTAGCCATTATTTATCCATGGAATCGATGGAAGCTTCATCTAATGAAAAGGCCTAATTACAAAACTTTTAGTGTTCTCTTTGGAGATGATTCTTTTCTGGGTGCACTGTAGTCTCTAGCCTTTCTCTAAAAAAAGTTTCATGTTTGCTTTCTGATTTGTAAAGAAGTGAGAGTTTGGGGTCAGTGGGTGGTGTGACGTTTAAGGTGACTGAATCCCCACTTGGGTGATTGTGCTTTTCAAGTCCCATTCCTACTGGCTGGGGAAACACACCAGGTATGAGTGCATGCATATCCAAAATCCCAAAAGGAGAAATGGAGAAGGAATTGTGATATGACCATTACCAATGGGGGGGGGGGATTTTCTCACTTTATCTCTCTCTCTCTGACAAGTGCATGACCATATAGCAAATTATTATTATGTTTTTTTAAATGAGAATTCTTAAAAATGTATGATTTTTGACTTCTATTACTTTCTTCTGTGAAGAGAAGGAAAAGAAGAACTGTGCCCAGCATTATATATTTTTGTACGTTATCTGATGTATTGTTTCTAGTAGTCCTATTAAAATAGTTTTGGGAATATAAAATAGTTAAAGATGGGAACCAGCAGTTAGCGTAATGGCTATGTCGCTGGATTCCCACATAGTCGACCGTGGTTCGCGTTCCAGACCCAGTGGCTTAGAACTCACGCCGGGCGCGTGTGCGTGCATGCCCAAGATCCTGAGAGGAGAATGGAGGAGAAGGGATTGCAGCGTGACCATCCCCCCTGGGGGGTGATTTCTCACTTTCTGTCTCTGTGTCTTTCTCTGTCTGTCTGGCGAGCACACATGCCCTATAGCGAAAATCTCTCAAAAAAAAAAATAGTTAAAGATCATCAAGTGTGCTGGTATCTCTGGAGAGCTGAAGTGATGAAAGCATAAGGCCCAGGTGTGACAAACGGAGCACTCCCTACCGTGCTTTCTGGAAAGCAAGCCAGCCAGGTGCTATTAAGAGCCTTAAATATGGTCATTCTCTTTGACCCTGAGGAGTGTTTCTAAACGAATAATTGGAAAGATGGATCAAATAATATATACCAAAAAAATACTTGCTCCTTTTGCTGATAAAAATGTCATTAGTTATGAGAATAATTAATGGATTAATGGCAAGCTAATAAAACTTTAGAGACAGGCAATATCATCATAATTTGACATAAAGTGCATTTCTTTCTAAATTGATGAGTATGGACTAGTTTTTCCAAAGACACTATCAGGTTACTAAGCTACAAAACTAAATCTTTAGATCTAGAAACCTCACACTATCTTTTCATTTAAAAATGAAAAAGAGCTTTTTGGTATTCTTGTGCTAGTCCAGCCTTGCACTGGATGTGAGATTCCATGCTGTATGAACTCTGCATGATGCAATGGTTCCAACTACAAAAGGTATGATACTGCCTAACATCAATGTGCACTCACAGCTGGGGATTTCAAATGGCAGTTTTATTTTAAAGTCAACTCTGAGTGCTGCTTGGACACAGGAAGATGTTATTTCTGTCTGAGCCTTGTCTTGCTCTATTTTGGGAATCACATCGTTAAGAGTGTTAAAAACCATCTACATTTTTGCTGGGAACATCAAATTAATATTTTTTGATAGTTTCATTTTTCTATGTATTTCCATCCTGTTGCTAAAGTGGATTAATCATCAGATGATTTGACGTTGTTCCACTGTATCTTCTGGGTGTTTTAAGGGTGGAGGTTGCAAATCCCAGAGGGTCATCTTTCCACTGTCTCAGTGCAAATCTATTTGACCATTATCATGTTATGGTGTTTGGAGAGAAACAATGTGTTTAAATTTAAAAGTGCAGAAAGACTGAGATCCAACTTTACTCCTCATTAACTATCCCTTTATAACAATAGAGTCTGATGTAGTGTGCATGGAAGGAGTGTGTCATGGATTGGACTGTGTACCTCCCAAAATTTGCATATTGAGAGCCTAACCCCTGTTACCTTAGAATAATTTTATTTTGATAAGGTCTTTACAGAGGCAATCAAGTTAACATGAGCTCACTACGGTAGCATCTAATCCAATATGACAACTTTTACAAAGAGGAGAAATTTGCAGAGACATACACAGGGGAAAGCCTTGTGAAAACATAAAAAGAAGACAGCTGTCTGTAGGATCAGGAGAGAGGATCCTTCGTTCCTGACTCTCTAAAGGAACCATGCCAATCTTTATAGGAGTCCTGCCTTCTGGCCTTGAGAACTGTGAGATAATACATGTTTACCTTTTTTTTTTTTTTTTTTTGAGAGGTTTTTGCTATAGGGCGTGTGTGCTCACCAGAAGAACAGAGAGAGAAAGAGAGACAGAAAGCGAGAAATCACCCCCCAGGGGGATGGCCACGCTGCAATCCCTTCTCCACTCTCCTCTCGGGATCTTGGGCATGTATGCACAAGAGCCCAGCATAAGTTTAAGCCACAGGGTCCGGGACTCAAACCATGGCTGCCTATATGGGAGTCCAGTGACATAGCCATTATGCTAACTGCTGGTCCCCATTTTTATTGTTTTAGCCACCTAAACAGTGCTTTGTTTCAGCAGCTACAGTAAACCAATTCAGAGAATAAATATCGGGCCAAAGAAAGGATTACAAGGGGAGTCAGCAAACTGTGACCATAGGCCAAATACCAGTTGTACACCCTGTTTCCTAAGAATGATTTTTAAAAATAATTTTAAAGGGAACCAGCAGTTAGTGTAATGGCTATGTCGCTGGACTCCCACGTAGTCAACCGCAGTTCGCGTCCCGGACCCGTTGGCTTAAAACACACGCCGGGAGCATGTGCGTGCATGCCCAAGATCCCAAGAGGAGAATGGAGGAGAAGGGATTGCGGCGTGGCCATCCCCCCTGGGGGGTGATTTCTCGCTTTCTGTCTTGTCTCTCTCTGTCTGGCAAGTGCACGCACCCTAAGCGAAAACCTCTCAAAAAAAAAAATAATAATTTTAAAATAGTTTCAAAGAAATTGCAGCCTGTTTTCTCTCATTATCTAAACACATGCGTGATATCTAGAACTTTCTCCTTATCTCATGAAGCGTAAAATACTCTCATATTGTATGTCTGGCCCTTCCAGAAAAAGTTTGCTAACTTGTGGTCCCAGAAAGAACAAGTAGAGTTCAGTTCCAACTTAATGGTTTAATCATTGAAAGTTTAGTTACTATCACAGATGTTTCAGGATTTTATTTGTAAAATAGAGCTTTTTTTTGTTTGTTTTTTCTTTTTCTTGGAGAGATTTTTTGCTATAGGGTGTGCACTCTTGCCAGAGAAACAGAAAGCAAGAAATCATCCCCCAGGGGAAATGGCCATGCAACAATCCCTTCTCCTTCATTTTTCTTTTGGATTTTGGGCATGCATGTACATGTGCCTAGCATGAGTTTTAAACACAAGGTACAGGACTTAAACTGTGGTGGACCACGTAGAAGTCCAGCGCCCTAACCACTATGCAACCTACTGGCCACAAATAGAGATTTTAAAAAACTTCCCTAGTTTTACCAAAATAATATCAAGGAGTAGCAAATAACAAAAAATGTGCAAACAAAAAATGTGGAAAGGTCTATATATAATTGTAACTATTCAGAAATATTAGTATAATTTATATATACATATATACACACTAAATTATAGTATATATACTATATATATTATCTATATGTTATATATAGATTTTATAGCTATATATATTATATATTGTATTGTATAGTATAAATAGATATGTATATTGTATATATATCATATATTGTATTGTGTAGTGTATATATATTATATATATATGCTATATATAGATTGATATTTTATAAGTAATCCAAACATACTTCAAACAGAGAAAATTGCCAGTGGATATCCCAGTATTTTACTTTGCAATTTAGATTTCTATTTGAGTGCCTTAGTCAAAATATATTTTAAAAGACCACCACCTAGAAATCCTTAAATTTCTTAGCCAAACAAAAGCAAATGGTAATATTCTGGATGGTACGGTTTTGAAAGAATTTCAGACTTAATAAATTTTCCTTCAAATATTAACATTCAATTTACATGCTTCTTTTTATAACTATGCTTCAAAACAAAAAAAAGGATTGCTACCAAAAAAGCATTTTCCCACCCATTCATTTATCTAATTTAAATAAGCTTTTCTGAATACTAAATGTATATCTGGCCTTGTGCTAGATGCTAAAAATATCAGGTTAGATAAGACATGGAATAAATACTTTCATACAGCACAGAAAGCATTATATACAATACAAAGATGCACATGATAAAATGTGGTTTTAGGACAACAGTGAAAGGAACTGTATTTGACTCTTGGAGTACAAGGATGAAGAGGACACAGACCCTATCCTTGGATAAGCTTCTTGAAGAAACAGTTACAGGGACCAGCAGTTAGCGTAATGGCTATGTTGCTGGACTCCCACGTAGTCGACCGCGGTTCGAGGCCCGGACCCAGTGGCTTAAACTCACGCCGGGCGCGTGTGCGTGCGTGCCCAAGATCCCGAGAGGAGAATGGAGGAGAAGGGATTGCGGCGTGGCCATCCCCCCTGGGGGGTGATTTCCTGCTTTCTGTCTCTCTGTCTCTCTCTGTCTGTCTGGCGAGCGCACGCGCCCTATAGCAAAAACCTCTCAAAAAAAAAATAAAAAAAAGAAACAGTTACACAGTTTTCAAAATAAGATGGTAAATTATAAGATTGACATATACCTTGTACCAAAGAAGGGACACTGAGCCCATTACAAGATTTCGGAAAAGGTATGAAGCCTCATATACAAATGGATGACATATATACCAAATAGTAGAAGTCTACAGAGGAGATGCTAGAGTTATAAAGGGAGACAGAATTGATATTCCAAGTTGCGTATGGAATTCCAGGCATAAGCAAAGACACAGAACAGCAGGTTTTAGGGTGATGGGGAGTAGCAAGAAATAACTCAATAATTTGGCAGGACAAACTAAGAGGGAGGGTAAGGCAAGAGATAAGGTAACCTGCAGGCCAAAAGCCAGAATGTCCAGATTTGAACAGAAGAAGAAAGAGAGTAGAGAAAGATTACATTAGTAATTCTATAGCTTAAGCATATTAGGAGGTAAGTAGGATTTACAGAGTTAAGATGCTTCTTTGGGCTTGGTCATTGGTTTAAAAAGGAACAGATGACTTATCTGTCCAACCCAAGTGACTTGGGAATCTTGCAGAAATTTGTTTCTCTTTCACCTTGAATTATTAGGACTGAAGGATATTACAGTGATGAGCAGAAAATCAAACCTATTCATGGAGAATACCACAACCGAGAAAGAGATAACGGAAACTAGATACTCTTATGTCCAACCATGTCCAAATTCAGAGCTACCTATGCACTTATCAATTTGGGGAACAATGCATATCTTTTTTTCATAGGCTGGTTTTAATATGATATTCTATAACAATCTAAAGAAGCATGTAATAACTGATAATTACTAATATGAAGAGGGGTCTTCAAAAAGTTATAGAAAATGTGTATTACGAAAAAACCGTGCATGAATTCAATAACATTTTTTGCACAAAAATAAAGTCATGCCATAATTCCATCATTCCACATAATTTTTGAAGTAGCCTCATATTCCATTTATTTTATAAATGTAAAAAGGAATTTAAGAATTTGTTTTTTAATTTGCCAGAAAGCACAGGTGCTCATGAGAGAGAGAGAAAAAATGAGAAAGCACCCTCCTCCCCATGGGACATAGTCACAGTGTAATCGCTTCTCTTCATTTTCCCTTTTCTGGATTTTGAGCAAGCATCCACGTGACCCTGCATATTATGCAAGCTGCTGAGTCCAGGACTTGAACTGTACAGATGACCATGTGGGATCCAGCCACCTTAACCACCATACTACTGGCTGGACCAAGGCTAAGAGCTTTAAATTTTACTTTAGAAGTTACACAAATGCCAGTGTCTTTGATGGGGGTGGGGAGTAATAAGCAAAGAATTCAGACTAAAGAATCCGGACCCTAAAATCCTTTTTCACAACCAGTTATGATCAATTCTATCTCACAATATTATATTTTCTCCAAATGTAAACTGCTTACACTGACTTAAAGATTTGTAATCTGTTAAGAACATGACAGGTCAGTGGGGAAGAAAAGGATAGTCCCGATTGGATGAATTCACACCTAGTTGATAGGATTACAGATTCCATGTAGAAAAAAACATTGTGAACCTATCTCAACTTATTACACAAACTTCATTACCCTGTGGTCAGCCCTCATTGTGCTTTCTTTACCTTCCCAGTGAATAATCTTCAGTTTTTTTGCTAAAACAGAAAAGGGATGGTTGCCCAGGTATTGAGAGTTAGCTTGGAGACCTTGGGGACCATTTCTTAAAAAGCTTTTGATGCAATTCTTCCTCTGTTCACTTCATAGTCATTCCTGCAACCTAAGGTAACTGATCCTAAAATTCCCAAGCCTCTGGAGTTCTGGGGCATCAACTGCACTGCTGCTAGACTTCAGCAGTGTTCAGAGAGTTTTTTGTGGTCTGCTAAATCAATTATCATTTTCCCTCTGTCCTGCATTTTCATACGGTTCTTGCTATTGTTTCCTTCTATACTCTGGTCCTTATGGGTTTCTACATTTTATGAACTATCTATCCTAGTATATTTGTGCAGTTTCAGATGCAGTGGGACTGGTATAATATTTGAGTATTAAAATATCTCTGCTAGGGCCAGCCCATATACGGTGGTTAAGAAGGCTAGATCCCACATGACTAACTGCACAGTTCTAGTCCCAGACCTGGCAGCAGCTTGAGAAATGTACCAGGCATATGTATGTGCATGTCCCAAATCAAAAAGGAAGGCAGAAACGGAAAAGAGATTGCTACATAACCATTCCCCAAGGAGGGTAAGGTGCTTCCTTTCTCTCTCTCTTTCTCTCTCTCTCTACCTGGAGAGTGCCCACGAACTCTGGCAAACCTTAAAAAAAAGCTCTCCTGGGGACATCAGGTGACATAATGTTTAAGGTGTGGGACTCCCTCATGGCTGACCACTGTTCGAGTTCT
Source organism: Tupaia belangeri chinensis (assembly GCF_000334495.1). Classification (NCBI taxonomy): domain Eukaryota; kingdom Metazoa; phylum Chordata; class Mammalia; order Scandentia; family Tupaiidae; genus Tupaia; species Tupaia belangeri. The sequence continues at coordinate 4,301,815 of NW_006159547.1, read as the reverse complement.
GGACCCATTCATTTGAAACACATGCTAGACATGTGTGCATGTGTGCTCTACGTCCCAGGAGAAGAATGGAGGAGAAGGGATTGTGGCATGGCCATCCCCCTGAGGGATAATTTCTCATTTTCCTTCTCTCTGGCTCCTGCAATATCTCCCTGGTGAATGCATGTGCCCTATGGCAAAAACCTAAATGAATAAATTAAAAATCTCTGATATAAAATCATCTATGCCAACATATACTAAACAGTTAGTAGTGAGTCAGAATTTAAACACTGTCTCTCTTAGTTTTCACTGCGATTAACATCTACTAATCACAAGCCAACAAAGCTGGCCCGAGATAAAAAAATGAAGCTAGAAACTATTTAAAAATAAACAAAATACCGATGCCACTACTTTTTTCTAATTATTTAATTTAATTTATTATTATTATTACTGTTATCATTTTAAATGTGGCCAGAGAGAGAGAGAGAGAGAAGGAAATTGAGAAAGCAAGCCACTGGGTCTGGGACTCAAACTGTAGTAGGCCATGTGGGAGTCCAGCACCTTAATTACTATGCCACCTGGTGCCCTTGGCCCTTTATTTTTAGGGTGTGTGCCCTTGTAGAAGAGAGACAGAGAGGGAAAGTGAGAAATCACCCCCACTCCTCACCCCAAGGGGGAATAGCCAATTCCTTTTTCTCCATTCTCCTGGGGTTTTAGGCTCACATGCATTTGTGCTCAGTGTGATTTTCAAGTCACTAGGTTCAGTACACCATTGGTCATGTGGGAGTCAAACACCTTACCCACTACATTACCAGCTGGCCCTAAGCATCATCTTCTTGTATGCTCAAAATTTTATCTTTTTAGAAACAATAATGCATAGGTACACAACCAGATCAGATAAGATTCTGCTAATGGGTTTGCCAAAAAGAAATTTGATGGATGTCTTAAATTTAGTGATAGACTATACCAGATCCTTAGAAGTATAATTTATTCCATTTGATAGAAGAGAATGAAACTATTAAAAGTCATATTTTGAATTAGTACTACAGGAACCAAACTGTGGCCCAGAAGTAAGTGCAACACTCTGAGAGTTGACCGATATAGGAAGGTTTGCTGTTTGCTTCTGTAGACCTCCCTCCCTAGACATGTCAGTTGCAACTTTGCCCATGATCCGGGCTGACTAAGGCTAAAGGCAGAAGGTAGGATGGAGACCCTCTTGTGCAGTACCGTGTCTCTGTCTCTCTTGCTTGGAAGAAAGAAATGAACTTAATAAAATCATCTTTAATATTCTTTGGCTATGTTTATTATGTAAATAAAGTGAAGAAAACATGATAATATACTGTATATATGGTATAAAGCACAGGTGCTCATGAGAGAGAGAGAAAAAAATGAGAAAGCACCCTCCTCCCCATGGGACATAGTCACAGTGTAATCGCTTCCCTTCATTTTCACTTTTCTCGATTTTGACCCTGCATATTATGCAAGCTGCTGAGTCCAGGACTTGAACTGTACAGATGACCATGTGGGATCCAGCCACCTTAACCACCATACTACTGGCTGGACCAAGGCTAAGAGCTTTAAATTTTACTTTAGAAAGTTACACAAATGCCAGTGTCTTTGATGGGGGTGGGGAGTAATAAGCAAAGAATTCAGACTAAAGAATCCGGACCCTAAAATCCTTTTTCACAACCAGTTATGGTCAATTCTATCTCACAATATTATATTTTCTCCAAATGTAAACTGCTTACACTGACTTAAAGATTTGTAATCTGTTAAGAACATGACAGGTCAGTGGGGAAGAAAAGGATAGTCCCGATTGGATGAACTCACACCTAGTTGATAGGATTACAGATTCCATGTCCTTATGGGTTTCTACATTTTATGAACTATCTATCCTAGTATATTTGTGCAGTTTCAGATGCAGTGGGACTGGTATAATATTTGAGTATTAAAATATCTCTGCTAGGGCCAGCCCATATAGTGGGGTTAAGAAGGCTAGATCCCACATGACTAACTGCACAGTTCTAGTCCCAGACCTGACAGCAGCTTGAGAAATGTACCAGGCATATGTATGTGCATGTCCCAAATCAAAAAGGAAGGCAGAAACGGAAAAGAGATTGCTACATAACCATTCCCCAGGGAGGGTAAGGTGCTTCCTTTCTCTCTCTCTTTCTCTCTCTCTCTACCTGGAGAGTGCCCACGAACTCTGGCAAACCTTAAAAAAAAGCTCTCCTGGGGACATCAGGTGACATAATGTTTAAGGTGTGGGACTCCCTCATGGCTGACCACTGTTCGAGTTCTGGACCCATTCATTTGAAACACATGCTAGACATGTGTGCATGTGTGCTCTACATCCCAGGAGAAGAATGGAGGAGAAGGGATTGTGGCATGGCCATCCCCCTGAGGGATAATTTCTCATTTTCCTTCTCTCTGGCTCCTGCAATATCTCACTGGTGAATGCATGTGCCCTATGGCAAAAACCTAAATGAATAAATTAAAAATCTCTGATATAAAATCATCTATGCCAACATATACTAAACAGTTAGTAGTGAGTCAGAATTTAAACACTGTCTCTCTTAGTTTTCACTGCGATTAACATCTACTAATCACAAGCCAACAAAGCTGGCCCGAGATAAAAAAATGAAGCTAGAAACTATTTAAAAATAAACAAAATACCGATGCCACTACTTTTTTCTAATTATTTAATTTAATTTATTATTATTATTACTGTTATCATTTTTAATGTGGCAAGAGAGAGAGAGAGAGAGAAGGAAATTGAGAAAGCAAGCCACTGGGTCTGGGACTCAAACTGTAGTAGGCCATGTGGGAGTCCAGCACCTTAATTACTATGCCACCTGGTGCCCTTGGCCCTTTATTTTTAGGGTGTGTGCCCTTGTAGAAGAGAGACAGAGAGGGAAAGTGAGAAATCACCCCCACTCCTCACCCCAAGGGGGAATAGCCAATTCCTTTTTCTCCATTCTCCTGGGGTTTTAGGCTCACATGCATTTGTGCTCAGTGTGATTTTCAAGTCACTAGGTTCAGTACACCATTGGTCATGTGGGAGTCAAACACCTTACCCACTACATTACCAGCTGGCCCTAAGCATCATCTTCTTGTATGCTCAAAATTTTATCTTTTTAGAAACAATAATGCATAGGTACACAACCAGATCAGATAAGATTCTGCTAATGGGTTTGCCAAAAAGAAATTTGATGGATGTCTTAAATTTAGTGATAGACTATACCAGATCCTTAGAAGTATAATTTATTCCATTTGATAGAAGAGAATGAAACTATTAAAAGTCATATTTTGAATTAGTACTACAGGAACCAAACTGTGGCCCAGAAGTAAGTGCAACACTCTGAGAGTTGACCGATATAGGAAGGTTTGCTGTTTGCTTCTGTAGACCTCCCTCCCTAGACATGTCAGTTGCAACTTTGCCCATGATCCGGGCTGACTAAGGCTAAAGGCAGAAGGTAGGATGGAGACCCTCTTGTGCAGTACCGTGTCTCTGTCTCTCTTGCTTGGAAGAAAGAAATGAACTTAATAAAATCATCTTTAATATTCTTTGGCTATGTTTATTATGTAAATAAAGTGAAGAAAACATGATAATATACTGTATATATGGTATAAACCAATGTGTGAAAATAGAGAGAATGGGCAAGTCCAGAATGAAATACATTAAAATGACATGTTTGTGATTTGGGGGATAAGAGGACCACAGGCTATTTTTGTATTCTTCTGTATACTTTTTCATAATTCTATAATTCCCCTCAAATAGTCGCAGATACATTTAAATAATAAAATAACTGTTTAAGTCAGTAATCACTCATTTAAAATGAAAACACTGTCATTTACAGCTTATCCAAAAAAAAATGGAAACTTTGTTAACATTAAAAAAAAAGAAAACCCAGCTTACTGCAAATGATTCTAAATGTTTCCACCACAAAATTAAGTCAAGCATTAAAAATATATATATAAATGAAGCACGCATGACTCTAATACATAAGTCCATGCCACCCAATCTGTGCAGCCAGAATGAAGAAGATGCAGAATTTATCAGCTGCCAGCCGGAAGCCTTCAATTTAATGATCCCGAGTTGTTTGTCTCACCCCATTAGTTAGTCTATTAAAAAAAGAATTCATCCCTCATTCTTGAAAGGAAAAAATAAATAAGTGTTTCATATATAGAAGTAACTTCTTAAATCAAATTAAACAACTAAATTAGTTAACATAATCTATGTTATTGTTATCATGAAAAGAAAAAAAAACCTCATGTACGATAATATTAAAGGCCCAAATTGCATTTTCTTCATATAAGTGCTCTTTTAGTGTTTTTCTAAAGAAGGAAAATATTTGCTTATTTTTTCTCTTTCCGTTTTTCCATTATTTCTCTGAGGCTGTTAGAAATACATATTTCAATAAACATTAGATTTCAAGATAATGGCAGATGTATGCACATAAAAGAACAAAGCACTGCTAAATGACTTTACTGCTATTAATAAGTTAACTAGCCTTCTAGAAGCTCTTATGATTTGAAAAGAGTGTTGTGTCATTTGTGTATTTAGATCTATAAACTATGCACAGCAGAAATAGAATAGGATTACATACTGAATTAGTTTACCAAACTTTTTGTATCTGATCCAAAAATAAAACTTTTCATATTCTGCAGATACATTTAGATCAGCAGAAGAAATTAAATCACTACGAAATCAAATCATGAAAAAAAACTCTTTTTTTTTGGGGGGGGGAGAGGTTTTTCACTATAGGGCACATGCGCTCACCAGACAGACAGAGAGAGGCAGAGAGACAGAAGGCGAGAAATCAGCCCCCAGGAGGGATGGCCACGCCACGATCCCTTCTCCTCCATTCTCCTCTTAGGATCTTGGGCACGCACGCACACGCGCCTAATGTGAGTTTAAGCCACTGGGTCCAGGACTTGAAACATGGTTGACTACATGAGAGTTCAGTGACATAGCCATTACACCAACTGCTGGTTCTATGACAAAAAATTTAATAATTTATGAATAGTAGTAAAAAAAATAAGAACTAGATTCAAATCATTATAATTTATTAACAAAGTGTCTACAGGTAAATAACTTGATCTAAGAACTTCGTCTCATTTATAAAGTGGCAGTAACAAGAGCCACTTATAGGGCTATAGAAAAGATAAAATAAAATAATGTATTTAAGTACTATACTATGTTAGGTAGCACTTGTTTCTAATCTCGAAATGGTGGGCAGAGTGAGACTGAGAGGACATTTAATTTTCTTTTTCTACAGTTTTTCTACTTCCTTTGTGTTTTGCATTGATCTTTCTTTAAGTAAAACAAGTGTGGGCAAAAAAGGGCAGGCCATCTGATTGTGAAATGAAGTAATTATAGGGACCAACAGCGTAATGGTTATGTCGCTGGAATCCCATGTAGTCGACCGTGTTTTGAGTCCCGGACCCCGGTGCTTAAAATTCAAGCCGGCGCGTGTGCTCAAGATCCTGAGCGGAGAATGGAGGAGAAGGGATTGTGGCATGGCCATACCCCCTGGGAGCTGATTTCTTGCTTTCTGTCCCTCTGTCTCTCTCTGTCTGTCTGGTAAGCGCAAGTGCCCTATAGCAAAAACCTCTCCCCCCACCCCCCCCAAAAAAAGGAAATTAAGTAATTATATTTATTCTATTTCCATTTCCATTTCCTATTAATCTTTTTTGCATTTACTTTTCATTACTAAGGAAAACCCATAGCTAATGAAAGAAATACTTAAGATATGAGAATATACTGATTCCATGATTATGCTGGAACAAATGAACACAGAATTCAATCCGTTATTAGAGTGTGCACAGAACAGTGACAAGCATTGTGAATCGGACCCTTCAGATACTGACTTGATGTTATCTTCACTTCTATGGTAACAAAGTCCTCCCTCCCTATAATTGATACCCTGCATGATTTTGTGAGAATTTTCCATGATCCCTTTAGCAATGGCAATCCAGTAATCTGCCTATTACTTACAATTACGGATATAGATATTCAGTGCTTGGACCCAGCTTTTCTTCAATAAATGAAGAGTAAAATAGACTAATAACCTGAGAGGCGTATAAAATCATGACATCCTTAATAACTCTTGTATATCCCTTTATAAGCTATGATTTCATCAATCTGGTTGTAGTTTCACAAATCAAACCAATCTGCCAAGTATTACTATCTAGAAATAATAAATCCTATGATGTATTATTCTTTTATATATTTAAAAGGTCATGATTAAGCATGTAAAAATCAGGAAAAAAAGAACAGTTAAATTGATTAGTTTATAACTGAAATCATCAATCTCTATATTTAGGAATATAACTTAGATGACAATATGATATATAATCCAAAACAAACATGGAAAAGTTATCTTTGTCACTATAACTTGTGGCACTTTGTCTATTCAATGACGAACTTGCTATCTGGAGCTTTGTCTTCCTCTCCCTTGAGACTCTTTTCATAATCATATTGACTTAGTGGTCCTTTGGATGATACATCTATATAACCAAATTTTAACTTCTTAGATTAATGCTACTTTAGCAATTAAGAAATTTAAGCTGTCAATTTGCACAAACCCTCCAAAAATCTCTACCTTTCAAATGTCAAACATTTTTTTTCTTTTTCATTAAAACAAAAAATGGTCAGAGGACACATGTACTTGCCAGAGACAGCATTTTCTTTGTTTTTTTTTTTTTTTTTGGAAAGGTTTTTGCTATAGGGTACGTGTGCTTGCTAGACAGAGAGAGACAGAGATATAGAAAGTGAGAAATCACCCCCCAGGAAGGATGGCCACACTGCAATTCCTTCTCCTCTATTCTCCTCTCAGGTTCTTGGGCACGCACGCACGCACGCACATGTGCCCGGCATGAGTTTTAAGCCACCAGGTCTGGGACTTGAACCACGATTGACTACATGGGAGTCTAGTGACACAGCCATTACACTAACTGCTGGTCCTGAGACAGCACTTTCTAATGGGGCACTGCCATGCTTACAACCCTTTTTCTTCCATTTCCCCACTAGCAGGATTTGAGCATGCATGCACTAAGTTCAGTGTATTTTTCAAGCCTTGGGACTAAGATTTGAACTGGCTCCCTACACATAGCATTAAACCTTGAACTACAGAGACAGTCCTAAAATGTTAAACTTTTTAAGTTATTTTATATTTTGGTTAAAAAAAATCCCATTAATCAGTCTCTTTCATTGCCTTTCTTTCATTACACATACTTCTGGACTTCTTATATTTTTAGAATCCTTTATCTCACAGTCTAGTAGCATCCTCAGCTTCATCACCATCTCTCTTCAGCTTAAGCCTAATTGCCCAACCAAACTCTAAATAGCATATTTTAATACATTCAATTAGTCAATTCTCAATTCTGTATCAGTCTAATCATCTACTTTTCCTACTGCTACAACCAGACTACTGAGTAAGGCTACCGAGAGCACATATGATTGGACCTACTACAAATTTACTGCTTTAAGTTTAAACTAGATGACCTTGGGTTATTGTTAAAAATCTTACCACAAAAAACAAATTAGATATGAAGTTAAAAACTTCAGTGTTTTGTGAGATAGCACTTAAGAATGGTAAGTTACACTTGATAATATATCTGATAAAGGAATTTTATGCAGAAGATTTTTTTAAACTTACAAATGAATAGCTAGAAGACAACTCAATTACAAATGCACAAATGATATGAATAGATATTTCACCAAAAAAAGCTATATAGGTTCAAAAATACTGATGACAAAAAGTGTTGGTAAGGATAAGGAAAAACTAGAATCCTCAGCCATTGTTAGTGGGAATAAGATGATATAGCACTTTGGAAAACAATTAAGCACAACTTTATTATACAACCTAAAAGTTCAATCCTAGGTATTTATCAAGTAAAGACAAAACATATCCCAATAAAACTTCTACATAAATGTTTATAGCATCATTATTTATAATAGCTAAAATTGTGTGAACAATTCAATGGTCGATCATCTGGTTAGCAGATAAATAAAACATGGCGTAGCGGAAGGAACAAACTCCTGAAATATGTTATAACATACATGAACCCCAAAAGCTTTTTGCTAAGTAGAAGAAACAATGGGCAAAGGACTATTTATTACATGAATCCATTTGTACTAAATATTCAGAAAAGGCAAATATATGGAGACAGAAAGCACGTAAGTGGCTGCTTGAGGGTGGAGATTAGCATGGAATTGCCTACAAATGAGGATGAGGGATCTTTTAGGGAGTGATGGAATGTTTAAAATTGAATTGTGGTGACAGTTGTAGAACTCTGAGTTTACAAAAAATCATTTAAAGCATACACTTAAAATAGGTATCATTTTTGTTAAGTAAACCTCCATGAAGCTTTTATTTTTTTTTAACCAGGCTTTTTTCAGAGCTTTCCTTTTGTCTTGAGAATTTATATCAATATTCAGTGGTTATTCCAAATTTGCCTAAGTTCCTCAATATACAATCCCATATAGATGTTTTTCATCCTCAGCAATGATTTATCTCTACTTCAGAGAGGAAGTAGAACTTACAAACTCTGGGTAGTTTTTCATACCTCCAACCAAATGTTGATGACCCCCCTTTTATTCTATTTCAATGAAAGAAATGTCCCTTTTTTGCTATAAACTTCACTCTGCTTGTGCACTTGGTTCTTGTCTTAGTTCATCTGGGTCACTATAACAAAGTACCTTAGGGTTGGTGGCTTATAAACAATAGAAATTAATTTCTCACAGATCTGGAGAAGGGACATTCTAAGATCATGGTGCCAATAGATACAGTGTCTGGTGAGGGTCTGCTCCCTGGTTCACAGGTGCTTTCTCTGTGCTATAATTTTGCATTGTGGGAGGGGCTAGGAAGACTTCCTGATTCTCCTTAGTAAGGCACTAATCTCATACATGAAGGTTGTGCTCTCCTGATCTAATTTACTTCTTATAGCCCCACCACCAAATACCATCACATCAGAGGTTAGATTTCAACATAATCATTTTGAGAGGTCATAGACATCTAGTCTATAGTGTCCTATAAGCTCTTTCTAGATGCTTTTAATATTATACTTAAGAATTTTCACTTTGTTTTCTCCAGCAATTTGTTCTACTCTGTCAGCTTGAATTTTTTCATACCCATAAAAAACAGAGCAAATAAGCAAATAAGCAAAGAATCTTCACCCTACCCCTTGCATTTATATTTTCTTTTTTAATTTTTTTTTTAGGTTTTTTACCATAGGATGTGTGCATTCAATGGAGATAGAGACAGATGGAGAGGAAAAGTGAAATGACACTCCCCCTCCCCCCAGTGGGGATAGCCATGCGCAGTCCTTTCTCCTCCATCTTGGGATTTTTGGGTATCTGTGCATGTGTGATTTTCAAGTCACCAGATCTGGTACTTGAACTGCAGTCAGCCATGTGGGAGTCCTGAATCTTAACCACCATGCCACCTCACCTGCTAGATCCTTGACTTTAAAAAAAAAAATTATTTAATCATTCATTTATTTTAATTTGACCAAAGCAAGACAGAGAGAGAGAGGGAAAGTAAGAAAGCAAGCCACTGGGTCCAGGACTCAAACCATGGTTGGCCATGTGGGAGTACCTAGCACCTTAACCAACACACTACCTGCTGGCCTCTGGATCCTTGACTTTTATCCCACCTCTCTCCTCACCTTTACTGCAGCTTCCTGAAGCATATTTCTCCCTTCTTCATTTTAAGTTTAACCTCCCATTATTCTTCTCATCTTTTTATAACCTAGTATGTTTCTTTACTACCTTAATTAAACCAACTTTAATAAGATCTAACAGGAAACTACTGGGTCATCAGAAAAAGTAATGACATAGTTTTACATAGAAGAATGCATCCTAACTTTTCTGATGACCCAATATGTTGGCCCAGCCCTGTAGCCTAGTGGTTAAGGGAACCAGCTTCCATGGTTTGTTGTAGTTTGAATCCTGGGTCCTTAGGCTTGGAAACAATGTCAGGAACATGTGTGCCTAAAATCCCGGTAAGATGGAGAAATAGAGGAGAGACTGCAGAGTGACCATGTCCCATTAGGGGAATGCTTTCTCCCTCACTCTCTTTCTCTCTGGTAATGCATACACCTTCTGACAATTTAAGAGAGAAAAAGAAACTAGTCAAACTTCACTTACCAGGGGAAGGTGGCATTGGTGCCCATTCTTTCCTTTTCATTTCAAAAATATCACTTAGTCCTCTTGTTCTCAACTCATGTTAGAGCTAATTTCTTTTCCTTCAATGGCTGATCCTCCTTTATTCACTCCTCACATATCCAGGGTTCACTTTCAGGGGTTGTTCTTTAGACAAAAATGTGTTTCTAGCCTGCACAGTGTTGGCTTACATAGTGGTTTAAACAATACTTAATTAGTTACTGCCATAAAAAGCCTCAGGCTGGCCTGAGATCAGCTCCACTGACAGATGCTATGCCTGGGAAGCCGACCTTAGATCTGTGCTCTCTTGCATCAAAAACCCAGAAATATGCTCAGATAGGCTTGTCACTGTTACTTGCCTTCTGTACAGGTGGTGTCCTTACCAGCTGTGTCTCTGTGAGAATTTTGAAAGAACCTAGGAAATTTACATGTCCACAAGTGAGAATGATCAGTGCCTCATGCTTTTCATAGCTCTTCTGTGATTTTTATAGATACCACCCATTAAAATTATATTTTATTTTAATAGAGTGTGTTTGCACTTGCCACAGACAGCCAGAGAGAGAAAGAAAGAGATAGTGGGAGAAAGCATCCCCCAAAGGAGCATGGTCACATAGAAATCCCTTCTTCATTTTCCTACCTGTTGGTATTTTGAGCTTGTGCACACACACACACACCTGGCACGTTTTTCAAGCTGTCAGGCCAGGGATTTAAACCACATTTGGCCATGTGGGAGCTGCTCCCTTAACCACTAGGCTACAGGATCAGCCTCAAGAAAATTTGTATCTTTGACAATGTCTTTTGCTCTCACAAATCTGCTAAGAGCGTTACAACTATTTAAAACTTAGGGGATTTGTCACGAAACTCCGGATTCTTCTCTTGAAACATGAAATGGTATGACACTCCTTAGTTTTCTTTTCCCTGTTAGTACATTTCCACAAGAAGCCACCTCTAGAGTTGATGGTAAATACTCATTTTAGGTGGGCCTTTTTGCTATGTTCTACTTGCTTCACTCATTTCATGGGATTTTTCTGATCCCTATGGGATTTGAACTTTTGTGCACAATACACATGCTACTTTAACCAGGGCTTCTGCAGTGACTGAACCTCTACTTTCAAGGACAGAACATCTGGGAGTTATCCTGTGTTACAGACTAAATTGTGTGATCCTAGAGTTCTCTTATTGAAGTCCTAACTTTAGTGTGACTGCATTTGGAAAGAGCTTTTTAAAAAAAATTATTTAATTCCATTTGTTATTATTATTATCATTTTTTTTTTTTAATTTGACCAGAGACAGAGAGAGAAAGGGAAAGTGAGAAAGCAAACTGCCAGGTCCAGGACTCTAACCGAGGTTGGCCATGTGGGAATCCAGCGCCTTTAACCACCATGCCACTTGCTGGCCCGGGAAAGAGCTTTTACGGAGGTAACCAAGGTTAAATTAGGTCATAAAGACAGGGTCAAAATTTGATAGAACTGGTGACCATATAAGAAGAGAGAGACCTGGGGCCGACAAGTAGCATGGTGGTTAAAGGCGCTGGACTCCCACATGGCTGACCACGGTTTAAGTCTCGGACCTAGTGTCTTTCTTTCTCACTTCCTCTCTCTCTCTCTGTCTCTCTCGGATCAAACTGGAAAAATATAATGATAATAATAATAATAATAAATAAAGTTAAATAAAATAATTATAAAAAAAAGAAGAGAGAGACCAGCAACACCCCTCTTTCTCTCTCTCCACATAAGCATCGAGGAAAGGCCATGGAAGGACTCACTGAGAGGAAATTCTCTGCCAGTCAGGAAGAGTCCTCAGGAGAAACAAAATTTGTTGACACCTCACCTTGATCAGGAGCTTCTAGCCTCCAGAATTTGTCAGTTGCTTAAGACAGTCTGTGGTATTTTGCGACAGCAGCCAAGCGCTCAAATACATAAAGACAAAATCCAAGTCCCTCTTAGAAAGTTTTTCACAGCCCCTTTTTTCCATGGCCATTTTTCAGTAAAGTCCTCGTTTAACTTTCAACCTGGAATTCTTTAGTCACTTCTAAGCAGTCTACATGTCTTTCTTATCTCTCTTCAATATGCTTACATTGCTGTCAGAGAATTCTTTTGAAAAATATGATTATAATACATGTACTTGTTTTGAAATAAAAGAATAAAACTAATCAATAAAATAGCTCCTATTACCCCAAAACAGTCCCCCACATCTTTTTCTCTGGTCACTGCCCACATTCTCAGTGCACTTCAGGATCCAGCACTATGTTTCTCTACCCCAAACTCTTAAATGCCTCTGAGCTTTTACTCCCCAGTCTCCCAGTTCTAAGTCAAAAAGTTGCATGCTTTCCATAAGGCCTTGTTTAAACCACATGGCTTTTTAAAGTCTTTCCTCATATTCACATAATTATTTCTTTTTGGTGCTCTTAATACACTTTGAACATGCATCTGCTATGACTTGGGCAACATTTTCATCACTTTGCTTTTTGTTAATATTACTCTCTCTGATCATTGTTGTTTCACATAAAGTGCTATTATGATGGCAGACACTAAGGAGGTAATCATATATTTATTAATCCAATATAATGAGACCTTAGTATAAAGTCATTATAAGGGGGGATCAGCAGGTGGCATGGTGGTTAAGGCATTGGACATTCCCACATGGCTGACTATGGTTTGAGTCTTGGACCTGGTGGCTTTCTTTCTCACTTTCCCCCTCCTTCTCTCTCTCTGTCTCTCTCTGCTCAAATTAAAATAAATGAATGCATAAATAAAATTAAAATAAATAAATTATTTTAAAAATTCAATATCAGGACAGTATAGTAGTTAGTAAAGGTAAAAGAAATCAACACCATCAAATCACCCATCTCCCCTCCCCATTTACCTTTTAAATACAACACAACATAACACAACTGTATAAGTATATATGAACTAGGGTTATGCTTATTATAACCAGGGCCAAATGCATAAAACTCGCATTTACTTATTAACTGTTATGGACTTACTTTGAAATTTCTGGAGAATCTCCTATGAGTTGACAAGAATTTGTTCTCATTCTTTAATTTCTTCTTAAATTAATACAGAAATGGAGTTGGTGCTGGATTGTTGGGGCAAGTAAGGAGACTACAATATCTTTAAGCAATAAAATACTTAAAATACATTTCAGTAGGACACCGAAAGCCTCTTCTCTTTTGGGGGAGCCATTTTCAATCTGCTGGCTACCTGAGTTCATCTGTTCTCTATTGCCCACCCACATATGAATCAGAGTTGGTCAAAGGGGAACCTATGGACTTCACTAGACCAACACAAATAGTTCAGGATCATTGGTATTCTAGATATCTGACTTCTTTACCATTAGGTAAGAGCATTTTCATCTATATAGTTTTTAGAAAGATTATTAAAATATGTGAAAAAGTAATAAAGCACTACTGTTTTGTTCTTTTCTTTTGGCTCTTTTAAAAAATATTCATGATAGAGAGCACAGGCATGTATACAAGAAAGAGAGAGAGGGGAAGTAAAGTACCCCAGTCCCCAATCCTCCAGCCCTCAGGATCTTGGACAGGCAGGTAGGCACACATCCAGTGAGTCTCCAACCGACCTGGGAACCCAGTCTATAGTAATGCATGAGCCCTGCTGTATCACAATTCAACCAGGCATCAACTGCGCCACCAGGCCAGGACTTGATGGATTTAATGCTTTCTTGTCAGTACATGACTGCAAACCTCACCAGTTACTAATTTGCTAAGATTACTTGATCGCTAACAAATTTCATTTTATTTAAAATAATTTTGACTAAGCTAGTTAGAAAACCATGAAGTTAGGAGGTAAAAGACCTAAGTTCTTGTTCTGTTAGCTACATGATCTTGGGTAAATCACAATGTCTCTGAATTTTCATGATTATATCCCCTTAATGAGGACATCATACTAAAGCAGCATTTCTTAATATGTTGCAGGAAGAGGGCGCAGGTGGCTGGATCCCACATGACCAGTCGAGCAGTTTCGGTCCTGGACCTGATGGCTTAAAAAAAAAAACAAGCTGGGTTCTTGTGAGTGCATTCTCAAAATTCCAACAGGAGAATGGAGAAGGAATTATGGCATGACTATCCCCCCCAGAGGGTGACTTTTCATTTTCCCTGTCTATCTTTCCCAGGCAAGCATATGTGTGCAATGAAAGCCCCCCCAAAAAACTTTTAAAAAAAGTTAATCATCATTATATAAAAAAAGAGGAAATTAGTGATGAAGAAAGCTTAAGGAATACTGAACTAAAGTTAAGTAGACTTCATTTTGAACTGTAGGACTTCACAGTATATTTCTTACGTTAATGCAGGTTGTAACTCTATAATAAGTGGTATGATATCCAATATTAAATGAGACAACTTATTTTTAACTTAGTTCTATCTATCATCTCATGAGACAAAAAAATAATGTATAAGATCAGTTTCTGTGATGTCAAAAGTTTTTAACAGTATGATGAATTTTTTGATGTATTTGTTTTCTTTTTACACTCACATTGCTGTATTTTATTAGCTGCTATGGTTATTTCAGCAATATATCTGACAGATATTGAATTTTTACAATATGACTGGCACTGAGGGTACAATGATTACACATTAGCATAGGTTCAAGTGTCTCATATTCTATGAGTCATGTGTACATGGAAACATGCAATTGATGATGTGACTATGAAACAGAAAAATGAACAATCTGTAGGAACACAAAAGATATATTTTGAAAATGATCATAAAAAGATTCTGTGAAAGACTTTTTTCTTTTAAATGCTATCTTCTACATTGTGTGTGTATGAGTGTTTGCGTGTGTGTGTGGGGTTAGTTGAAGAAATGTCTCCAGTTAGAATTGTCTGCAGTTATCTTCTATGATGTATGATTTAAGATACCAGGATTAAAAGGTTAAAAAAAATCAGCAGAGAATAAGTGTTACTTTGATCTCAATTATGGTCTATCCTCTTACGGTGAGTAAAAATGAACAAAGAGATAAGGTCTTTTAGTTGTTTTTGCTATCCTACTTAGCGTGGATATCAAAATTAAGAGAATTTTTTGGAAAAACACGTTAAATAAGGAGGAATTTTAAATTAACAAAAAGATTTATATAACTATAATTTTTAAGGCAATGCATTTTAAAATGTTGTACATCTTGAGTCACTTCCTGAATGTAGGATATCATAAACTCTTCAATCTTATCTATAATAATCTATAGATTACTATTTATAACAAAGGATCACTTATCTCAGCTAATAAGAGGATTTGCACTGTGAATTGTTCACAAAAATGATGAAAGTGGCTTTTGTATTCCTTAAATTCTTAAAAGTGACTAAAGTGTTCTTTGTTCTTCTTAAATTACATAATTGTTTAAAGAAACCTTTTATGTAGTGCTCAAAAGCTGACTATCAAGCCAAGATAATTAATTAAAGATGTATACAGGATGACAGCAAGGCTGTTCTAGCCAATACCAGCTGAGATAATCAAAGGCATTTGAGTGAGGAGAATCTGAAGACTAACATAGAATTCACTGTCTTTCCTCTGGGGAGGGCTGTACAGAACTGGACAATGAATTACATGCAGTACTTATTTCAGAATGTTGATAAATTAAGTCTTAACTGCATGTCCTCACAAATGCTGAATTAAAGAACTACTATGGGTATTGGCATGCAAAGGGATTTCAAAAATGCTTGTGGAAAGATGAAATTAAAGTACAAGTTTTTATTTTGGTGCAGAAAATTTTGAAATCCACGCATAGCTTTTCTTTTTTTTTTTTTTTAAAAAAAAGTAAACATCTTCCAAGGACTGTTTAAAAGACCCATGGTATATAGCAGTTCTGAAAATACGTAAATCTTTTCTTCTCAATAAAGTCAAAATTCTGGAGCCACATGGTAGTATAGAGGTAACACCTGGATCCACATGGCATGTGTCTTGGGTTCATATCTTGGGACCACCCTGAGCATGGCAGGTCCACACATGTGCCCATAATCCAGAACAGCTGAGACCAGGATGGAGCGCAATGTGAAGACCCTGTTCAGTGTGCTTGTCTCTCTGTCCCTATATCTCCTTGTCTCTGTCTTCCTCTCCCATGAAAATAAACTTTTACAAAACATAAATTTCTGAGCAAAGAGGGAGTAAAATCAGGGAGTATTATGTTTCACAGCATTATTTTACAAAGCCATTGTTCCGGTAAAATTGGCAGAACAATTTCTAACAAAACAATAACCACTATATGAGGACACACACACACATATTTACACACACATTTACACACACAGAAATATTTAAACAATCTGAGAAAACGGAGAAGTAGAAATTAACCTAAAGCAATAATTGTATGTTTTCCACAATAGCTTCAAGAAAAGCATCAAATTTATTGTACCCGATAATTCAAAATATGTTTTAATCTTGATATCATTAGCCTCCAGGTATCTGAATTGAAAGGAATTTGTTATCTAGAGTTCCTTTCAAATAAAGAAAATAAGTCTATGCTTATTAATTTCTCTTTTTTTGAGAGAGATTTTGCTATAGGGCATGTGCACTAGCCTGAGACAGAGAATGAGAAAGGGGGAAATTCTCTCCCAGGGGGATGGTCACACCCCGATCCCTTCTCCA
>NW_006159547.1:4262350-4282036 GCF_000334495.1 Tupaia belangeri chinensis | reverse complement strand
CACAGCCCCTTTTTTCCATGGCCATTTTTCAGTAAAGTCCTCGTTTAACTTTCAACCTGGAATTCTTTAGTCACTTCTAAGCAGTCTACATGTCTTTCTTATCTCTCTTCAATATGCTTACATTGCTGTCAGAGAATTCTTTTGAAAAATATGATTATAATACATGTACTTGTTTTGAAATAAAAGAATAAAACTAATCAATAAAATAGCTCCTATTACCCCAAAACAGTCCCCCACATCTTTTTCTCTGGTCACTGCCCACATTCTCAGTGCACTTCAGGATCCAGCACTATGTTTCTCTACCCCAAACTCTTAAATGCCTCTGAGCTTTTACTCCCCAGTCTCCCAGTTCTAAGTCAAAAAGTTGCATGCTTTCCATAAGGCCTTGTTTAAACCACATGGCTTTTTAAAGTCTTTCCTCATATTCACATAATTATTTCTTTTTGGTGCTCTTAATACACTTTGAACATGCATCTGCTATGACTTGGGCAACATTTTCATCACTTTGCTTTTTGTTAATATTACTCTCTCTGATCATTGTTGTTTCACATAAAGTGCTATTATGATGGCAGACACTAAGGAGGTAATCATATATTTATTAATCCAATATAATGAGACCTTAGTATAAAGTCATTATAAGGGGGGATCAGCAGGTGGCATGGTGGTTAAGGCATTGGACATTCCCACATGGCTGACTATGGTTTGAGTCTTGGACCTGGTGGCTTTCTTTCTCACTTTCCCCCTCCTTCTCTCTCTCTGTCTCTCTCTGCTCAAATTAAAATAAATGAATGCATAAATAAAATTAAAATAAATAAATTATTTTAAAAATTCAATATCAGGACAGTATAGTAGTTAGTAAAGGTAAAAGAAATCAACACCATCAAATCACCCATCTCCCCTCCCCATTTACCTTTTAAATACAACACAACATAACACAACTGTATAAGTATATATGAACTAGGGTTATGCTTATTATAACCAGGGCCAAATGCATAAAACTCGCATTTACTTATTAACTGTTATGGACTTACTTTGAAATTTCTGGAGAATCTCCTATGAGTTGACAAGAATTTGTTCTCATTCTTTAATTTCTTCTTAAATTAATACAGAAATGGAGTTGGTGCTGGATTGTTGGGGCAAGTAAGGAGACTACAATATCTTTAAGCAATAAAATACTTAAAATACATTTCAGTAGGACACCGAAAGCCTCTTCTCTTTTGGGGGAGCCATTTTCAATCTGCTGGCTACCTGAGTTCATCTGTTCTCTATTGCCCACCCACATATGAATCAGAGTTGGTCAAAGGGGAACCTATGGACTTCACTAGACCAACACAAATAGTTCAGGATCATTGGTATTCTAGATATCTGACTTCTTTACCATTAGGTAAGAGCATTTTCATCTATATAGTTTTTAGAAAGATTATTAAAATATGTGAAAAAGTAATAAAGCACTACTGTTTTGTTCTTTTCTTTTGGCTCTTTTAAAAAATATTCATGATAGAGAGCACAGGCATGTATACAAGAAAGAGAGAGAGGGGAAGTAAAGTACCCCAGTCCCCAATCCTCCAGCCCTCAGGATCTTGGACAGGCAGGTAGGCACACATCCAGTGAGTCTCCAACCGACCTGGGAACCCAGTCTATAGTAATGCATGAGCCCTGCTGTATCACAATTCAACCAGGCATCAACTGCGCCACCAGGCCAGGACTTGATGGATTTAATGCTTTCTTGTCAGTACATGACTGCAAACCTCACCAGTTACTAATTTGCTAAGATTACTTGATCGCTAACAAATTTCATTTTATTTAAAATAATTTTGACTAAGCTAGTTAGAAAACCATGAAGTTAGGAGGTAAAAGACCTAAGTTCTTGTTCTGTTAGCTACATGATCTTGGGTAAATCACAATGTCTCTGAATTTTCATGATTATATCCCCTTAATGAGGACATCATACTAAAGCAGCATTTCTTAATATGTTGCAGGAAGAGGGCGCAGGTGGCTGGATCCCACATGACCAGTCGAGCAGTTTCGGTCCTGGACCTGATGGCTTAAAAAAAAAAACAAGCTGGGTTCTTGTGAGTGCATTCTCAAAATTCCAACAGGAGAATGGAGAAGGAATTATGGCATGACTATCCCCCCCAGAGGGTGACTTTTCATTTTCCCTGTCTATCTTTCCCAGGCAAGCATATGTGTGCAATGAAAGCCCCCCCAAAAAACTTTTAAAAAAAGTTAATCATCATTATATAAAAAAAGAGGAAATTAGTGATGAAGAAAGCTTAAGGAATACTGAACTAAAGTTAAGTAGACTTCATTTTGAACTGTAGGACTTCACAGTATATTTCTTACGTTAATGCAGGTTGTAACTCTATAATAAGTGGTATGATATCCAATATTAAATGAGACAACTTATTTTTAACTTAGTTCTATCTATCATCTCATGAGACAAAAAAATAATGTATAAGATCAGTTTCTGTGATGTCAAAAGTTTTTAACAGTATGATGAATTTTTTGATGTATTTGTTTTCTTTTTACACTCACATTGCTGTATTTTATTAGCTGCTATGGTTATTTCAGCAATATATCTGACAGATATTGAATTTTTACAATATGACTGGCACTGAGGGTACAATGATTACACATTAGCATAGGTTCAAGTGTCTCATATTCTATGAGTCATGTGTACATGGAAACATGCAATTGATGATGTGACTATGAAACAGAAAAATGAACAATCTGTAGGAACACAAAAGATATATTTTGAAAATGATCATAAAAAGATTCTGTGAAAGACTTTTTTCTTTTAAATGCTATCTTCTACATTGTGTGTGTATGAGTGTTTGCGTGTGTGTGTGGGGTTAGTTGAAGAAATGTCTCCAGTTAGAATTGTCTGCAGTTATCTTCTATGATGTATGATTTAAGATACCAGGATTAAAAGGTTAAAAAAAATCAGCAGAGAATAAGTGTTACTTTGATCTCAATTATGGTCTATCCTCTTACGGTGAGTAAAAATGAACAAAGAGATAAGGTCTTTTAGTTGTTTTTGCTATCCTACTTAGCGTGGATATCAAAATTAAGAGAATTTTTTGGAAAAACACGTTAAATAAGGAGGAATTTTAAATTAACAAAAAGATTTATATAACTATAATTTTTAAGGCAATGCATTTTAAAATGTTGTACATCTTGAGTCACTTCCTGAATGTAGGATATCATAAACTCTTCAATCTTATCTATAATAATCTATAGATTACTATTTATAACAAAGGATCACTTATCTCAGCTAATAAGAGGATTTGCACTGTGAATTGTTCACAAAAATGATGAAAGTGGCTTTTGTATTCCTTAAATTCTTAAAAGTGACTAAAGTGTTCTTTGTTCTTCTTAAATTACATAATTGTTTAAAGAAACCTTTTATGTAGTGCTCAAAAGCTGACTATCAAGCCAAGATAATTAATTAAAGATGTATACAGGATGACAGCAAGGCTGTTCTAGCCAATACCAGCTGAGATAATCAAAGGCATTTGAGTGAGGAGAATCTGAAGACTAACATAGAATTCACTGTCTTTCCTCTGGGGAGGGCTGTACAGAACTGGACAATGAATTACATGCAGTACTTATTTCAGAATGTTGATAAATTAAGTCTTAACTGCATGTCCTCACAAATGCTGAATTAAAGAACTACTATGGGTATTGGCATGCAAAGGGATTTCAAAAATGCTTGTGGAAAGATGAAATTAAAGTACAAGTTTTTATTTTGGTGCAGAAAATTTTGAAATCCACGCATAGCTTTTCTTTTTTTTTTTTTTTAAAAAAAAGTAAACATCTTCCAAGGACTGTTTAAAAGACCCATGGTATATAGCAGTTCTGAAAATACGTAAATCTTTTCTTCTCAATAAAGTCAAAATTCTGGAGCCACATGGTAGTATAGAGGTAACACCTGGATCCACATGGCATGTGTCTTGGGTTCATATCTTGGGACCACCCTGAGCATGGCAGGTCCACACATGTGCCCATAATCCAGAACAGCTGAGACCAGGATGGAGCGCAATGTGAAGACCCTGTTCAGTGTGCTTGTCTCTCTGTCCCTATATCTCCTTGTCTCTGTCTTCCTCTCCCATGAAAATAAACTTTTACAAAACATAAATTTCTGAGCAAAGAGGGAGTAAAATCAGGGAGTATTATGTTTCACAGCATTATTTTACAAAGCCATTGTTCCGGTAAAATTGGCAGAACAATTTCTAACAAAACAATAACCACTATATGAGGACACACACACACATATTTACACACACATTTACACACACAGAAATATTTAAACAATCTGAGAAAATGGAGAAGTAGAAATTAACCTAAAGCAATAATTGTATGTTTTCCACAATAGCTTCAAGAAAAGCATCAAATTTATTGTACCCGATAATTCAAAATATGTTTTAATCTTGATATCATTAGCCTCCAGGTATCTGAATTGAAAGGAATTTGTTATCTAGAGTTCCTTTCAAATAAAGAAAATAAGTCTATGCTTATTAATTTCTCTTTTTTTGAGAGAGATTTTGCTATAGGGCATGTGCACTAGCCTGAGACAGAGAATGAGAAAGGGGGAAATTCTCTCCCAGGGGGATGGTCACACCCCGATCCCTTCTCCACTTTCCTTTCAGGATTTTGGGTGGGCACACAAACACACATGCAGGTTGTGAGTTTCAAACCACTGGGTCTGGGACTTGAACCACGGTCAGTCGGCCATGTGAGATTCCAGTGCTTTAACCACTATGCAAAATGTTGTCCCCATAATTTCTCTTTCCACTATGCCAAATGTTGTCCCCATAATTTCTCTTTCCACTATGCCAAATGTTGTTCCCATAATTTCTCTTTCACAGATCATAACATGTGCCACTATGTAACCTAAAAACTTAAAAATATTCTCATCGGCAGCACAATCTTTCAGTATTTTGAGGCAAAATGGTCTTGCAAATGAAACTTCCTTAGTTTAAAAATATTACCCAAATAAAAAGTCCTTTGGTTTATTCTTAAATTTCTTATGACCTTATTTATAAATTGCTTTATGCTCTTCTCACTATCACATCTGCTGACAATGGCTTTACCTGTCTGCATCCACTGTCACATCGTGAACGCCTCTCTGGATGACATCTCTGGATGTTGCTGTGTCTGGTAATCGGTTCAGACTTCTGGTATACAGGTTGAGCCCTCCATCTGTCATGTACCTGAAAAGAAAGGCCTGATTAGTCAGTGGAAAAATGAATGACCTCATCTAAACTGTATAACTTAATAAACAGTGTCTACGATTTTTAATACTCACTCAAATATACTCTACTATGTTTCTTTTTTCCTGTGAAAACATTTTACTCACCAGAAAGAATTAAATGATCTTTTCATGTTTATTAAGAAAGCAATATTCCAGGCGTGGTGGCGCCCACCCTATGGCAAGAAAGCAATATTCCTTATTGTACCAAGTAACTAGTTTATTATAAAACTTATTTTTATCTTTTATTATCAATGTTTTAAACAGGTGCATAGATAATATAACTCTTAGCAAAATTAGAGCAAGACCCTACATTTTATAATTACGTTATTTTTTCTTTAGTCTTTTTTTTTTTCTGAAGGGGTTGTGTGATTGCCAGAGAGGGGGGGGGGAGAGAGAGGGAAAGTGAGAAATAACGCCCCAGGGGTGATGGCCATGTCACCATCCCTACTCATTGGCCTCAATTTTGAACATGCACACCCGTGCACCAGTGTGACTTTCAAGCCTCCAGTTCCGGGACTTGAATTTCATAATTGGTTATGTCAGATTCAGCACCCTAACCTCCATGGCACATGCTGGTCCTCATTTTATAAACGCCATTTTTGAAGCACTGAGGCTCATAGTAGTAATGGAATATTACTAAACTTATAATTACATAATTAATTTAAGAAGTTAAAATTATGCCACAATTGGTCACTATTATAAAATAATAACCAACATACACTGAATATTTACTATGTTGCTAGGACCTGTTGTAAACTGTTTAGATGTAATAACATTATTATTTTCATTTCAGAAAAGAAGAAAATAAGTGCTAAAACCTTAAGTACTTGTATATGGTCATTCAACCAGCCATGGGAGAGCTGAAAACCGAATCTAGAAAATCAGCTCCAGAAACCATGATCAGCTCCAGAAACCATGATCTTAACCACCTGCAATGCTGTCTCAGCTGAAAGCCCACACAGTCTCTGATTACTTACTGTCTTTGAGGTCTATCTTCTTGCCATCACACAACTGCACCATTGCACGGGGATTGTAGACCCTGATAATAATGTTACTGTTAAGTTAGACCAACGTGCTTCATATCCCACTCCATGCTGGGCTAACCTGATTTTTTTCTTTTGAGAATTGGGATTGAGCAACAGCTCATCTTCAGTCTTTTTATGTGAAGAGAGCTAATGACAATGAAAGTCCAGAAAATATGAACATGTATCTTGCTAAGGAACAGAGAAAGCTGGTCAGCAAAGCAAACGCAGTGGGAACACAGATGCACAAAGAGGAAGAGGGGCAACTGGCTATGTAGTTTCAGCTTCACAGCTTTCCTTTGGGTTTTAAGACACAGTCCCATTGTTTTATAACCAAAGCCCCTATTTGCTCAAATGCAACTTGATTTCTTATTTTGAATAACAATGGAATCATGACAATCATAACTTTTTTGCCATATTTAATTGAAAATCAATCAATAGTTAATGCTAGTGTTAAAGAGTTGACAAATTACTTACACCCTAAGTTCTGACCTTATTAGTTGTAAGAACTTGAATAAAATTCCTAAACTATTCCATTTTTTCTCTTAAAATGGGAAGAATAAAATCTACTGAAGATAGATTTTATGGTATTTAGTGAAATAACATTCTTAATGTAATAAAAGCTCTATAAATGGCAGTTATTTATTATTTACAATATCCCTACCACTTACTTTGAAAAAAAGATTACTTTTTATGTAAGACAACAGTAATAAATCATACTGTGTTATCCTTATGAAATACTTTTACATAGTTCATCTTCTTGATAACAGAAGAATTTAATTCCACAAAATTAAAAAAAAAATACAAAGATGACTTTAGCTCTAAAATTTGTTGAACAGAGACATACTCTTTACATATGAAATGCTATATAGAATTTAACTTTTTATAAGTAACTATGATTATAATTCCTGCATTATGTACAGTAATACTTAACGGAGCAAGTCTCCTATTTGCTAAAACATGAGTCAATTTCTTCTTTTTGAATAACAATGAAATCATGACCATCATAAGAGTAAAGGGTAAAGGGTTGTTTGCCCACATTTTTAATTTTTTTTTTTTTTGCTAGAGGGCACATTCACTCACCAGAGAGAGACAGAGAGAGAGGGAGAGAGAAAGCACACTGCATGGGGATAGTCATACTGTAATCCTTTCTCCATCTCTTCCTTTTGAGATTTTGCGCACCTAAGCACATGCAATTAGCATCTTTTTCAAGCTGCTCAGTCCAAGATTCAAACCTTATTGTGTATCGCATGGGATCCAGCTGCTTTACCAACTAAGCCATGGAGTCGGCCTTGTCCTTCATATTTTTAAATGTTTCACCTTTACATTTTCTAATTTGGTAGCTGCCAGTGTAATAATGTACATTCTTACTTCCAATTTCTTATTTTCCATAGAACTCTCAATCAATATTTCCAAATGGTTCATGGGCATTTTTACTAAGAAAAAATTCCTGGGATTTCTGATAAAGCAAGAGTTTAGTGCCCAGTATCTTCCTCATTAATTCTACTTTTGAAATTGCAGTTTAAAAGGTTGAAGGTGATACAAATTCATTCTCTCTCTCTCTCTCTCTCTCTCTCTCTCTCTCGCCTCCAGCATGCTTAAACCTGAACTTAACCTCTGGAGTAAATTATAAGAATAGCTACATTCTATGTTATATATACCATTGATCTGCCTAATTCATCTGTTGCATCTGAAAGTGTGTAGCAAAGTGTTTTGAATATAGTTTGGCATTAATGAATACATCAAATGGTTTTCAATTCAGTGTAAAAGATTGCAATATTGTGGAAACTATCACAGCAGATCTTAGTGATTTTACCCTTAATGGTGCTGCCTGTGAGCAAAAATTAAGATGGAAGATCACACCTATTAGAAACAAAAGTAACCCAGCCTGGTAGGGCAGTTGACAGCAAACTAAACTGCAGTTCTGGCAATCCACTTGGCCATCCACAGATCAGCCTGCAAGCACACTGGGCATGTGCACATATCCTGATGAGCTGGAGGGCTGGGGAAAGGGGATATTTGTGACCAGACTCTGTAGAGTGTGTATCTCTCTCTCTCTCCCCTCTATCTTTCTCTCTCTGTCTAAAGCATGCACAGGTGTTCTCTAACATGAATAAAATAAACTTAAAAAAGGAAAATAATAAAATATGACCCCAGCCAGCACATGGCATAGCAACTAAATCTCTGGACTTCCACATGGCTGACCATAGTTTGAGTCCAAGACCTGGTAGCTGGAAATTCACACTAGGCACATGTGTATGTGTGACCAAGATCCTGGGAGAAGAATGGAGGAGAAGGGATTGTGGTGGTGGTGATCCTGTCTGGAGGGTGATTTCTCACTTTTACTCTGACTGTCTCTGTCTCTTTTCTATGAATGCACATGCCCTATGGCAAAAACTTTTAAAACACTTTTAAAATAACCCTTAATTAGTCAATACTTTCAGAAAAGTGAGTTCTATAGATAAGCAGTCCTATAACTGCTCTAAAAATTTTTTTGGAAAAGAAAGTGTATATACGTTTAAAATTTCAATGGATTAAAAAAAAAAACTACTTTTTCAGAAAGTGATTTAGAGGATATTCATTTTTCTTTGGCTCTTCAGTTCTCCAGGTTAAATCAAATAGGTTTAGAACAGGTATTAAATGTGCCAAAATATATTGAGTGTATAATTTCGCTGTTTACAGATACTCTCTTATTTAAATTTTGGTAAAGCATTTGAAAAATTGCATCCAGGCATCATGTAAGTAAGAAAAAATTCCTGATTTAAAATTTTTCCTGGTAATTTTTCCTTTTATACATTTTTTTCTGAAGGACTTAAACAATGAAAAGAATGTAAATTACAAGCATTTTCCAAAAAAATTAAGCAACAACCTGAGAGCTATAAATGGTTAAGGTATCATTTTGAAACAATGATAAAATTTTAAAAGAGGTTTCCTAATAATGTCATACCTAAATATAACGAGCCAAGATGAGTTTACGAAGAGGTAATAATCAGGAGGATTGTTTAAAACAAAAAGTTGCAGAGGAAATTTATGAAAGTTATTGATGAAAAATAAAATCTTCCCATTAGACTATGGAAGACTGCAGAGAATTTTAGCCATGATCAAATTCTATAATCTATAAAATAATTTACATAAAAAATCAACAGTAAATACAAATCATTCCAAATACTTCCTCACATGCACCTACATGCCTCTTTCTGTATGGATGAACTTCGCTAACTTATGGTACATTTTTAGGGGTCCTTCTATGTTACTACTTCCTGGCCATGACGTTCCACCTACTCTAGAATGAGACATTAAACTACTTCTTATGCATAGGCAACTTGATTTCCCACTTCAAGTACTGCACAAAACTGATTACACATTATCTTCACTCTTTAAGCTTTTAGTCCATTGGTATATGCCAACACAGGTATAGAGACATACACTCTCCATCTAGTGATTAGTCTAGATCTGTAATTCTCCCTTTTAGAAAAAAAGTTTATTTATTTATCCCATGAGAGAGATACAGAGACAGAGATAGACCACTCCTAACAGCATCCTTATGCCACAAACTACGTCCAGCCTCAATCAGGCTTGGTCATAGCACACTTGGGTCAGTTGTACTCAGGGAGACCAGGGGACACAAACAGACACTCTTCCCAGGTAGGTATGCTTCTCAGAGTGTTTTGTTTTAATGCCGGACCACCACTCAGCCCCTCTTTTTTTCTCATGTCACAATTTTTAATCATAAGCATACTCAGGGGCATCTAAAGTGACCCTCCTTTCCAAAAGGAACTCCAGTTCAGCATCTTCCTTTAAAGGAGGACAGGAAAAATTTAAAAAATGCCCCTTAGATCAAATGTGCTGGCCAAAACACACACAAAAAACTACACTGACAATGGGTGACTACTGTAAACATTTTTATGATTGATTAAAAACAAACAAACAAAAAACAAAAACAAAAAGAAGCTCTTAGGAGTGAACCTGCACATGTAAACATGTAGTCAACCTCAGAGGGTCAATGTCATGATTGTTACAAGTGCAGACTAGTTAGGAGGTGGCACAATGGTAACTCAACCAGACTCACATGGAAAGTCCTCTTTGTATACACACCAGTGGGCTGTGCATGCCCATGACCTGAGCTGGCTGAGACTGGGTGGACTGCAGCCTGAGGACCCTACGGGGGCTGTCTCTCTCTCTTTGTGTGTCTCTCTCTCATGGAAGAGGTAAATGAACAGATTAAAAAAAAAAAAAGTGCAGACTGAAGCCAGTCCACTTAGATTCAAATATGGTGCTGCTACTTACTAGTTGTACGGCTCAGGTGAGTCACTTAAAATATCTATGCCTACATTTTTTCATCTGCAGAATGGAGAGGGTAATAAAGCACTTACTTCCTACAGGTATAGCCAGATATCACGAGGGAAAGTGATGTAAAAGACCTAGCAGCTGTCTAGCATGTAGTGTTATATAAACATTGATTTTTTTCTATTAGAATTTCTATAGTCGTTAAAAGTACCTTAAACATGAAATTAGAGGAAGTAGTAAAATTACAAATCTGTGGTTCATAAAGTAGATCCTTTTAACCCAGCTTGGGCAACTCTTACTTTTCCATTGCTATAAGATACCACATTTCTTGTCTTTGCAGTTTCCTGAGGGAGAATTGGAGGACAATCAAAGCAGAGCAGGATGACAGTAAATCCCTCCTCTCTTGTGTCTCAACTTTATTCCTCAGAATTCTTAGATAATTCAGGGTTCCAGTATGTGACTTCAACTACAATTTTAGGTTATATTCTTGGCCTAGTTATTTATCACAGTGACACCTGAATATAACTTAATCTCCACCAAATTAAAATATGTAACTTTTCTCTGGATTTTCTAGGGTTTCTTTTCTTTTTTTTTTTTTTTTTTTGACTTCATAAATGGAGACTTTTATGAGAGGCTTTTGTGAGAGGCTTTCCTGACTAATTCCTTATTACTGACAGATTTCCATCCCCAAGTGTTTCAACTAATTTCAAAAAGAGAAGAAAGAGATAAGCCTGTGCATGATTCAAGAAACTTTGAATTCTCAGAACACCGATTAAGTAATTTTCTGAGTTTCACCTAGAATACATGAAAAAAATGAACTTTATTCCCAAGTACATTGGCTTTATGACATTCCTTGTCATTGCATGAGGAAAAACCCCTAAATAAAATATCTTTATTCTTTTCTGTGTCTGTCAAACCTCTAGGTCATTCCATAAATAAAACATACTTTTTTTTTTTTTTTTTTTTTTTTTTTAGAGAGGTTTTTTGTATAGGTAACATGCTCGCCAGGTAGACAGAGAGAGACAGAAAGCGAGAAATCACGCCCCCCAGGGGGGATGGCCACACCACAATCCCTTCTCCAGTCTCCTCTCAAGATCCTGGGCACACATGCACACATGTCCAGCATGAGTTTTAAGCCACTGGGTACAGAACATGAACTGTGGTCGACTACATGGGAGTCCAGTGACATAGCCATTACGCTAACTGCTGGTCCTGAATAAAACATACTTTTAAAATTATAAAGAGGAAGTAACTTTGTGTTTCAATATTTTCATGAGTTGTCACATAGATATTTCTATGTTACTATTAATTTACTGACCACATTAGCACCTACAAAACTATGAACACACTAATACATGGGTAACATCTGTCTGTACTGTACAGAAAATATGTCTATATTGTTCACTACTGTACATTCAGTGCTCAGAATTTTTCTTGACACATAGGATGAACTCATCAAAAATTTCTGGATACAAACATATGTACATAATTGAATCTATGATCTCTCTTCTCTCTATTTATTTTCCTAGGAGTCCTCACACCTCCCACAGTTTCCATCATCTTCTACTGAGATAAGATATATTATATACCTATCCCAGGCACAAGTTTTGCTTTATCAACAACCTTTGTATCCCACTTTCTCCAATTATGCCTCTCTAACTTTACCCTCATCATCTCCCCTCTCTGCCATTTCATCAAAAATATCCACTCTCTCTCTCTGCCTATTTTCTCTAATAGAATAATTTTCTATGTAGGAAACAGAACTAAAATATTTCCTTCCCTTCTTCATTCCTTTCTGTGTTGGGTAAGGGTTTAGGACATTTTCCATATTCTAAAGTCTTAGGTCACTCTTATCTATATGTATCTTTTGAAATTACCCACGCTATGCTTTGTATGTGCCTTGATTTCTGATTGAAATTTTCCCATGATATGCTGTCACTCTCAGAGATGCATTTTACATGAACAGTCAATTCTCATTATTCATAAATCCTACGTTTGAAAATTTGCTTACTTGCTAAAATTCATTCATAACCCCCAAATAAATATTCACAGCACTTTTACAGTTAGTCATGAACGAGTGCAGAACAGTAAAAAATTTCAGTTTCAGAAGTTTCCATCTAAGGTCAAACAAGATGACAGTCTGCTGTTCTAATTCATACCATAAACAAGCATCCTTCATATGGTGTACTTAGTACCTTTTTTTTTTCACATTCTGTTGGAGACTTTGCCATTTAAAATAGCCCTCACAGGACCAGCAGTTGGCTTAATGGCTATGTTGCTGGACTCTCATGTAGTCAACTGTGGTTTGAGTCACACACCTGGTGGCTTAAATTCATGCTGGGCACATGTGCGTGCGTGCTCAAGATCCCAAGAGGAGAATGGAGGAGAAGGAACTGCAGTGTGGCCATCCCACTCCCCCTGGGGGAATGATTTCTTGCTTTCTGTCTCTCTCTGTCTTTCTGTCTAGTGCACTCGTCCTATAGCAAAAAATTTCCCAAAAAAACCCCATAAAATAGCCCCTCACACGTGTTGCTGAATGATCTGTTTTCCTAAGTGCAAAAGGCTGCAATGTATCTTACAGAGAAAATTGTTAGGTAGATTTATTCAGTCATCATGCTATTGGCTATATATTTCATGATAAAGCAATATTCTGTATGAAATAGGATATCCTTTAATACAAACACACATGAAACAAGATTATATATTGAACAGTTGATAAAAAGTTTGTGACCAGAGACTCACAGGAATCTCAACTTGTATTCCTCTAGGAATAATGGTTCAGTATTCACTAATTCAGTGTTTGGGGTGACATTGCAGAACAAGACTACCACAAATGGTACAACTGAATGCACATATCCATGTGTATATATGTTTGTATATACATGTGTGAATGTTTGTGTGTGCATTTTTAACTTTGCTAGATGGAGTGTGCCCTTGTCAGAGAGAGAGAGAGAGAGAGAAAGTAAGAAAGCACCCTCCCTGAAGAACAGTCATGCTGCAATGCCTTCTCCTACATATGGTCCTCCTTTTGGGATTTTGGGCAAACACATCCACAGGCATGGCATCTTTCTCAAGCCACTGGGTCTGGGATTCAAACACAGTTGGCCATGTGAGATCCAGCTGCCTTAATCACCCAACCTGGACTGGCCTCATGTTTATATATGTATATTTATATGATGTTTATTTTATATGTTTTATCTATATAAATATATAATAAAATCTTTACCCAAATGTCTTTGCATAGTGAATACAGAAAGTGAATGCACACACACTTTCCCTTAAGGGTACAGAGAAAGAAAATAGAGAATATAAGGAGAGTAGAAAGAATGGAGAAAAAAAGAAGGGAGAGATGGGAGAAATAGCATGTTTTAGATATTCCTGTGTTGCCATTGTGATCTTTTAACCGAGTATTCTTTCTTAGGCTATGTCACATACACAGAAAATTGATCATAGTAATGAATAACAACAACAAATATTATGGTTACTAATTGTAATAATTATAATAATGATGATAAAAAGAGGATGATATTATAAATTTTATTGAGTACTTATATTATGCCAGACTTTGTACTGAATAAAATTTTGAGGTTGATTTCCATCATTTGTAATTTAATGAAGCTTTAGCAATTTTATCTTTTCTCTAGATGACTAAAATTCTCTTTTAGTCATCTAGAATTTAGATAAGTTAAGTTCCAAAGGGGTCCGTAGATAACAAATGGTAGAGATTTAAATTTAGCACTTGGATTTCAGTGGCAACTGAACTAAATCCTATCTTTTAACTTATCTTCCTAGAGTCTAACTGTTAGAAAGTCAGGTAGCATGCATACTGGGAATGGCCCAGTTGATATCAAGATGTTAAGAGCAGAGCTAAAAATCTGATCAAATACTACTTGTGTACTTTTTTGGTTCTTGTCCCCATTCAGAAATAAGCTTTTAATGAATGATGTTAGAAGGATTACTCACACAAAATAATTATTTCCAATATTTGTCCCTTATATATATAAGTACAAAAATTAGGTCAAAACCCAGACTCACATGAAAATTACAGATAAGTTTAATTGGAATCTTTTCTACATATTACAAAGCATGGGTGTCAGACATATCAGAGTTCTAAATCAAGTTTGGTCTGTCCCTAGAATTACATGATTGAGTTGAATTAGGCTTAGTTTCCTTATCTATAAAACACATATCGCAATACTCACTTGATAAGGGTTGTTGATATAGGAAGGTTAAATAAAATAGTATCTTTAAAGCATTTAACAAGAGTATAGTAGGTCATAGGGAGTGCTGAAAATGGCAATTACAACCATTACTAGAAGTAGTTGTTTTTGTTTATTTGGTTTTTTTTTTCCATTTTTTTTTCTTTTTTTTGAGAGGTTTTTCGCTACAGGGCGCATGAGCTTGCTAGAAAGACAGAGAGAGACAGAGAGACAGAAAGCAAAAAATCACCCTGTGGGGGGGATGACCACGCCGCAATCCCATCTCCTCCATTCTCCTCTTGGGATCTTGGGCACGCACACACACGTTCCTGCCATGAGTTTAAGCGCCGGGTCCGGGACTTGAACTGTGGTTGACTACATGGGAGTCCAGCGACATAGCCATTACACTAACTGCTGGTCCCAATAGAAATAATTTTCATAGAATGTCAAATTGCTTCCATGGGGACATATCAACCCAAAATTTTCAAATTGCCAAAATACTCTTAAGAATTTTACAATCACAACATTGTGTGTAATATAACAGGAAACAGAATAAAAGCAGGAACTAAGATTATTTTTTAAATCAAATATCCTCAAAATAGAATAAATAGACTGGTATTCTCAACTTTGAAATGATCCCCTCCCCCTCAGGTTAAATTTGAGGTGTGTAATTGAAGAATTCTAGAAAATATTCATTCCTCAAAGCAGTTACAGACAGCTTCTGATGAGCCAAAAAGGAAAAAAAAAAAAAAAATCAAGCAGCTCAGCAAAACTCCTCCTGTCCCCTTCCCACGTCCTTCACTACAAAATCTGTTACTGAGAAGCATGTGAAAATCACTCTAAAAAGCACAGGCCCCATGTGTGTCTCCAAACTAAAAAGAAAAATGTAGCAGCTTTTAATGAAAAGAATTTATAGAAAACTTGGGCATTTTGCTTTTCCAGAATGAGCAGAAGAAAGGCCCTGAAACACCCAAATCACCTCAGATTTCTCACATTTTTCTAATGACCTTCTGAGCAAATCTACATATTCCTATTTTTACAGCTTTCACATCCTTGTAGACCATGTCCCCTCTTCACACCCTTGCTAATAGAGCCCAAGAACACTTACCCGCTGTTGATGTCATCAGCCCTGAGACTTTTTCCAAGGATATCACCATCACTCATATATCCACCGACATCGACTTCCGAAGACATGTCCAGGTCACTGCTCGCTTTCTCACTCATGTCAATTTGTGACATGTTTCCCAGCCGAGAGACAGCAGCCCGACGAAGAGGTGTTGTGTACATGAACCTTGAGGGGTCTGTGTGGATGAATCGACTGGTACTGCTGCGAGGGTAGCCAGCACCCATAGAGGGAGCATCGCCTGCCTGAAGTCGAGGACACGCCTGGCCCAACCTCCAGGTCATGGGAGAGGGTCGACCTGTCAAGTTGGGTATGGTCCTTCCATTCACTTCTGTCGTCACAGTGCTGTCAAATGTTGTCTCCAGGGTGCTGTCAAAAAAAAAATTTTTTTTAAACGGAGAAGTAACTACACACTTGGGATCAAAGGCTAAGAACGCATGAAGACCAAAGAGATTAGTGTCCTTTCTGATAAGTATGCTGTTCTTATGAAAGCCAAATTATATATTCATTTTGAGATTAGAATCACCTCTGTAGTTGTCAAAACATACAATAGAAAGGAATAGTCATTCTGTTTGCTTGTTTTCAAAAGAAAGGTCCTCATAACATTTTGGATGAAACAAAAAGTTTTTTCACATTCTCAATGAGCCACTAACTTCACCCACTCCAATCGTCTCAGATTTATACTGAAAGTTAACTAAAAGAAATTTTTAATTTTAGAGAGATTTTTGCTTCTGGATGTTAGTGCTTACTAAAGAGACAGAGAGAGACAGAGACAGAATGTGAGAAATAACCCCCAGGGGAGATGACCATGCTGCAATACCTTCTCCTCTATTCTCCTCATGGGATTTTAGGCACACATGCACATGCACCCGGTATGAGTTTTAAGTAGCCAGGTCCAGGACTTGAACCATAGTAAACTATGTGGAAGTCCAGCAATGTACCATTACACCATCTGCTGGTCCCTCACAAACATGTTTGAATGTCTTCCTACACTCCCACCCAGGTAAATTCCTTTTTGTTGTTTATTATTTAAGGTTTAGTCATTGGGCATGTGCAAGAGAGAGAGAGATGGAGAGAGAGAGCAGGAAGTGAGGAACCACTCCCCAGGGGGATGCTCATACTGCAATCCTTTCTCCATTCTCTCATGACTGTGGGCACACACACATGCACCCCAGCATGATTTTCAACCTTCTGGGTCTGGGACTTGAACTGTGATCAGACATGTGAGAATCCAGCACCTTAATCACGATACTACCTGTTGGTCCCCCCAGATGAATTTCAACTGCAACTTCTGCCATGGCCTAGAAAACTAGGCCAGGCATAAAAATCCACTTAGTAGTGATGGTGGTAGTTACAGTAGCTAATTCCATTGAACAGAAAATTATATAGAAGAAGAGCTGGATAAGAGGAAAAACGTCCCTGGGTATGTGGTGAAAATTATCAGTTTAAGAATAATCATCAATTGATTGTTATGTAAAATTTAATTGAAAAAATAGTAAGGGATAATTAAGAATCTCTTCTCTGATATTATAAAAGAATTTAAATATCTGTAATATTTTTCCTTATTTCTCAAAGATCTTCAGGATTGAGAAAAACCTGTGGCTTATCTGAGTCCCACGAAGACTGGACATAGTTTCTTCTAAATTCTGTCTCAAATCTGCTATATTTTTAACTGTTCTCATTCTTCTTGTTTCAGGGTCTTCACCTAGAAAAGTAACATAATAAATGAGTTGTTCATGTCACTTAGTATCCTCAAAATAATTGTATCTATGGATATAATATAAATCCCTCTTCTTAAAACTACAGGTAGAAAATTTCAAATATCATCATCTGAAAATTATAATTCTTCTTTCTACAAAGAAAATGTAAACAGAATGTGCTGTAATAGCATAAGTAATAATTCTGAAGTACTAGAAACACAATACTCCTAAACCTATCACCATACTTACTGCAAAATTAGAGATATTTGAAAATACATTGTACAGTACTCCATGTTACTGAGAGTAATTTTATAATCAAAGATTATTTGGATCCAGTTACTTCAATAATACTTATTTCTGTATGTACTTGGAATAGTTGAGATAAACATGCCTTAGGAAGGAAATATATATTTAGACTCTAGGGAATAAGCTAGTGGGCTTTTCTTTAAATAATTTTTCTGTTTATTACATTCATGAACCAAAATTTACAATGTTGAATGACTATTTTTAGTGACTTCTCCACTTTCTAAAGAGAATCAAAACATCCACACCAATGACACCAGAGTTCAAAGTCCTAGACATCTAGACTCAAAATATGTGTACTAATAAGCATTAAAAAAAAAAAAAAAGCTCTCTCTGCCAGTGTGACAGGTGCTGGTCTTTCACAACTAGCTCCCATCATTTGGAGAGAGAGGTAATGTTAAGCCATTTTTTATGACCATGTAATATTTCTCAGGCTAGCAGTCAACTGAAATGGTGAGCCTGGATAATAGGAAAAACATGGCAAGAGCAGAGAAAGTATGGTTTTCATTCTGTTCTGCTACGGCTAAGAAGAATCTCCAGAGATGGAAACTGGAAACTTCTAATTAAAAATAAAGAAAGGGAAAAAGAAAAGATAGTAGGACAAGGAAAGAAGAAAGTAAGCAAAGAAGAGATAAAAGGAGGAATGGAGAGAGGGAGAAAATTAAGAGGAAGAAAGAAAAGAAATAAAAATAAAGGAAGCAACGAAATAAGAAAGAACGAAAAAATGGAAGATTAAGGAGAGGGGAGGAGAAGAGAGGAGAAGGACGAAGAAGAAGCCAGAATTGGAGGGCAGGGAAGTGAATGAAACAGAAAGCTGAAAAAAAAGTGGATGGTAGGGAGCAGAAAATCATATATATTAACTTACACTATAAAAACTGTCCCACAGACAAGTCAAGAGGCATATTTCCAACCTGTTTTAAGAATATAGACAGCTATTCAACCTGTTAATTTACTCCCTTAGCATTCAGGCCGGCTTTTTAAACATACATAACAAATGTGTCCATTTAACATTTATAACCATGATAGTAGAGTTGTTGGAGATTTAAAGATTGTCTCAGTTTACATTTCAGCCATAAAACTCATCTGTTTCTCACATGGGACCTGATCATCTGCTCTGCCTAAAACCGTCAACATTGGAGACTCTTACCTCTCTGGTAAGAGAAGGCTTCTAAGGTCTAACTGTGAAAACATTTATGGAAGAAGGGCTATAATTTGTCTCTCTTTAAATTCCACCCAATGACCTCAATGACGCTGAACCCAACTGAACAAATTTATATTATCTTTACTACGGCAGCCATGCAAATATTGAAAATCGCTGTTAATTCCTTTACTATCTTTTTCAACCACATGTTACTACTTTGTTCATTTCTCTTCCTGGATTCTTGCCAAAAGAGGCATTGTGCTGTTTTCTTCCCTTCAATATTCAAATTATTTAAACAATTCAAATATGTGAATAATAACATTATTATCTGAAATTTAGAAAGTACTGTGAATTTCCTTAGAGTAAATATGTTTTTAAAAAACAGATAAAATACATGTTGGGACTTCATGCATATTGCATAAACTTTTCCTTCAGTAATTCAAGTCATACAATCTCTAATCCTAAAGATTAACATATTTTAGGACTCAGAACTATTAATAACCCTTGAGACTCTGACCATATTCTCCCTAGAAATTCGACCCATGCTTCTTCTTACAAACACAATGCAGTGTATTCCAGAAACAGCTATGAAGAAGTCTACCTTTCACTTCCAGATAATCTCAAAGAACTTTGAAGAAAAGGGAAGGTTTTGTAGGG